>NC_092814.1:346976999-347305008 GCF_023375885.2 Dermacentor andersoni
TTTTTATTTTACAGCGAAGCTGTATAGGGTTAGCCGATTCGTCCGTCCATCTGTCGCTTGTACCCCGGAAACTCCTCCGGCGCAATCCCACGTGCATGCGCTAAAGAAAAAGAAATAGAGGCGCGCGATTGGCTGTGCCAGGAGTGACGTCGTTGCTCTCTTTCGCAGCCGAACGTGCACGCAGCAGTTTCTCTCCGGCTTCGAAATGGGTAGGCCGTGCGTCATACGTACTCCTGGGGCGCAGGCAGCTTTCGATCAGCAACGCCGCGAGCAGAACCGGGAACGAGCTCGGCTACGCCGTGCCGATTCTGCAGCCCGGGCACGAAAACAGGCTCGTGCAGCCTAGCGCAGACAGCAACTGCGTACCGAGGGACCGGTAGCCTTACCAAGCGGTCATTTGATGAACCGTCTGGATTAACCCAGTGATAAACCCCGGGCCGCATGTTTCAGCTTCGCTGGCTGACCAGCTTCGCACCTAGCTGACCAGCTCCGTACAGACCAGCGAAGCTGGTCTGTACGGAGTGCTTGGACGGTGATTTTGTTATTCATTTTCGGTCAGGCTACCAATCATTTATTACTGCACTGTGGTAACGGATACATGTGATAACTTTATCAATTATAGATTTACATTGCAGATATAAGGTGTCATCGGATGGCCAGATTTTGCTGGTCTACTCGCCCAAGAATTCTTACGCATTAAAAGCTGTCGTATCTAGGCCCCTGTCGTTCTTGCAGATAGGCTACGTGGCCACAGGCGAACATTGGCGGTCACAAAAACATTTCCAATAATACCGCCAATTGACAAAGCTATGTCAATTAACTCTTTCAATTGGTAGCTTTAGGGCAGGTGGCGTTATTTCGAAATTGACCTCAAGGAGTACGGAAGTCATGTATGTTTGGCATAAATCCTAAAGTTACAGTATAAATTACAAGTTTAGAACCAAAAGGAGCATTCAATTTGTAATGTCACTTGCACCTATGACAGAAGCAAACAGTACGTTAGCTTTTGATCTTCATCATTATCATCGTCTATATTTCTTTGTTTTTCTTCACTTAAAACCCACTGCGGGCTACTACATTAGGTTGGGCATCAAGAAATCCAATATATACTCGTATTTTTACTAATTATAAAGAGTTATACTATGGAATTAAGCCATCGTAGCGCGAAGAAACACGGGCAAAAAACAGGACCGGACTACACCGGCGCCAGCGCCCGTGGTGTCCGGTCTTCTTCTTTGTCCGTGCTTCTTTGCGCTAGAGTGGCTTCAATGCGTATAGGCAGTACGAGTGTCTCAGTTAGAAAGATTAGGCCAATCTAAAACAGGGAGAAAAATCATGGAATGGGTAGGATTTCAATGCGACAGGGGTGCCCCGACTGACAACAAAGACATTCCGTTGGACGTGCGTAAACGCTTCCAAATCGCCCCCCCTACCTAAAAATATGCATCCTATCTACAACAAAGAGAGGAGAGCTCACAGGGCTAAGGCTCTAGTAAATAAACTTAACGACACACCGGCGCATAACGTAGCGTACGTGGACGCCGCTTGCGGCAGAGACGGGGCTGCGGTATCGACGGTGGTTGATGGCGACGGGTGCGTCAAGATAGCGTGCTCCACATGCGCGAGGGACGCCTGTACAGCCGAGCAGGTTGCAGTAGCGCTCGCTTGTGCGGATACAAAAGCGGGAGTAGTATTATGCGATAACAAATGAGCTATCCGAAATTTTAACAAAGGGAGAATCTCGGAAGAAGCCCTCCACATTTCTACTCAAATACCCTCCCAGGAGGGACATAACTTTTATTTGGGTACCGGCCCATCAACAAGTCCCAGGCAACGAAGCCGCTCACGAGCTCGCCCGAGCACTCTACCACCGGGCAACTCTAGAGCAGCCAGTTCCAGGGATAAAAAATAGCATGATCACGTACAGGGAAATTGTCGATCACTACAAAGCCGAAAGAAGAATCTTTCCGCCTTCGCATCGGTCTCTCTCTCTAGAGGACGCTCGCATTTGGCGACGCCTCCAGGGAAACAATTATACATCGCCACATTGGATCTACTTAACACAGACGAGGGACTATAACGACGCCCTCTGCAAAATTTGTAAGCAAAAAGGTACGCTAGACCATATAATATGGGAGTGTGCTGGCTCCCCAGGGGCCAAGGAAAACATTGACAGTATAGAAGCCTGGGAGGCCTTGCTCCAGAGCGAGGCTGAAGACGACCAGCGTCGAGCAGTCCGCCTGGCCGTTGAGGCCGTGAAGACACACCGTCCTCAACGCGCGGGGACTGCTTCGTCCTCCCCCCCCCCCTACCTACGTGTAGGTTAAGAGGCGGGCACCCCAGCTCGGTGGAAGAATAAAGTTTTCAATCAATCAATCAATACCCACTCGCCAAAGAAGTTTTACATTTATACTAGCAGACAGCGTAACTGCCCGCCAAGCATGGACCACGTCATATTCGCGGAAGTGCCCGAAGGACGCGCCTAATTTGTCTAGCAGACTACTGTTGCCATGGCGGCCTCTGTCTAGAAAGGCAGGCAGACAATCCATGTTTTCATAAAAACCACATGCGGGCAATGTACATATCCACTTGCCAGTTCCGCTAAAAGCGTAACATATTGTTGCCATCGTCATCATCATCAACACCATCATATTCAGTGTCGTCTTCGTTTGTTTTTCCTTAAACGATCCTTGTGGGGAATTGTGTCATCATCATGATCACTAACAGGCACTGGTCAAGAAATAACAGATAAAATAACCGTTAAGTTATGGTGCTATGGGTTATTCAGATGCTCGAGATCAGTAATTGCTGCTGGTCTTCTTATCTACAATAATGCCTGCAATATATTCTTATCTCTTTAATACACCCTCTCTTTACTGATCTACATGACACCGCATATGCCTTTCTTAGGCATTGCCGGACGGAGAATAGCAGTCCTTCGCTCTTGTGTAACACCCTGTCACAGAATATTTTTTTCTCTTACCTGTACGTATAATATACGTATAATGTGTACCCGCATTAGAGGTGCGTCTGGCATTTAGAAAAGAGCAGTCGATGGTCCGCTTCGCGTAATGTACTTACGAAATCAAGCGCGTTTTTTAAGCCGCTCATGCACACTTTTAGGACGCGTTGATCTTCGCTAAGCGCAGTCTCTGAAGTTTAGCGGATAATTAGATCCCCGGGGAGCGTAGCCGCGTGACCTGGTTCCCGAGCTCGGCGCAGACACTGGAATCTATTTACAGCGCACCGCACTGGCGGGTTCAGTAACGCTCTATCTTTTCAGCGTCATCCGCAATTCGACTTGGCGTCAGGTGCTACCGCATATACTTGTCAATTTCAGAAATAATGTTATGCTTGCGTCACCCCCTTGCCTCCTTGGTTTCTCCCGCACTTCTCGATCCCGTTTTATATTCAACGCCATGATGCATTAAAGTGCGCTGTTCGTGTATATTCACTGGCCGTTTGCGGGGCGCTCTAAGTAGCCATGTCCTCTTGAGGCCAAACACATTCCCTGTGCACAAAAAACTTTTCAAGTCAGTTCCCGTTACCAACCGGTACGTTACGAATACAAAAAGAAAGCATTTCGTTGCTATAGCAGTCATGCCGACACTTCGGCCGCACTCGTGGCGTCAGTGTCATGTCTGTATAAAGATAGGGCCAAAGATTCTTTGGCGGCGAAAGATGGGGGATAAAAGAGAAATGATAGAGTTGGCTGGTGAGGCTGCGACGGCGTCTGGCGGTGGAAACATCCTCGCTAGACGCGCACTGCTTAAAGGCGTATAACAAAGATAGATGCGGGCGTTATCACGTGGTCTTTTGATCAGGAGGAAGAATTAAATGATGCGGTTGAAATGAGTCAATAGCTGCGGCTGGAAATGAAATGGAATTTCAGAAACGGGTGCATGTTAAAAAAAACACGAAGTACATATGTCTTAAGCGCACATGTTTACGCGGGAAGTGAGCTGTATAGAAAAATTCTGCGCAAATTTACCTTAGTGTCCACTTCGCTTCCATCAAATGACTTCTCCATTTAATCACGTACATCAGACACAAGTCCTAGCGTGAACAAAATACTTCCGGAGTTCACGCATCACCTCATTATCTTGTCTATTTTTCTTGCGTGTCGTTAACCTCTCCCTTTTACGTCGTCAGACAGCGCGCCCAGCTGGGAGGATAAACATCAGCACCGTGAAGTCAGGCTCTCCACCCACTTCCGGTCACCCGAAACCGGCGTCGCGTTGCGGCGCACTTGAGTACCGAGCCACGGTCGATCTAGAGCGCGCGTGCACGAGACACGCAAGCTTCATACGGTCCACGACAGGGATTACCGCAACTCCCTGGAGGGCAAAAGAGCTTGAAGTGGCGCAACGCGAGCGGTGAGCTACATCAAGGCCTGTAGCTCGACACTCGGAGGTGCCAAGACCGCGGCAATGCGGAAACATAAGACCGACGCAAAGAGGAAACTAGTCGACGGGACCCCGCAATTCGGGAGCAGGACGCGAACGCACATCGTCCCTAGTTTGAGGATGTGTCAACGCCCTTAGAGGAACGAGCCTTTCTTCGTGTGATGTGCTAATACATTTGTTGTCACAATCAATGACTCGGTTTTCAGGCAAGACTGCAATACCTTTAAAGCGAAGCTTACTAGGCGGACGCTGCCGGCCATAACGGCCGCCGCTGGTCCGGTTCTCTTACCGAATGGTTCATCAGGATGGCACTAACATAACGAATCGGCTTATATCTAGCCCCGTCTGTACGACTCCTAACAGATGTACTGATGACCGACTGTTTTTTTAAGGAATTATGCTGTGGAACAAATAACGGTACTTGAATATCTTCACTGCAACGAAAAAAAAATTTTTTCAGAACCAATTCGCATATTTGAATCTCATATGTGAAGGGATGCGTTCGTGAAACGCGTAAATAAAATTATGTAAAACCAATTCCTGCGACGCTCTTTGCAGCGCAGCGATTATGTGCCTGCTGGACAAATAAACAAAACTACAGACGTGGCCAAACGACACACGTGACCCCATGCGACCCCACGTGACTACGAAATGCACTGCCTCTGGGATCGGCCCATTTTTTCATCGCGTCATCTCCGGGATCAGCCCAGTTTACTATTGCACTGACTCCCGGATTGGTACGCCTTACTCAACCAGAAGACAACCGAGTTGTCGCGCCAAATTCCGGGAATGATGGCCCATCTGTGACGGCATTTCGGGGGAAAATTCACCTGGAACGAATATGTCGCATATTTACTTCCTATTTTATTTTGAAAAGGACTGAAGTCAAAGTTCAATATATAACGTACCAAGGGCTAGCGGGAAGGTATGGCCCTACACACTAAACATTTTTACGCCCTTATGGGTGTTAAGAGGGGTGCTTTCTGCATTTACACCCCTGTCCACACCCTTTTAGCACCCTTTTCGGTCAAAACACCCTATTACAAGGGTGTACACTACACATAGGTGCGACTTTGCTAGAAGAAGGGTGTTAAATCGACGACTGAAGGGTGTTGAACGCATTGATGCATAAATCTAAGTAACGTTAACACGTCCACGCATTGAGCAATGTGTGTAGCTATTGCATTTTTAATGATAAAGCATTTTATGGCCTTTCAGGTAGGAAAGATGGCGTTCTCCGCAACAACAATCCATACGGGACCCTGCTCATGTCAATCTTGTTATTTCCCTTGAAAGCATTCAGAAAGCATTCAGAACCGCGCCGCCCTTTTATTCTCTCAAATTTTTCACGTCATTTTAGCGTCACGTCCATGAAAAGAACACTAGGTCAACCTGACCTTTGGTTACGTCGTAGGTACCTTCGTCTGTGTATTTTTCATAGAATATGGTACTTTAACCCTTCTCTTAAAGAAAATATTTCACCACACCAAGTTGTATCTCGTCTCGCATCGACCATCAACACAAAATTGATGTGCCATTCTTCCTTTTTGCCAAGAACAGCCACTGAATGGAACCGCCTTCCCGCCTCCACAGTCTCAATTTGTGATACCACTAATTCGACATCGCTGTTCAAAGTTTCTTAGAGTTTAATTTTCTATTCTTGTCCTGCACTGCAAATATTGTATACTTTCACCCCTTCTTTCTGTTGTGTCTACTAGGCCTTGAAAGTATATTATACATACTTTCAAGGCCTAGTAGACACAACAGAGAGAAGGGGTGAAATTACGGCATTATTGCATTATTTACCCATAACTGCTCATAATTAACGTTGTTCTATTTACTACCTTCTGTATCACTACTGAGGTCATACAAGACGCTGATGACGTCACATTTTATTGCTTTATTATACAAAGCAATAAAATGTGACGTCATCAGCGTCTTGTATGACGTCAGTAGTGATACAGAAGGTAGTAAATAGAACAACGTTAATTATGAGCAATTATGGGTAAATAATGTGAATTAGGGTGGAATAAATTCGGTTAAGGTTCGTACAAACTGTAAGTTGCAAATTGCAAGTGTACATCCATGAAGTCATTAAGTTTTCGCATTCCTAAGTGACTGTGGATCTTTTTCTAGGATTCTGATGTTACTGGCATGACGGCCACTCCAAAATGTATCATCAAGAAAATGTACGCACTTTAACTTACAATTTAATTATCACTATATTTTGCGCTCACAATTATATTATCATGCAATTAAACACTTCTAAGACTAAGTGCAGTAGCAGAATGAAAACGCGCGAGCAACTTGCACAATTCTGCACGAATATTTCGGTGCCCTTAAAAGCCCAACAAGAAGTGGCGAAATTAAAGAGGCTGTCTGGATACATTGCTGAACAAACAGGGACGTGCTATTAGACGAGCCTCTGATGTACAATGGCATCAACGTACAATTTGCTTGCTGAAGCCATAACGAAGACATTTATAGCGGCGATATCACGCTGGAAGTTCTCAAATCCGAATCTCCACGTACCTTGCCTAAGTTATTCAGAGTTTTACTAAGCTACTGGTCTGCCTTCTAAGCGCATCCTCGGACACAGTTTGTAAGGCTCAGCCTATATATTAGGGGCTGGTGTCGTCAAAGCTGTAATTGCTTATCCACAGCATATGCTCTTACAAACGCATTCTTCAGTCGCGTCATGAATGTTTACGCGTCGCTGTCGCACGACCAAGATGTGAGGGTCTTTATCGAGCCAGGATATCGCTGTAACTACGCTGTGACCTCGCAAGGTTGCTTCGTTTGGACGCAGCGAATAATATAATCGCACCAGCAGAAGAGCGCCGATCGTCTCACTCACGGTCCCGATTTGTGTACTGTACCCTCAGTCATGCAGCGCAGACTGCGCCCCCCCCCCCAAAAAAAAATATATATGCTCGGCACGAACCGTAGTAGCAACTACCCGCCTCACCGCTCTTGTTGGAGACCACAACGAAGCAGCAGCTAACAGGCGGCCATTCGAGCAAGCAAACCTGCCAGAATAAACGTTCAATTTGCGCGCCCGCCCCCTGCCCAATGAAAAGCGACCGGAAGTGACGGGACGACGCTGTACAGTCACTTCGGCGTGCGGCACGATGGGAAGGCGGAAGCTACGTCATTGTTGCATTCTTTAGCTACTTGAAATGCGTTCGCGTCTCGCGCTGTGCGACATAATTTTAAACGTGTGATTAGTTTTGTGCGCGGTGTAGAAAAAGGTGTGGCCCGTGCTTTGTGTATTACTCGTGCTCCACTTCAAAGCAAAGGGTTCGTACGCACTGGAAGATGGATCCACGGACGCCGAGACGAGCAGTTGCAACGTGCCCTGTGTCGGCGGTCGGTAGTACTGCCATAATGGAAATTTTCAGGCAAGTTCCCATTTATTTGGTATTTCTTTGGTTTGTTACGTGTTTTTGTTCGCTCTAGAAGTATCTTACTGTGATCTCGTAGCATAATTCACTAATGTAAGAGCAAGAGCAGCTGCACTCCTAGTAGGGCAAGTTAACTACCTCGATCGCGCCCCGTCTTACATCGGGCGTGATGCGCCTGCATAGTTACGATTTTCTCAGCGCTTCAACGTTCATAGGTGTGCTTCTTTTGTGCGTTCAGCGCGGCTTCTTGTAATACGGTCGCTCGCACTTAAGTTAAATGTGGTCGACCACTTTTGCGTCGCGTAGAAAAAGGACGACTGACTTTGCCACCTTTCGAAAGAACTGGCGCGGTATTGGTTCTCCCTGATGCGGTCGCGTGCTGCTGTTGCTGCTTGCCGGGCGCCTTTAACATGTTTTCGGCTCGCTTTGTCTGTGCGTGTGTGCGCGCTCGCGCTCGGCTCGATTCGTGTGTGTGCGTGCGCTCAGCTCAGCTCGCTTTGTGTGTGTGTGTGTGTGTGTGTGTGTGTGTGTGTGTGTGTGTGTGTGTGTGCGTGCGTGCGTGCGTGCATGCGTCGTCTTGCGCGCGCATACATGCCAGTTTGTATGGGCCGGCGTGCTTGCGTGTGTCTAGTGCGTACGTGTTTTGTGAGCGTGTTTCTGTGTGGGTCACTGTGTGTGCGTGCACGTGTTAGCGTGTCTGCCGCATGTATGTGTGATTGTTTGTGTTTATCAATGTGCGTGTGCGTGCCTTTGTGTCTGCGCTTTGAGAGTGCGTATATTTGTGTGCGCGCGAGTGCGTTTTGTGTGCGTGCGTATGTATTGCATAAGGCCGGTAGAGTTTTACTCGCAATAAAACTCTTCCAATTTGGTGCAGCGAGTGTTGCCGCCTGAAAGCCGAGTTTGGTTTCAAGCCAACCTGGACAACTGCTGTATGAGGCGCTGTTTCTCAGGAGGATCAGTGGGAAGGCGTCAGGTATACGCTTCCTCCTTTTTCCCGCCTCTGCCCTGATGAATCGATATCCTTGATTGTTATTCTAAGAGAAACGTTACATCCAGAGCACAAATAAATGATTAAGAAATATGGTAGTGTGTTTCGCCATTACACTAATTCTGATCTTAAAGACGTGAATTTCCCATTAGCCCACATTTCCGTTGATGCATACAACCGCTGAAATTGTGAACAGCAGGTTATTCAAGACCCCCCGTCCTACGTATATAGCAATTGTCTTCAGGAGCTTTAATGAATTTTGAAAATTTGAAGTGTTGTTGCGCTTTAGAGGTATCATATGCAAGCTTTAGGTCTCTCCGGGTAGTTTGAATGCTCTTCGAGAGCTGTCGCCTATAGCCCTATTGAAATTCCTAACTACAGTTTGGAGCACTAGGGAAGCTAGAAGGCTTGTCCTGGATCTCGAGAAAGTGTTTAAGCTGGAAATGTAGGTTGAGGAGTTCAGGGTTGGTCACACGAAGGCTTTTTATGCCTTAGCAGTAGGAGTGTCAAAGGATAAAAAATGCAGTGTGTCAAGCGTGGGAAGCTGCTTATGTGGTAGAGGCTTGTGCGTGTGTGTGTGTGTGCGCGCGTGCATGCATGCGTGCGTGTGTGAATTCGCTCCTCACAAGGGAGTGTGTGTGTGTAAGTGAGCTACTTCTTTGCTGGTGCTATTTGCCAAAAATTGGCAAGAAAACACAATAATCAATATAACTTGAAATAAGAAGCTATGCAAAGCATGCTGGCACAGTAGCGACAGCAGCATATGAGCATACAAACATGCAGCTGTGTGACAATCCTAATGCATGACTGCAACATCTGGAAGGAAGCTTGCTTCTTTTTTAGTAAGCAGCGCAAAGTCCATATTTTTTGCTTTTCTCGTGCAAACCAAAACGAGGCTCATTACCAGTGATCTTGTCTTTCATTCTAATAGCATTTGTTTATCTTGGAGTGTTGTTTCTCGCAGGTCATGCAGATGATAGCATCAATTTCACAATGCCCAGCCTTGGTGCCTTCCATTAAGAGCAAGCCACTTGCGTTCGCCTTCAGGCAGATGGTTGATGTCTTCTAGGAAGCAGTTGGGAAGACTACATTGTAAGTAGATATAGGTGTGTAGTTTAATATAGTAAGTCAAGTTATAATTTAAAACTCTGAGGCTCTTTGGCGGCCTAAGCTTGATATCATATGCAGTTGTGTGTGTTTTTAAATATTTCCGATTGTAGTGCATACTGCAGGTATGACTGTTGATCCAAAGCATACACTTGCATTTTCTTGATGGCCTTTCATAATGAGGATTTTCTTTGTGCAAGAATATTCACAGATGGGGGCATTCCAGCATGATATTCTTTATTGTGCATTCAGTGCTAATTTCGTATGACCTTCCTGCTACCAATGTTTTTGCAGGAAAGGAATATTTCCTTACTCTATGCAATGAGCTTGTTATTTGCTCGTTGCATTACTTGTCTACCTTTAATTTAATCCCGTATAATTCTCAAAACCTTAATATTTGAGCTGTTTTTATTTCAAATACAATATTAACATGCGCCGGATTGCAATCTAGACTGCAAGGGATTTGAAGAAATTACAAGAAACTAGGACCTCTCATGGGTGCTAAAAAACATTTGCGCAGGCATTGCACCTATTTCTTGTACTGAGCTAGCTGCTCATGAAAATTGCAAGCATATGTCATTTCATACAGTTTTACAGGATATAGCAGGCCTATCATTGTCATTAAGCACAACCTTTCCTCATTTGCGTCATGAAAATCTGCCTCATGCTTAATTTGGGACAAGTCTTGAAAAATGAATGCTTCATAATTTTGAAACTACACAAAGTATTGGTTGGGGCTTGGCAGTTTTCAGACTTGACCATGTTGAACCTAGCCATTACAAGACGAGAAAAAAAACATGCACAGGAGGACTCATTCAATCAAATGCAATGCTGTGGTCATTTTCCATGTGGCAAAATGTACTTTTAGGCGGGGAAGGGCGGGTAGCCAATTTACAACCATTGCGACTCATGCGTGTAGTGGCAACACAGGATGAGAAATGGTTGTGGCTCTGAGGTTCATTGAATATGTGAACACTTATATACAATCCCTCCCCACCCCCCAAGTGAAGGGTAACCGTGCAATATATTTTGGGCGGTAAAGATGATTTTTCTAGGAGACAAGAAATTTCAGGCTCTAGTTGAGAGGCTACACAAAGAAGTACCATGTATGTATTCACAGAATAACATAAACTGCCTAGGAGGGGTATCACAGTTTAGAGCATGAAGTAGAAAGTGGGAGCATGACGAAGTATCATAAGTTTATTTAAACTTATGATCTGTGAGAATACTACTTGTCACCGTTTGCCAAGCTAACCTATTGAAAGAAAGGGGCCTGCTCTAAAAAAATAGTTAACACATGCTAAATTTTCAAGGAAAGTATGCCGAAATGTCAATTCTTACTAAATTAGTAAATAAGAAATACACAATAAATTTTAGGATACAGAAAGGGTCTAATAAACTGCATTGGGGAGTTGGAGATTGTTGGGCTGGATGCATGTATTGCAGGGCAAATGATAATGCCAGTGGGGGTTCCCTTATTTTTATTTTGTGTGCATTCTCTGTAAAATTACTCTTTGTCTCCTAGTGTAATAATGTTGTGTAAAAACAGCCATTTTTTAATGTCTTGTGCATGTCAGTCTTAATATGCCATATCCCATAAGGTTCTCAGTTGCAGTACTTATAAAGTGTAATGCAGAGATATATTCCACATTTCATGTCAATTTTATATTAAGGTCACATACACACTCTTGGACAAATTTCTGTTGAGAGATGTCATTGGTAGTGTCCTTAAATTTTATTCACTCTTATTTTCTATGGTGAAAAGGCTACTGTAAATTTATTTGCTTTTGCTGCTGTATATGCCTTGTATTCACAGTGACATAGTGGTTTAGTGTTCACAGTAAATGCAATTCCTAAATTTGCAAAGTAGAAATTTCTCCTACCTTTCACCTGTCTTGCCCAGTTGCCTGAGCTGTTCATTGTTCCCAGTCACATTAATTAAGTTTGTTACTTTCAGGAGCTTGTTGCCTTATCAAATTTTCCACAGTGCACATGTGTAATTGCACAGACTGAACTCTCATGATTCTCTTCTTATTTTGCTAATGCAGGATGCAAGATTCCAGCAATGCCATGCGCTGCATTTATTGGTCAAGATGCTCAGAGAATGGAGTCCCTGCACCTCGTGGTGAAACGTGAACATTTTCTTTCTTTTGGAAAGCTAAACGTCATTTGCTGTATCAATTGCATTCTTGCAGCTCAGATGTGTACTATATTTTTTCTAATTTTGAATCAATTAATATTCACTGTTCAGTATAAAAATGACGTACAGTGTGAAGGACACGGACTGCGAGAGATGACATACACTGCGCTGACTTTCAACAATATTTTATTGCGTTGCCACATCATGTGTTTATACACAAGAAGGGCCATGCGCAGAAAATGAAAGGCACTCACAAGGGGTGTTCTAACAGCAAGTCATTTTACTAAGAACATGGTCACTAAAAAAAAATCACAATTTCTATCTGTGGAGATACAAGACTTCACTAGGGGTCAGCGTGATAGAGGGGGCACTAACGCACACACTACCCATTTTTCTGGTGAAATAAGCATCAATAATGTACCGGGTGAGCTGTGTTTTGCTAGAACTTGCGTATATTCAAATAGGGGCATGCAGCGGCAGTCCCGGCAATGAATGCCCAAGTGGCCTTGAACAGTGTTATGGAGGTTATAGTGCACTCTTAAGCGATCATTTAGGCACCTGCCTGTCCGTCCAACATATTTACTGCCTCAAAACGGGAATATGGTAAACCACATTCGTTACACATATCGCAAAACGTTTTCTGTGCCCGACAGAGCAAGAACTCTGACACGATTTAGGCGTGTTTACACGCTTACAGAGCTTTGCCAGCTTTTCCGGGGCTGAGAAAAGGACTGGGATTCCTGGAGGTTGCCAAATCTTTTTTTAGCCTATCGGAGACATCATGCACACACGGTAGCACTGCGAACCAGTCTTTCAACCGGCTGGTTCCTTGACTGAGTGCGCTCATCACGTTTTGTGCCCTTCAGAAGCTGTTCCGCTATGGCTGAAATTAAGGCCAAAGGGTAGCCAACCCAAGAAAGGCGATCAACCTGTGCAGCAAGACTATCTTGCATTTCATGTGAGCAAGATTTATTGAGGCTGTTAACGAGGCAAATCTTTACAATACCTCGTTTAACAAGCTTTGAATGTGCAGAGTTAAAGGGCAAGAGTGACTTCTTACTTCTCGGTTCAAAGCACTAGCCCACCTGTTTATTTGTAAGGCACTGCCTGACATCAAGAAAGCGCAAAGAATCATCAGTGGGGACCTCATTTGTTAGTTCTAGAGGCTGCAGCTCTTAAAGATCTCCAAGTCTCCCAAGCAGCAGGCTCAAAAGCATGATCAGTGCAATCAATAAATATCAGGTAGTCGTCCACAAACTTGCACACTTTGACAACGAGAGAAGCATCTAGGGGACCTTGAATATTTCAATCATGATTAGCTAGATAAATATAACTCAGTGGCGGCGCCAGGCATGATCCTGCGCAATATACAAATAAATGGTATTTGTATAGGATCATGCCTGGCGCCGCCACTATGTTATATTTATCTCGCTCATCATGATTGCAATATTGAAGGTCACCTAGATGCGTCTCCTGTCAAAGTGTGCAGGTTTGTGAATGACCACGTGGTATTCATTGATTGCACTGATCACGCTTTCGAGCCTGTTGCTTCGGGAGTCTTGGAGATGTTTAAGAAAGCCTCTACAACTAACGCATGAGGTCCCCATTGATGATTCCTCGCGCTTTGTAGATCTCAGGCTGGTGCTTCGATCTGAGAAGTAAGAAGTCACTCTTGCCCTTTAACTCCGCACACTCAAAGCTCGTTAAATGAGGTATTAAAAGTGTTCCCTCGTTAACAGCCTCAACAAATCTTGTTCACAAAAGATGCAACATAGTCTTGCTGCACAGGTTGATCACCTTTCTAGGGTTGACTACCCTTCGGCCTTAATTTCAGCCATAGTGGAATAGCTTCTGAGGGGCACAAACCGTGATGAGCCCGCGCAGTCAAGGAACCAACCGGTTGAAAGACATAGGTTCGCAGTGCCGCCGGTGGGTATGTGCATGATGTCTCGGATAGGCTAAAAAAGATTCGGCAACCTCCAGGAATCACAGGCCTTTTCTCAACCCCAGAAAAGCTGGCAAAGCTCTGTAAGTGTGTAAACGCGCCCAAATCACGTCAGAGTTCTTGCTCTGTCGGGCACAGAAAACGTTTTGCGATATGTGCAACGAATTTGGTTTACCATATTCCCCCATTTTGAGGCAGTAAATATGTAGGACGAACAGGCAGGTGCCTAAATGATCGTTTAAGAGAGCACTATAACGTCCATAACACCGTTCAAGGCCACTTGGGCATCCATTGCCCCGGGACTGTGACTGCGCGCCCCTCTTTGAATATACGGAAGTTCTAGCGAGACACAGCTAACAGGTCATCCGGGAAACTATAGAAGCAAATTTCACCAGAAAACTGGGTAGTGTAGGCGTTAGTGCCCCCTCTATCACACTGACCCTAGTGAAGTCTTGTATCTCAAAAGATAGAAATTGTAATGTTTTTTTTTTTCAGGTGACCACGTCCTTAGTACAATCACTTGCTGTTAGACGCCCCTTGTGACTCATTTTCTGCGCATGCCCGCTCTTGTATACATACACACAATGTGGCAACGCAATATAATATTATTGGAAGTCAGCGCAGTCTATGTCGTCTCTCGTATATAGTCCTTGTAATTCACGCTGTACGTAATTTTTTCGCATTAATTGCCAACTATCCCAAGAAAGCACCTTTTTCAGTATATTTATAATGTTTGATACGACCATTTGCTGGCAAATGTTAACAGTGTGATATTTAACTTGAACTTTTACATGACTGCCTGTGCCTGTGTTCTTTTAGTAACCAGAGTATGGCTAATTTATTAAACCATATTTGCTAATTTGTATATTCACATGCTACAGCAAGCCCTAATCTTGTATTACTGCATCTAAGTGCAAATAATTTAGAAATTTACTATGTATTTTAAAACACTGTCCACCTTTCGTGTTCAGCAAAATTGTTTAATCAACAGTGGTTTGCTTTTATCAAGCCTTTTACTGCACCTTGCACCCACACAATAGTAAATGTGGAATACTCACTCTTGATTTATGGTAAGAAAAGAACCTATTTTCAAACTGCATATTGTATATGTACCAGTGCCTTCGGGTTACAAGACAGAAATTTATAGAAACTGGAATTGTAGTTAGAAAATCCTACACAGCACTTTTAGCACAGAGAACTCTCGTTTCACAAAAGAGGACAAACTATATAGGCACTAAAAAATTCTACATATTTTTCGTGCTCAATAATCTTGTTGGAAAGAAAAAATTAGCAATAATACCGCTGGCTTAAACCTCACTTAAAGCACGTCTATGCTTGGAAAGTATTGTTTCAGTCCGAAAAATGTTGGCCAGTTATGCTTACATCGACTTTCTAAACTTTTCATAATGCTTTGCGATTACATTAGTGTACAAAGTAACAGGTGTCTTGTGCATTTGCTCTGCATTTCAATTACTCCCCTAATTCACCTTTGCAATGTCCCTTTTTTTTTTCAAGGCATCAAAACTTGAATTTTCGTTCATTGAGCCTTATACTAAAAATTTATTCCTTTATGTGGCCCAAAACACTGCGAGGTCAACTAAGGCTCTTTCAGTGCTGCTATACATAGTTTCTTCTCTAATAACAGATTTGATCAATACTTATATTTTAGATACCTTTGTGGGAAATGTACATGTTCTTGTACTTACCGATGTGTTTGGTGATTGTGCATGTTTATATTTCATGTGATTTATGTATATATTGTACTCTGTATTGCAGCATGCAATAAATATATTTACATTTTTCCTGAAAATGCCATATATCGTACCAGTCTGTGTTGCATGTTATGTGGATCTGGAAATCGTGATAACCGTTGGTGTTGATATACATGCTCAAAAGTGACATTTGCTAGGTTGTATATGTGCAGCGAAGACAGGTTTTGCAATATACACCGTGAATTACTAATATGTAATGTGATCCACATGTATACGTGCGTGTGTGCCCATCGAAGCTTCAAGGCCGGCTGTTCGACGGTGTGTTTGGTAGCCGAACTTGAACCTTCTGGCACACGCGAGAGTTACGCGTGGATCGCTGTACATAGTAGTAATTGAAGGCGTGTACTGCCAAACCTGCCTTCCCTACACACTAGCAATAAAAGGATGTACACCCTTCCAACACCCACATATATGGGTGTTAATATGGACTTGCACCCCTACACCCTAAATTTATTTTGCTGGACACCCTTCCTCTAGGGTGATATAACTGCACCCCAACTGTAGGGTGTAGACAACAGCACCCTTAGGGTGTTCGTCTGGCGACAAACTGATTTACACCCTTAAGGGTGTTAAAATGTTTGTGTACGCTGCGCACCGTATGGCGCTAACCGAATGGAGCGATACAATGAATTCCAGGAAGGCAGATGGGAAAAAATGTGTTTTTTTTTTTAATTCAATTGTGGATTTAAATGTAAGTTCGTGTAAAACGCGTGACCAACTTGATATGCTTAATGTAGCGAATTCACATAAAAGTGAACGCAAACACAGCATGCATTTGCTGAGAGCAGTACTCATTGCGCTATTCCAATGCACTAAATGTGTATAATCAGAATTCAAATGTAAAAATTCATTATTTGACGTCGTTTTTGGGAGCGGATAAACTTCATTGCGAGGCAATACCGTTTTTGCAGTCTTGTAATAAACTTTTACCCAGCGGAAATCTCTAATCTCACTTTTGGAGTGCGCTGGCTGTTGTAGCTTTAAAGAACTTTGCCGATTTTGGCCATCTATTATGGGCCCCGCCTTTACCGAACTTTTGCGCAGCGTTATAGAAGAATGATTAACTATATATGCACTACCCTTCCTTCCATTAAACAGTTGTGAGTAGCGCTTGTCCTTGTCTGTCTTCCTTGTGTCCGTGGTTTTTTTTTTTTTTGCGCTACGCTATTACTTCAAAAAATACAGATTAACTACGTGACCGTCAAAACGTGCATCAGTAGGGTGCCTCAAAAGGAAGTGAACAACCGTTCCGTTCTCTTTAGGGCTTGTCGAAAAAAAATGACAATACCTTGCCTTAGTGAGTCCTTGTAGCAGTAAATATGCATCACTATTTGTTATTGCGATAGCAATTATATGGTCATTCCAGGCGCATTTCCGCCGTCGCCGTGAGCTTCCGTATGAGTGAAAGCGTGTGAGGGTGAGCTGCCCCGGAAAGGCAGTGGTCCCGGGTTCGAGTCCCAGACCAGGACGAATTTTTCTTCAACTGCGAGGGTTTTCTTTCGAGGAACCCGTATGGGTTTCCTTTGTAGCATTTGCTATGAACGGTTGATGTCTGGTTTTCCCTTTATTAATTACTTCGCTCCACCTTGCGGGTTTCCGCAGAACTATTACGTCAAACTGTTGCCTTCGCTTCGAGTTGTGGACACTTTCGACTTCGCCCTGCCATCTGCAAACCGCCTGGTTAGCTCAGATGGTACAGCGGCTGCCCCAGAAAGGCAGTGTTCACGGGTTTGAGTCCGGATCAGGACGAATTTTTCTCCAACTTCTAGGCCTGTCTTTCAAGGAACCCGTATGGGTTTCCTTTGTAGCATTTGCTACGAACGGGTGGATGTCTGATTTTCCCTTTATTAATTACTTCTCTCCACCTTGCGAGTTTCCGAAGAACTGTTACGTCTAATTTTCTCTATCACAATCAGTGTCGCAATGAGTAACGCAATCGCAGTCCCGCCTTTTGGGCGGAACTGCGATTTTTGTTTGTATATTTATCGCAATGGCTCCTTCCCAAATAGGGAAAACTTCGCGTCAGCCTGCCAGTCGTCACTGCATACACGTCGAATATCATTTAGGTCACGTGTACCTGCGTTTCCTTTTAAGCGGGTGACACAAACCACTACAGGAATAGCTTGAAGAGGTTTGAAACTTCGAGTATCTGTTCCTTTTGTGTTACTTCTTGCTTAAATACATAGAAAAGCGTTTCTTTAAACAATGTAACTGGAACACCAGTGCATATCGTCGGACACTTAGAAAATTAATATCTCGAAACTGGTGCAATCCTGAAAATTCGTTCCAAGTGGATACACCTTGCGAACTGATTGGCTGTAATTTGTAGACTGTAGTATGTGGTTTAAGGTACTCACTTAGAATGTTAATTAGCTTACGATGTTAATTATTTAATTAAACATTTCTCATCGTACACGTAATGGCCGCCTCAACTATTTCAAGCGTTACAATTACCCCCCTTCCCAAGCACAGGGTAGCCACCTGGTCCGAGAACTGGCTAACCTCCCTGACTTTCCGTTTAGCCTATTCCTGTCACAGGCATTTTTTTAATTCGGTGTAGCTGACAAAACAACCTACATATGATGTACTGCATGTAAATATGTGTACATAGTACGCAGTCTGTCTATAAATCACTAAAAACAAAATCCGTTCTTGGTATGAGATGCTGCACTTTAATGCTAATATTTCTACCTCGAAAAGCACATTTCATATACGCACACGCATACTTCACGATCCAATCACCCCAAGAATGCTTTGCTTTTCTACCAAACAAGGGGGCGCACAATGTGTGTATATTTGATATTGATTCAAAAATAATATAATACTCGATACGCGGGGGCCGCTTACTCTTAAACATCTTGTTCGCTTCAATTCCCAAATTTTAATATTGGAACACCGCTAGAATAAAACGAAATTTCGCGGACCACACGTCTGTTTGCATAGCGTTATATGAAACAATTCAAGAACGCTTCGCTCTGCACAAATTCTGAGAAGTGCATTCAATCTGTCGTGAATGTTTGTTCAGATTATTTTGCTTTGCACCAACTTACGAGCCTATTTATCCCGGTAATCCAATGTCCCTTTGATTGTCTTACATTTCGCCCATAATAATGTGGCACTGATTGAAGTTTCATGCGTGAACTGCTTACCTGTTATACCACAGCGAGAAACAGGCCTCTTCAACTGTGGATAAGTACGAACCGTTTTTTTGTGTATGCGTCTTGAGTGTTCGCGTAGTAAATTTTACAAATCGAGCGCCTCGCCGCCATTCTGTTAAGCATCCAGTAACACTAAATCTTAAAGTGCAGTGTAACTTCGCGCATGCTGTTGTACTGTGCACTGCTTTTATTACGATATGTGAAACAATTGGGCAAAAATTGTAACGCCACTTGGAGTTAAGTGGCAACTTGGGCAATCGCAATGCTATCGGGAGCAATAATTCGCCACTGGCACCTCTAATACATTCGCGAGAGGACTAGGACCTTCGCTAGGAGCAAGGAGAGCCGCAAAAAAAGCTTGCAAACAATTGCGAACAGACCTCAGCAAGAACGAAACGCCGTCGCGTACCTCACCGCTCGAAGCTGGCAGAGACGATTTCAAGCAGTACACGAAGATTACATGAAAGGCCAGCATAAACCTCCCACCTGCCGCAGCGGTGGCCATGCCCGGACGACGAGAGCACTATGCTGAAGCGCTTGGGCGAAGAACAATCACTAAAAATAAAAATTATTGCAGACTACAAGTGTATATCGTATGTTCATAAGAGACTAAGTACGTGCCTTATAAAGCCTGTGCTTTTTCGTTGCTGTTCTTCTTCCGAACGAGCGCGCAAACTGCCGACCGCGGTGCCAGCCTCGTGTTGACATTGTTTCGGAGCACAATGACATGTCTTCATTGTCGATATTGGACACAAGAGTGTATTATTGGGCTTATTCGGTTTGCGCCATTGTATCCACGGACACTGTCTGACTGATCATGAGCCGGACTTCCTACAGCCAATTTGTATGCAATGAGGATGGTTCGTTGCGATGCGAGGCGTGGTTTCCCGACTTAGCACTCGGTCGAACGCTTACTGGGCTTCGGCGCGGGGGACCTTTGTTTGTTGTAGGACTGAACGTCAACGAAACTTGCCCGGCCGCGGCTTTCGTGGGACGCATATCAGAGCCGCTGGACTACTCACGACAATGTGTTCGTTCTCTTGTCGTATTGAAATGCATGTGTTCCGCGGAACGGGCCGGGAACCGGGATCGGTTCGCAAGTGATGTGGCGAAGCCTCGTGTCTGTGTTTCCTCCTCAGTTCGTACTCTCGGACGACGCGAGCCGTGGAGAACACCTCTGTCTATATGGTTGTGATTAAACCGTCGAACCTCGGCAATCGGCTCTGATAACGAGGAGTTCAAAAAATATAAAACATCAAGTTGGGGCATGCTATCAACCGTACGTGCCATATAGTTTTCTACAATAACCACTAGAGGGAACTGTAGCGCTGCGATCTCTAATCCGCGATGGGAATGATAGTTATTACACGGATTTGTCTGATCTTCGTGCTTTTGGCTTCGGGCATTCTTGTGACGTCGTTCATTACGTTCTATCTGTACTCATTGGCCTAAATTTCAAGGCAACCTATATTTTTAATGCAGAAGGCAGTAAGTCTTTGCGAACGCGCATAATTGCTTCTTATGGCAGTGGTCTCGTACGTTCATACGTTCTTGGCATATTGGCTTCGACATTGGTCGTCTAGCTGTGCTAGAGGTCCTTTGTTCTAATCCTGCAGTCAAACAATTTTAATGATATTTATTTATTTATTTATTTTTATTTATTTATTTATTTATTTATTTATTTATTTATTTATTTATTTATTTATTTATTACAGTGACAGTGACAAACTCTGTGCCATTGATCGACCTCACATTTGACCCTACCTGTGACTGAGCAAAGCGATATTTTGCATTTAAAAGTGCGAAGCAGGTACAACTTTAAGAACAACCCACAGAGACCGTTTACCTAAAAGAAACATACTGTCAGTGGCCTTGCGCAGGCATACCTACGAAATTCTGCGTGGGTTATTTTGTACGCGCGGTCACCAGCGTAACCGTATTTCACGCATTAGAGGTTGATTAAATCTGTTTTTTTTTTTTTATTTGGCTTTTATTTCAAGGAAATGCAGGTTAATTGTCCGGCCTCTTCCCTCTTGGATGCAGGATATCGCTGGCAGCAATCGCGCTCCATGAGGGTAGTGCCTCGTCACTGAAGCGTCTCACTGGCCATCGGTCTTGCCCTGCAGTAACGACGTAGCTCTTACGTTCGATAACGTTTGAGAAAGGCATCGGAAAGTGTCCGTTAGAAGAGGGTTAATATTTCTCTTCCTGTACATCAGTATCGCATACGCGTCTTACAGTTAGCGTGCCGGATGTCTGCGTGACTCGTCCTTTCGGACCTCGCCAAGCTGCTCTCGCCCAGCGCCACAAATGGTCTGAGAGGCGCTGGCTAAAACTCCAAGTGTCTAATCCTCTAGGCATACATAAATGCGTAAGGATGTGTACGTGGGAAGAGCCGTCACCGTAGCACATCTGGTGAGGCAACGCATGCGGAATGCGCGGACTGTGGTCTCAGCTCCCACATGCGTCAAGTAACTTTTCTCGTCTACTTTTCACTTCCATTTACCCATTTTTTTGCGCCTCAAATAAAACCATTCATTTCCCCTATGCTTTCCTTGGTTTCATTATTTGTTACCTGCACATGCTTATGACCGACTCTTTGGAATCGCGAACCATCCCTTAAATATAACTACGCTTCTTGGTGTGTTTGGGCTGATAGTGTTCTGGCCTCTAGTCTGTAGTTTCAAGTGCTTTGTCATTTCTTGGTTCCTTTTAGTAACAAATTAGTGATGCATCAAAGTTTGCGCAAGTCGGGTCAACTACTCCGATGTCACTATACTTCTCCTAGAACGACGATGGCACTGCCACCACTACAAGGAAAACAAGCAGAAGGACATAATTCACGTGTGCACAGCAACGACCATGTGGTTAAAATGTGTTCGGTTACCCGGAACCCATAGCAGGAGCGAGAGGAGACGAGAACCGCAATGATGGCCCAGTGTGTAGAACACCCAGCTTCTCTGCGGAAAGTTCGTGGATCGGTCCCCACCACCGGACACCCACCGGTTTGTAAGAAAGGTGCAAGCACACTGACGGCCAGGCGTCCGCCTTTCCGTGGACGTGTAGCTCAAGAGAGGTTCTTACCGGCCGCCATGATTGCTGGGTAAGAACCAAGACCAACAGAACAACACACAACTAGCCAAAAAGAAAAGCAGTCAGGCGATCCCGTGTAACCATATTCACATTAGCTGGGGTTCTTTAAAAACACGTCTGGAACTCTCGTAGTTGCCGTGCACGAGGACGGGAGCACAGCTGCACCTATTTTACCGGTCGGTGTCCGTCGGCCGCCCTCATGTGCCTCCCACACCAGCGGCGGATGCTCGACTATTTCACCTAAGCTGTGGCGGTGACAACACCTTTGCAACTCCTTACAGGACCCCCTTTCGACATGAGAAAATAAAAGAAAAACAAAGCGCCACGTCGTGGTACATCTCTGCCAACGTTAACGAAACGGGGCTTTCCGGTGGCATAAGGATTCGAACCCAGCACTTCCTGCATACGAACCGGACGCTCTCCTAAGGCACCTGATGACGCCTATTTACGCGATGAATAAAGACATATTCAAGTATTGGCTTTCCCTGAAAGAAAGGTAAGTTTCTAGCCATCTACAATGTCGGCGCGTCTGGTCCAACCAATTCTCTGGCAAGAGATAGCCGGTTCGGCGAATACATCACTTCTCCGGCTGATCCAGCTGCTGGCGCTGATTTACGAGATGAATAGACGGGCGTGCGCAGATTGGTTTTCCAACAAAAAGGGCAGCCTAGAGATCATTAGTATCAGCGCGTCCAGTCAACGTACCCGTCGCTATGGATTAGCGGCTATGGAATTCCGCTGCTCAGCACGATGTCGCGGGATCCAATCCCGGCTGAGGCGACCGCGTTTCGATGGGGCCAAAAAGCAAAAACCACCTGTCCTGTGCACCGGGGGCACGATAAAGATACCCTGGTATTCAAAATGAATCCGCAGTCCCCCTGCACGGCGTTCCTCAATATCAAATCGTGGTTTCAGCACGTAAAACCCCACTATCCAGGCCCATATTAATCTAAGCAACGCCGTGGTTCGGCGCATACGTATCTCACTTATAGCTAATACAGCTGCTCACGTCCATTTACGCGATTAATAAACAGCCATGCTCCGATTCGCTCTGCCGCAAAGAAAGGTAAGTCTGAAGCCCGTTAGAGTATCGGCACGTCATGTCCAAACAATTCTCTGGAAAGCGCTGGTACGGCGCTCATCGCACCCGCTGCTAATGCATGAGCTGATGCCGATTTACTAGTTGAAGGAGCGGACTCTCACAGATTAGACATGCTGCAAAGAAAGGTAAGCCTAGTGTACATTACAAAATGTCGGCACGTCAGGTCCAACCGATTCCCTCTAAAGCGGTCGCTCGGCACAAACACCTCGTCGGCTGCTAATGCGTGAGCTTACGCTGAATGACCAGTTGAGTAATGGACAAGAACAAATTGGAATTCCTGCAAAGAAAGGTGAGCCTGGAGCCTTTACCTCTTTTTTCGAAAAAGGCAGATTTTTCAATAACCAGTTTATTCTCCGCGTAAACTGCTTGCAAGCAAGCGCATTATCACAGATAATTATTTAGGCGAAGAATTAGCACTTCTTGAGAGAACTTGAAAATACCCCAGAAATCGAAATTTTCCGGAGCTATATATAGCCTTACCTTTCTTCCAAAAAGGCCGATTTTTTATTATCGCTTTATTCTTTGCGTAAACCGCTTGCAAGCACGCGCATTATCGCAGGGTATTGTTTATGCGACAAATTAGTGCTTTTTCGAGGATATTGAAAATACCCCAGAAAACGAAATTTTCTTGAGCCTTACCTTTTTTTCCAAAAAGGCCGATTTTTTAATATCGTTTTATTCTTCGCGTAAACCGCTCGGAAGCACGCAAATTATCGTAGGGAATTATTTAGGCGACAAATTAGCGCTTTTTGGTAGGATATTGAAAACCTCCAAAAATCGAAATTTTCCTGGCTCTTTTTCTAAAAAGGTCGATTTTTTAATATCCTTTATTCTTCGTGTAAACCACTTGAGAGCACGCGCATTATCGCAGGGAATTATTTAGGCGACATATTAGCGCTTCCTGGGAGGATATTGAAAACCTCCGAAAATCGAAATTTTCCTGAGCTTTACCTTGTTTTCCAAAAAAAATGGCCAGGCTTAGCTTGGTTAAGCCAAGAATGCGTTGCATATTGTGTTGGGGCCCAGCTTTTCCTCCGGCGCTAAAGGTCAATGGTGGCTGCCCGGCCGCGCCCAAGGGCTGAACTGAGTGATTGCAATATGCAACGCATAAAAGGCAGATTCTTTAATACCGGTTTATTCTTCGCATAAAGCACTTGCCAGCACGCGCATTATCGCAGGCAATTATTTCGGCGACAATCTAGAAGTTTTGGGGAGAATTGAGTAAATAAGGGTAAAATGAGAAATCCACCAGTTCTTCGAAAGAAAATTCTCGCAGTTCGAAGAAAAATTCCTGCTGGTCCGGGATTCAAACCCAAGGCCACCGATTGTCTGGGGCAGCCACTGTACCATCTGAGCTAACCAGGCGGCTAGCTGACGGCCGGGCGAAGCCGAACTTGCCAACTCGAAGCAAGGGCAAGAGTTCTGACGTAATGCGCAATAGGAGTTCAGTAAATAAGAATTGAATAAACTTTGCAAAATCTGAATTTTGTTTGCCTCCTTTTCAAATATCGGTTCCTTCCTCGCGTAAATGCTAGTAATTACGTGCATTATCATGGGGAACGGTTTAATGTAGAAAGTATGATCCTTAATGATGTATGTAAAGCCAGGGCATTTTTACAGAAAGGAGCACTGGCCTGGCATGGCCAGCTTTTTAATGAGCTATATAGGCTTACGTTTCTTCCTGCAAAAGCATGTTTTGCATACCACTTTTTTCTTCGCATAAATAATTCATAACACAAGCGTTACCTTGGGTGGGAATGTATGCGCAAAACCAGGGCTCCAACAAAAATGGGCAGGACAGGCTGGACCGATATTTAATTGGGCTGTAGGCTTACCATTTTTTTCCGGAAGGTCACATTTGCGCATATCAATTCATTTTTTTGCGTAAATCCGCCTGAACGAGTGCATTACCAGGTTGAGTGATGGATGCGCAGAACCAAGGATTTTCAAGAGAAATGAGCAGACCTGTCTGCGCCGACTTTGTGAAAGGCTCTTGGCCTACCCTTTTTCCCGGGAAAGTGTATTTGTGCATATCAGTTTGTTCTCCGCAAGAAATGGTCCCATCATCTGTATTATTATGAGTTGTAATGTATTTTTATAACCAGAGCTTTCTATGAGAAGTTGGCAGACCTGGCAGTGCCGAGATTCTGATGGGCTCTAAGTTTAACATTATTTCTGGAAAAGCACATTTGTGCATATCGGTGTATCTGTGTAAATCGGTCTCGGCAGGTGCATTACTACGGCGAATGGTGTACGTGCAGAACCAACTGTTTTTCAGAGAAGTGAGCCGACCTAGCTGGCCGACATCTTAACGGGCTATAGGCTTTTTCTTATGGAAATAAAGGCAATTTCGGCGTATATAGTTATTCATCTCGTAAATGGTCATCAGTACGAGCACCACCTGTGAGAGTGATGTATCCGCCAAGCCAACGTTTTTGAAATCACATGAGCGGGCGTGGCTTGGCCGACATTTTATTGGGCTATATGTTTTGCCTTCTGCACAAAAAGTCCATTTGCGCATTTCTTCTTGATCGCGTAAATCTGCCTCCACACGGGCATTGTCAAGCGCAGTGTATGCACAAAACCAGCGCTATTTCAGAGAAGTGTGCAAACCAGGTTAGGCCGACATTTTTGCGAGACAGACCGTTTTATTGGGATTTTTTTTGCACTTGATCTCACGCCCACTGCTCTCTACGCATGCGCAGCGTTGCTATAGCGACGGAGGCGCGAAGTCCATGGCGGTAGGGAGGAGAGTGGTGAGAGCGTCTGTTTCACGCGCCGTTTGCCTAACCTAACCTAACCTGACACCCCGTTGATGCGTACTAAAGAAAATAATAATAATGATAAAGCAAAAGAAATAAGCGCACTAAAATTTTTCCGACACCGGGAATCGTACCCGGGCCTCGTGGGCGAGAGCCAGTAACCTAACCACTTGCCTTTTTTTCTTAGATGGTATTTATTGCATTATGCATATGCAAGAATCATACTATACACGAGAGACGTGCAAGCACTAGCCAGACATCTCGTATTCATGGCCTATTAAGGACCTTTGAAGCACGTTCAGCACACCACGCCGGAGACAAGTTCCACCGTTTCATCGACCCCTCAAATAGGATAACAGCGCCTTAGAATACGACGCGGCGTGGCTGAAGAAAAACCAGGCAGACGCTCGTACCCGGTCTCCAAGAATTATGTTTTTTAAAATTTTACTGGCGCAAACTTGCAATTTCGCCGTGGCGGTGCTCCGAGGAGGCGCATGACGCCACAGCGCACTCCCTAGTCACTACTGCGCATGCGCCTCTAGTAGCACCGGGCCACAGTTGTTCCGCCGCTGCGCAGCGCCGCGTTTTTCTGCCGCCGCCGTTTGGTATGACGCTACACCGCGTTCCTCGTCGTTGCGCTCACCTCCGCTCGCTTCGCCAGCTGCGTCGCATGCCTGATAACATGTCGGAGGATTGGAAAGGATAGCTCGCGTGCGCCGCAACCACAGTTGAGGCGGCAGTATGGACGACGACAATTCTGATAAGGAGGAGGAGGCCTGGAATCGATATCGGAACGAGATAAACAGGAAACGAATCGCCCCGGAGACAGACGAACAGCGCGCCGAACTGGCTAAACGCGGCAACATAGCTAGCAAAGCAGACTTACCTGGACTTGCGATCAACATTAACCAAGGCTAACCATGCTATGCCTTAGCTTTCGCTACGTATATCCTGGCATAGCCGAGCTAAGCCACTGCCAATATTTAGCCGAGCCCGCTCAATCAGACGGAAGCCCGATTCCTCCTATTCCACTGCTCGCGCACCGTCACGGTCCTGGCGTGTCCTCATCGCTCATCGTCTTCTGTGACCGGACCACTGCGGCACGTAGTAGTGCGCTACAAGAGCAAGTGGGAAAAGACGTCTCCCATTTTGCTGAGGCTGGCGCCATTTTGCGATGAAAGCGCCGTCTGTCGTCCTGCGCCATGCTGGTATGTGAGATCGTACTGGAGGCTGCGCGGCGAACGTCTTGTCAGTGACGAGTGGCAGACATTCGTGTGTTTCCTCAGAGGCGTCAACACTTTTTTGTGTGATTTGGAAAGTGTTGAGCGTGTTGTTACTAAGCTGCGAGCTTCGATATAGCCGCACTATCGAAAACCTTTGGGCCTAGGAAAAGGCGGCTGCCCCAACTCCGCTCGTGATCTAAATACGGGGGCGAGCCAAGTCTGAACATTCTGGATGTTTAACATACGTGCAGCGTATTTTACTGTTTGTCCGGCCTCGAACTCTGTTAAGGTAGTGCTCGGGTGACGACAAAGAGAAAGTGTCTCCATGCGCTGTAATCGGCTCCGCAACAGCCAACTACCGAAGCTCCGAGGGATAAGAAAAGCACCTGTTTTTTTTAGCTTTCGTGCTCCAGAAATTTTTGGTGTACGATTTCGATAAGCATTGTTTATCCGTTACCGGGGCTTCAACCTTTAAAATTTTAAGAGCTGCAAAATAACTCTACCAGTCAGGAGTTTAACGTAGATAAAATGACCTGAAGAAAGTGGCCGGGAATGTGCCCCGATCAACCAGACGCATACGATGCGTCGAAAGAATATGCGCACTCTTAAGACTCTAGTGGTGCCTGTGCACGGGCGACCCGACGGGTCGAGTAAGCTAAAGAATTAACTACTTTTTCTCAAGAGAAACTTTATTTGCTGAAGTACTACAGCGCTGGATGCGTGGTATCGCCCATACAGCTAGCCGCTCAGGTTCGGAAGCACGGTAAAGGCCATTTGAATTAGGTGTGGCCGGCACACTGCTTTAGTCGCGGAACAAAAAAAAGCACACACACCTTTGTTTCATTAGTTGACATGTACTGTTTTCATAATATGTCCACAGTCAACTTTCACTAGAACGCTTGTTGCCGAGAAGGATGAAATTACAAATTTGAACGGGGTAAGCTTAATGTGCCTGCAGGAAGAAATATTTGTGTTCGTCCATTCCCACTTGTTGACCGACTCGAATACGTACCTTTCGTTCATACCCCAAATTGATCATGAGTGCCGAGTTCATCGTAGTGCTCTCCCCGGAAACCGAAGCTTCTCAACGTACACCTTACACGTGACGAAGCTGGTGGCGTAAAAGCCGATAGCGCAGCGACAACGTCCACGGATTCGCCGCGGTTGAAGTTGCTCTTCACATTCGCTTCCGGAATGTATTTTTGCAGCGGAATAGAGCACAGCGGTAGGCCGTCGACCTTCAGCCACCTAACATCGCAACAACGAAAGGCACACTACGTTAGTATTACACTCATTGGCTTTGACGCCACTACCGTCACAAACTGATGCTGGGAGAAACGGAGCTCGCACATACCAGTGCGAGAAGGAGAGGGGCGCGGCTCCTTCGTTCGAGGCTTCGTTTTTTCTGGCCAATAAAACGGTCTGTAAGCTTGCCTTTTACAGCGAAGCTGTCTACGGCTAGGATCCGGGAATTTCTGCATGGCGTAACGTCGACAATAAACAGTGGTGGGTCGATCCGGGTGGATGTGCACTGTGCCCTGCTCTCGGGACAAAGGAACGACAACACAGTAGGGCGTTTATTGCACCTTTTATACACCAATCTATAGCCAGTCGGATTATTATCGAGAAAACATGCTGATGGGTGCGCTGCAAATCGAGGAAGTCGGATTCACCGCGACCGGATAGCGAGCGAATATGTTCGCCCCATGCTGGACACTAACGCCTGGTCGTTCGCGCGTACGGTGACGCGAATGGTGGCGCGTTCGAGCGATCGTGCTCGTCCATTCCGGTGTAGGCTTCGCGAGACGGCCTCGCAGAAGCATGGATCGGCGCACGCGCGGAACGTCCGCGCCACCAGCCGAGCCCGAGTCAAAGAGGAAGAGCCTACTACCTGTCGCGCCCGACCTACTCCGCAGCCAGGAGGCGTCACCAGCCCAACACTTGTGCCATCTTTCGTAATGCGCCGCTACCAGACTGACCGCCGCCGGCACCAAGCTTCGCGGAGAGGTCGGATTACAGGAAACGCGAGATGTGCAGGGAAAATAACATCAGAGAGGACGCGGGAGAGTCGCGCATCGCCACATCCCTCCTAACTTTATATCACTACGTATTCCGGTGAACTATGTCACGCGGTCTAACATAAACGCGTGCTACGGCAGAATTATAAACAATGATGAAAGTTTCATTAGGAGAAAAGATCAGTCAATGCTCCCCGCCGGCTCTTTCATCATAAGGACGAAGAACTGTTGGCTGTCCTGCGGACAGAATACTGTAAGCGAAGACACAATTCATTTGACGAAACGCAGAGAGAACAGTCCTGAGGTGAAGCGCTTCTAGCTTGCTAATAATCTTCTCGAGGGGACGCCGAAGAGAATAAAAGGAAGGGGATGTGATGAGCGATGAAAAAGTTAAAGAGTTGGATTCGCATATTACGTGTTCGTATCCAAAGCAAGATTACACTACCTCTATTCTAGCTCTGTGTTTATTAGCATTCATAAGAGGGTCGAAGTCTCGCTTTGCTGAAATTATGTCTGGCCACAGGCACAGGAAGCGGGGAGTCAAGAAGGCTCCACTAAAGTGCAAGTCGGTCAACTTGCGCGTCATGACGCGTGTTATTTTAAGCATGCGGACTGGAAACCAAGGGTTCATGCTTGCTAACAAAACAACTTGAAAAACCGAGGAACGAAAAAAATATGCAGACAACATAAGCGTTGAATGCGCAACAAGAAGTGTATTCTGCATATAGTTTACACACACACACACACACACACACACACACACACACACACACACACACACACACACACGCACACACACACACACACACGCACGCACGCACGCACACATAGACGCTCATGATTGCTGACAAAGAAATTGTTTTCATTTTTGAATGGCAGTGTCCAATTTGTATATATAGTCCGGTTGTGTCCAGAATAAATAATTTATGGCGAATTAAGCGCTTTTTCTGTTAACATTGGTGATGTCCTGTTTTTAGTTTTGTTTCTGTCTTAAGCGTCAATCCATAACAGGTAGGCCAGCCTTTCTGAGACAGCCTTTATAAGGCCGCCTTTCTGGCGTTCGTCCTACAGGTCATATCGCGCAACCTTAGCGGAAGCTCGCCGTGTGAATGAACCAGCACCGGACGGCCAAAACAATGAACTGTGAGAAAGGACGCCGAAAGTAGTATGCAGAATTAGCCAGAGAAAAATGTTACAAATGCGACAGCTGTGGGAACAGAAAGTTCCTGTTCAGCAATGCCGGCGAGGAATTACAACAAACGATTGATGGCCTTCGCAGAGATGCTATAAGAGTAGGGTTCATTATTTATATGAAGAAGACAAAACGAATGTTCCATAGTCTGTCCACAGAACAAGAATTCATGATGAATTCATTCCATGGTAGCCAAAATCATTGCCAATGTCTTGGAACTAGTATCCGCCTCAAAGTGAACAAATGTACTGGTATGTTAATTATTGCTCGTATAATAATGAATCCAACTGAGTCAAATGTAGCGCACGTGACTCTTATTAAACGCAACGTAACCGCTATGTTACCTAACCTAATAAATTCAGTATATGGCTAGAGTAAACAGTTATATTTTTGTGCGACCTTAAGTTTAACGAAGGCTTTGCTGTTAGCTTCATCACAGGACCTTCTACTTTTAGAAACACTCAGGTACTGCTTACCAACCATTAAGCTTTAGCGGTCAGGCTAAATCATCTACAGCTCAGTCAAAATGCCCCTGAACAATCCCGAACTGCAGCGCTCGGTAAAAGTCGTGTAGGCTTCATCGATTTCAAATCGTCTGTAATGCTCCCGAAATATTCCAGGACGTCGCCATACGTCTCAGTAGGGAGCGAGGCATCTCCCAAAGGCTGTTGACTTAACCAGCCATCGTCTAACGTGTAGGTGGGGCATTGTGCCGGCAACAGGTTTGCATAAACACCGACACGTGCTGTTTTTATAACGGTTAATTATTACATACACACGAAGAAACCCTCGTGTTCCGAAGTTCGCGATCCGCTCCGTAGTACTGGCGGGATGGAGCACATGATAAGCTGATACATTATATTTCTTTACTATTTCTGGAGCAAAATTTACATAATACCTGGAAACACCTTGCTACTAAATGTTACCATCTCGCTGTGGTTGAACTAAAGACAGGGCGTGTGGAGCAAAACATTTACGCGAATATCTCCTTGCATGCGACGAACTTAATAGAGAGCAAGCCTGTCAGAATTGTTCTTCGCGAATTAGAATTTCATAATATGTTTCCAAACGCCAATGAAATATCTTACCATATTTTTCGCCCGTAAATAACCAGCCTACTCATTTGAAGGCTCAGCACTTGTAGGTATAGCAGTAAACGTCGCTGAATTGTACCAGGAGTAATGCTATAAATGAGGAGAAACAGCTATTAGTGTTATTATTATCCTGGGAGAACTCTTTGAGAAGCGTCCTTTTTAATAATATTGGCTTGCTCTTTTCGTGAATTCGTCCCACTGTAGCTCTGCTGCGTTTGATCCTGATTTCTGGCTGTTTATTTTATTGCGTGCTTTTTTTCTTGCTACGAGGGTAAAATGCATTGATTATTTAGTCCGTCAACTTCCCTATGAATTAGCACGTAAGAAAGGCGTTTTTTTTCTCTTTCTGTAAACGTCTTACACTTTGCCGGCTACCGGAAAAAGGCAAAGGTCAACGGCAGCTCCTTGGGACGCTTTCCTCAACCCAAACCGATTAGACATTTTTGTGTTTTGTCACAATTGAAGTTAATTGAATTTTGGGTTATTACGTGCAAAAAAAGAAAACACGATTTGATTATGAGGCACTCCGTAATGGGGTACTCCGAATAATTTTCACCACCAGGGTATCTTTAGCGTGCCCTCAATGCACGAGACGCGGGCGTTTTTTTTTTCTTTTTTTTTTTTTTCATTTCGCCCCCATTGAAAGGGCGCTGCCGCGGCCGGGGTTTGCTCCGCGACCTCGTGCTTAGCAGCGCAACACCATAGTCGCTAATCCACCGCGGCTCGTTTTCGTCGCAATCCTCGAAGCATAAAAAAAATAAAACGAATAAATTTACTATACGCTAATGATTACTGTTGCTAAACGCTTTTTCAGTCAGCGCACAGGTAACATAGTAGTCGCAGTTATGGTTACGTGGGTTCTGCTTAACCTCGGTGACGCAGAACGGCGTCGCCTGCTCTGCGCACGCTTCTTTCTATTGTGTGCCCGCACTCCTTGAGTTATAATGCGTTTACGGCTAGTCTAATGCTCTCTGGTGCGTTATGCATGCGTTTACACGTGTTTGCATTTGTCCCCTGGAAAATTAACTTACCTGCCTATACTGAATGACCAAAAGTACCATACTTGTACTTTTGTTGGATATGGGACCTAACGTAGGACCGGGCCCCTCGGTTTTCTTGCTTGTCATTCGCACACAAACCCACACACGTGTGTGTTCATTTCTGTAAACGTATGAACATGCGCCACAATCACCCTTACACATTGAAATGACGCGCCATTAAGATATATATATATATATATATATATATATATATATATATATATATATATATATATATATATATGTACACCACATATAAGTCTGCGCACCACTTCCTGCGCATGCCCACAAGGTAGCTCTTTATGTGACGGAGCTATTGAAGGCTCACTGACAGCTCCTCATTTTAACGCGACATCATTAAGGTCGCCGGGACGCAGAAAATCTGGCGTTGACATCCCGCGTCTACAGTCTTGTGAGCGACAAATCGTTCTGAACCACGCATACCCAACAATGCAGGCCTTCTATGTAGCGCAGAGACGTTACTCAACTAATTTAATTTCTCAAAGTTAAATGCGTCAGAAAAATCCTAAAGTATGACTTGCACACAACCCACAGATATGGTAGCGTCGGAATGTAATCTGAATATACGAGAAAGCATAATTCTGTTACGCGGAAACTCAAACACAACCCCTTTTCCAGCGTTTCTATCATTCATAGAGCGGCGCGCCTGGTTCCTTGCAACCCCATCCAGATGGCGCTCGCATCCGCGTCCCACGCAAGAAGTCGCGTTTCTTCCAGAAAGTTCGCCTTTTTGTATAGCATTCGCTGACAGCGTTTTCCCGCTAAACTTTACGGTTACATAAGCTGCAGCTGCCGGGAAGCGTCAGAAGCAGCCAGGGATCTTCGAACGCTATCGCGTTCCACTCTTCAAGGCGAAGCTTAAGTTTCCTCCAATTTTTTTCTGTAGCCGCGGTTGCAATTACAATTTCATTGAAGCTCGACCGAAGGAAAGGCCAACACTCAAAGACAGTTGTTCTACGGAGGCACTTATTAAGAGCGACATTTTCTCGGAAATATATTTCACTTACTCGGGGGGAACTTGCGTAGCATATGATAATCAGAGTATCCTCGCGGAGCCCGCTCGAACGCTAATCGCGTGGAACTGCAGTGCCAAGAATAGGGGAGCGATCATTTGTTATAACGTTCGGCGCGAAAAAGATGAGCACGCGAGAACAACGCCCTTACGCCGGCGTCCACGGGGTTTCAACGTAGCACCGACGCGCAGACGGTGTAGGAAGGTCATAAATCGAGCCCGCGCTGCCAGTTCTGACGTTAAACTTGCCCGGTTTTCTCGCTCGAGTGCGCATGTTTCCTCAGCGCCCCCTCGGCCGAACCAGCCATGTATTGAAAAAATGCTTGTTTTGCCACGTGCTTCCAGAAATAATTAATCGATGCTTGGCACCGTATTGTATAACCCTCCATTCTGTTTTATAATACAAACTTTCCTTATCATCCATCGCGCCGAGCGCTCAACCATGTGATAGCAGCGGTGGGAAAACCCGAAAAAAAGATTGAAATACTGCGCAAAAGAAAAAAAGAAAGAAAGATGTATTGTTAGAAAACGCGGCATCTGGTATAATTTTCGATGCTGTCCCGAAACTAGAATATCAGCTTTGACAGAGTCTTTTTTGGGGGGTGGGGGTGCAAGCCAAAAGGTATGCATTAGCCCGTGGCTGCAGTTATGTTGAGATCTCGTTTGTCGTACGGAGGATATTGTTGCCACTTACAGAAGTTGGCGCCTTGCTCCATGGAGCAATCACACACATTTACAATGTGGAAATAAAGACTGTTGTCTTACGGGCAAGAAAACCACGCTCTGATTACAAGCCGCGCTGTAGTGGGGGACTCCGGGTTAATTTGAACTATGGAGGGTTGTTTAAAGTGCACCCAAAGTGTGGTTCAACAGCGTTTTTGTACCCGCAACCGCGGCAGTGCGCCCACCATGGTTAAGGTCGAACCCACGACGTCGTGCTCTTCAGCGCAACGCCATGCTCACTGGCGCAGATCCCTTACGCATTGTGCAAAAGCCGATCAGCCCGAAGTCTACGGAGTGAGACTTCCTTCACTTTGTTAGATATATATGTTTCCTTAAAAAAAGTCGCCGATGATTACGCTTCCCTAATACAAAATTTGGGCGCTGCTCCATACGTGTTTTCTCATTTCAGGATATATTGGCTGGCACGGACAATTTGTCTCGCGAAGCACGTTGCAGACGGAGCGAAGTGTATCGCGAGAGACAGCGCGTGGTTGACGCGGGGGCACGATTCATAACCGCCGCCGACGAGACACCTCCGCTCATGCAGCGCTTCGTTTGCATACAGACGACGCACGCTACTCTGGCGCCATCTCGTAGTCATCGTCACCGGAAAGCCCGTCTTTCGCGGCACTACGCTTTTCTTTTCACACTTTCGCCGTACCCTCCTCCTCCGCTTTCCGCCTCATGGTACCGCTGAACCCTCCTCCTTCGCTTTCCTCCTTGCGCTCTCTCCATAATCGCCGTATTTCATCTTTCGCTATGCTGGTTCACTCGGTTACGAGGGACAACGCCGACGCTCGCCGTTGGAATGGGCGCCCTAAGAGCTGCGCTCAACAAAAATATATATGTTCATCAAAGAGCGGTGCCGTTTAGTGGCTGCACTTGTCTCGACGTCACGTAGTGGTAAGGCCGGCGCACGCTTCTGCCCTGCAGTCGTCATGTCGCTCCTCTCTTACCAAGAGTTTAGCACTCATATTTACGATAGCTTCCCAGGTGGTACGCTAACAACGTGCAAAATAAACCAGCAATTCTAACGCCTGCCCTGCCACCCTCTCTCCACATGCGTGTGTCCTTGAACCGTTAGAACGAAGTTTCGTCTCAGCGTTTTACCAATCACATTATTTCTTGCAGTCGACACTTTGTCAATTTACCGAGGAATAGCTTACCATTAATGACTAGCTGCAATAAAATTTCAGTCTGGTTAACTGTATAAAACAACTCTCTAAGCTTGGCCAATGTGCAGGGCCGTTAAATTCCTATTTATTAACTGCCTTTCAGTAGCCCCGTAGTAGATGACGCTGGCATATACTGGTTATCAGATATGGTACAGATCCCAGAACATTACCTCCGAAGTCCTCAGCATAACGTTAGTTCTAAACGTTCTGGTTTCTGCATTCTTTCTAGCGATCAGTAGTGACTGCGTTTTTTTTTTTTTTTTTCGGTATCAGAAGTGTCTGTTCTTAGCTAGATTTCGTGATCCATCTATTCCTATACCAAACAAAATATTTTGAGCTGAGGCTGCTGTAAGTATAATTTTTGAAGCTAGCCTTTTAACACGGTCCAAAATGTTGTTGCAGCTGATCTTTAAGGCTATACCCTTCTGGTTTACAAGGCTCGTTGTCATTTCTGCGTATTATAAGTTACGATGAATTCGTTTTTTTTTTCCTTCATCTCTTTGCACAGTTCCTCAGCAGCCACCGGTTATTAAGGACTCCCAAGGCAACCAACTGCGTGCCACAGCAGGGCCTTACGCTGAGGGCGACACCGTGATGCTGACTTGCGGTGTGCCAGCTGGTATGAAAACTTAGTTTAACCTTGCCGTTTCCCTCTGAAATCCTTCGATGTGAAAGCGTTTGCTCCTTTCAGTGTCTACAACACTAGTCCTCGATTACTGGCTCGCAACATCGCACTTATGCATTTGAATTCAGCGGGTTTCGTCAACTCCCGCTCCTATCAACCCTAACATGCTACTTCACCAGCGATTCGGACTCTGGCGCCGTGAAACAACTGTATTGCGTGTTGAATGGGATAGGACGACGCACTTGCGAATGCCTATTCGTTCCCAATAGGAATTGCCAACCGTGCGGAGTGCGTTTTGCCAGGCATGACAAGACAATCGGGCGCCTTCTTTGCCACTCCCCATCCTTCGATGCTGAACGATTCGCTCTGTGAGCTAGACTCACTGTCTTGTATAACATACCTAGCTCAGAAAAAAGGGTAGTGGGAGCTTTAAATAAGTGTATAATCTTGCATGTACAAAGTCACAAAAGTCCTATTGCACTTCGTGATGATGACTGCACTCTAGGAACGCTTGTTACTGTTGGCGAACGTTCCTTTGCAAGAGTGCTCATAATGATTGCCTCTTTATTGTTTTTCTTATCTTTTCATCTTCTTGTTTGATTGCCTAATTTCCTTTTTTCAAAGGGCAGCGTAGCCAAATGAGTACGTCCTTGGTTTACCTCCCTGCCTTTTCTTCTTCGTTTCTCTCTCGCACCATTCTTTTTTCCTTGAGTGTCATGGCACAGACTCCGATGTCAACAGGAGAACCGTGGCCTTCAAGTTCTTTTCAAAACAGAAGCGATATGATGACCCTGGAGAGATGTTCTCCAGATGTGAACACCCTTCCTGAATATGTTTCGTGAGCACATGTTAAGGAATCGTTATCCTTTGATGTCTTATTTCTCATTGTAATGTTATCACTTGAATACGTCACGTGTACTCTGCCACAGCTAATGTATCCGTGATTTGAAAAACGAGAATGAGATGCCGAAAGCATTTTCCCGAGGTGCAACGGCAATCTGTCGTAAGCAGTGCATACAGTAATACTAAAACGTTTCGTGAGCGAGGCAGGAAGAGAACAAAAAAGCATGAAATGGCAGCACAGCCGATCAATAACACGCCCGCTCGGCTACTGTATGATTGAGGAAGGATGAAAAGGGGCAGGAAGTAGAAAGGAAACGTAGTAAACGCACGAAAAATGAACTCGCATTAGCATTTACTTCGCGGTCACAGTCGGTCGCAAATTATACCTTTGTTTGGAAAGTGCTGTAGCACTCCTTCTCACCTACCTGTCTGCACCCAGTTATTTTGTAACTAGGGTGCTAGGTAGAGTTTCGAAATTTTGAAATCAGAGCGCAGTGGTGGATGTCTCGGTGCTCACCATGTGAAAAAAAAACGGCAGTATAACACGTGCTTGCTTCACCAGACGAATCCATCCTACGCTCCTCCTCCTCCCATTCCCAGAACAACAAAACGAGCCACACAACAGCTGTGCCAGCTTAGGGCATAAACTCTGACAAATATTTCGAGTGGAGGAAGGAAAGAAATTACCACAGAGCATTAAAGCCAAACATATCGGCCCAACGCGTGATCGTCGCGTGAGACTGCGCGGTAGGTTTTAGTGCTCCCGCTCAGCATCAAGAGCCACGACAGGTCAGCCGCGCAAGTGTGCATCGATTAAAAGACCATCGGGAGCCAAACATTATCTGCCGATGCGCTGAGTCTCAGAGGACACACGTTGAACCGATAATGCGAGAAAAAAACGCGCCGGGAATGGCTTCCCATACGGTGGCCAAGGCAGGACGCGTGATGCAATGCTCTCTTAGTTTATTTCCTTCTTCCGTACTATTTCGCCTTTTCTGTGCGCAGCTAGCCACAAACTGACGCTCGCTTGGAGGCGAAACGGCCAACCGCTGGGGTCACCGCCAGCTACCGTCGCGACGCCCAGTGGAGGATGGGAGAACCATCTCGACCTGGGTCCTTTATTCCGCGAGGACTTGTTCGCGAACGTCAGCTGCGTGGCAACCAGCGACGTCACTCTGCCTGCGGAAAGCTCGGTGCTTATCGACATGTTCCGTAAGTACGTACAAACTGCACAAGTGGAATGTCTGAGTCGTGTGACCAGTGCGCGGATGACGCTTCTCTTCAAAGTTATTTTAGAACGCGCGATGTGCCGTTACAGACAATCAACTAGCGCGTGACGTCTTAACTTGCGATGTTGCGGCACTCGCCACCTGCGCTGAGAACCGAAAGTATTTTGTTAGTCGGTCAGAGTTTTGCATTGGCGCATCGCGTACAAGTTGCGCGTTCCAGATGCGCCAAATATGGCTTCCAGGTGTAGTGTATAAAGTAGGCGTTTATCTGTGGCAACGTGAGCAAGATCAAATTTATTCAAGTTTATTCATTTGTGTGCTTGACTGGGATGTGGCCGTGGGTGCTTTAAATTCTTACGTGCTTATTTACATTTTCTGAAGCTGGGCTTTTTCTCCGCCACATTTGGTTTGACTTGCTCTTTTCTGCTGTAGGCTAGAAGGTAACCACAATATTAGTAAGGCCTGCCACTTTTTCCGTATGAAGTTTATTGTGATATTGTGCTGTGTATGTATGCGATGTGATATTACTTGTTCCTGGGGCGTTTGTAGTGTTTATCTGATTCAGCGGCCCTGAAATATAGTGTTCGTAAACCTGGCAACTATAGTCAAACTTCTCACATTGCTCCTTTGTTTTAATGCGTCAAATAATCATTTGCGAAATTACTAAGGCTCGCGCTTTGCTTTTCTTTCTTCTTTCATTCGTTCTTCTTAGTTCACTTATTCCTTCATCTGACCTGAACGTTGCTTAAAAGCCTGACCCAAGCATATTTAGTCACTTCACTAGGTGATAAATTTTGTCGCATTTATTTATTATTTATTTCGCAAAATCTATTAGGACAAGCTCAATATTTGTTTCGACATGCACAAATATTCCCCGGTAAGTGTTCGTGTTTAGAATATAAACAATATAAAATTCGTGAGGCACTAATTTACGATGACTATCCAAGTACGCTAATTGCCCAAACTGTTCATGTACCAGGCGAATACTACAGCCCCGCTCCTCTCTCCCGCTTCCTTCTTGACACGCAGCGCCTTCTGGTGGCGCCGCGTTTAAATACATACATACAGTGTGACTGAAGGTGACGTCAGAGAGTTTCGCTGAAAAGCGGCACTTACCCATTCGCACATGCCCAGTGGCACACATACAAGAATTGCCATCAAAGATGTTCGAGGGGCGTCACATACGCAATGACACATGTATAAAAACACACCCACGCGAGCGGCCCAAATTTTTTGGCAGCACTACCTTTACAAAAGCAGAGAATTGTGAGAGTTTCGTGGTTGGAGGCAGCACAAGGGACGGGGATGAAGGAACCGAGACCACAAATGCGGCGCGGAACGAGCAAGGTATGTTCGGAAAATAAAATAAAATTCATGCGCACTGAGCGCATCACGTGATTCACAATCAAAAAGCCAGTTACAACAAGCGGCAAAAAAAGCAAGGCTGACATCAAAGACGATGTCAGGTTAAGAAGCTACAGCAGTGATTGGTACAAACTAAACGCAGGCATGCCATTATCCTAAATCTGACAAAGGTATTTTACACTCAAGCAAAGATAGTGATAGCTCGCTGACACAGGTGGAACCTTTCTTCCTTACGTAGAAGGCCTCCACGTATTCCCTCGACACCTTGTATTGACGCTTGGACATTGAGCGTTATACACGCGGCCTTCAAAAACAGTATTGAAGCCACAATCGTTACTTTACTATCTCGATCACTTTGAGCGTAAACACAGGAGCGCGTGACTTTTTTACTTCGAGTGTAGTTTAGCCAAACCGCAACATTGTTTTGCGCCTGCGTAAGGACAGTAGCCTTCTTTTACGCGTATTACATCATCGGAGCGCTTGCATGTCGTCTGCTAGGCGCGTTTCTTTCCTTCAGTGTGGGTCGCAGCTAACTCAGAGGCTACACCATGCGGTTGCACGATAAAACGGTGCGTTCCTCAACCTGGTGATCGGAGCTAAAAACCGCGGAGTATTTTTTTGCCGCTGTCATTTCTGCGGGCAAATTTTCTCTTACGGGAATTTAAAGAAGCGAGAGAAGCAGGGTGTCTGAACGAAGCTACAGACAAATTTCTTCATTTTGTTTGCATTTGCAAATAGTTCAGGCACAAGTACAAACTTAATAGCTGCTGGCTGAGGTTAACCACTGCTTCCAACGGGATACCTGGTGAAGCATTCTTCCGCCGTAACAGTTTATGCAGTTCTAAACGGGAGTAGATTGTAGACAGTTGGCACTAAGTTTACGTCTGCTCTCAGATTTCCCCACTCAATCTCAAACAAATGCGCACCACTAGTGTGCAGTGTTAGAACAAATGGAGGTTCCACCACGGCTTCTCTCATGCACCCCGATGTACGTTTTCAAGAGGCTAATGCTTTGCTTCTCGGCCGTAAAACAGGATGCGGCAGACGACGAGAGCGATGGCGTGACGTAATGCGCGCCAAGTAATAATTCCTTTACGCTCCATCTACTGAGCACGCGGGAAAACTTTCAGCACCATCATTAGACTGTGCTGATAGCAGCGAATGCCACGGACTCCCGTGTTGAAGCTCAAGAAGATCAAGATAGTACCTTCTTAACCTGGCTTCGTCTTCGGTGTCGGCCTTGCCAATTTTTTGTCACTTCTTGCCGTTTGCTTTTCATTGTTATTAACGTTGATGCACTCAGTGTATAAATAGATTTTCCGTTTCAAGAATAAACTTTCAGTTACTAATTCGGTGCCGCGTTTGTCGTCTCGCTTCCTCTGTCCTCGTTGCTTTTGCTGACCCATACCGTGCACTACATGTGAGATCGGCTCACATTTCTAGACTGCACAATCTCCGAGATGGGTCATAATTGTGATGGCATAGGTAGATAGCCCGAGAGAATGCTGGTCTGACATGCAAAGAATGCTTTTTGCATTTCATACTTCCATAATTACTTTTCTTAGTGCCGCCTGCCGAAGTTTTCCTCTGGAGCTGGCATCATGGCGATGTCGATGCCTCCGGATGGGTCATGGTCGCCCCTTCGACAACTGGAACTACATCTTCGGCTAGGGCTTCGACATCCGTTCTTGAGTCTAAGACGGGTAGCTCGCACCTCTCCCAAGGAACATCTCGGCCACCAAATGCAGATCCGGATTCGGCTACCGATTTCTACGCTCCGCGCAGCTTCGAGTGCGAGGTATCTGGAAGCCGTCCGCCAGCAAACATCTCATGGTTCCTGGACGGAATGCCGTTGGACGTGCGCTTGAGTCACACTCGCACCCGAGGCAACGTAACGGCAAGCGTGCTTCTCCTGCCATCTCAAATGCACGCGGGAAAGCTCCTTGAGTGCCGGGCTAGCAACGACAATTTGCGAGACCATCGAGGAGTGGTCAGTCGCTACTTGGCTGTCAATGTGTCAAGTAAGTGTTTTCAAGAAGACAGCAAGCATTTGCATTCACGAGACATCTGTAAAATTACACAACCATGCGTCTTGGATAAAGCGCCATTAAAACCTGCCTAAAGGCAGTTTTTTGTCCTTTTTTCTGGGAGGGGGGCGAAGGAGAGGAGGAAAGAGAGAGGGGTGGACTGTGCCTATATGTATATTGTGAGTGTTTATATGTTTCGAGCTAAATACCTTACCCGGGAAACAGTAAATGCCGTTAAAGGCGAATTTCATTAAACAGAGGCGCCCTAGAAAGTATCCCCAATCAGTAACCTGTACGAGGTGACCGGTAAGTAACTCGCTCACCATTTTAGAATCCTCAGTGAGTTACTATTTACAATAAACTGCTATTTACAAATTTAGGTGAACCTAAAATAATAACAAAAAATGGCAATGTAACATGTTTCTTTCAAGCACCGTACTATGCGGAAACGTGCAGCGACCGTAGCAAGCTTTAGCCCGTGGCTTTGTAATGCCGGATGAAAGAAGCAAGAAGAGAGTGGGACAGGACCTTTAAGTCTGATTCTATGGGTCGTTATCAACCACATCCCGTCAATGTCACGACACCTGTTTGCGCTATGAGAGAGCGCTTTTTTTTTCTTCCTTGCTTTCTCTGCAAAAATTCTTTGAGGTCACCGGCGTAACAATTTTTAGGGGAAAGTGACAAGGAAACGCTTGCCCTTGGCATAAGGCAGTGTATCGATGGTAACGAGGCGGGGTGTAAAACCGCTGCGTGAATTAAGCCTAACTGTACCACACGAAAGCAGTATAAGCTGGATGAGCAAAGGGAACGTGACTCAGACAGGCTAGCCAACGTTTCGATAGGTGAACCTATCTAGGTCAATCTACCGAAACTTTGGTTAGCCTGTCAGAGGTATCTAGGTTCACCTATAGGAAAGTCCACCAGTTTCTCACAGACGGCTGGCTTACCACTGTTCATCTCATTTTTATCCCACAATATGTTTGCATCGGTCGGCCCTTTTCTTCACCTCGGTTCAATCTAACAGAATTCCTTCGTTTGGACGAACTGTTTCTGATATTTTTTTTTACTTTCCTTTGCGTAGGCAAGCCAGAAGTGAGCATCAAACTGGGCACCGGTCTCAATGCTAGCCGCATCACGGAGGGAGTAGACGTGTACATGGAGTGCTCCGTCCTCGTCACTTCGAGAATCACCGACGTTAAATGGAGTCGTGACGGCCAAGAGCTCGACGCGGATCTGACCGAGGGCATTGTGATGACTTCTCGCTACTTGGTGATCCGCGGGGTGACTCCCGGCCACACCGGAAGCTACACGTGCGGAGTAACTAGCACCCGCGGCGACACCGTCGAGAGCACGCCGCTTCTCATCCGCGTCAGATGTAAGCAGCTATAGTTACCCACTGCGGTGCCTCCGTGACTATGTCGTTCGGCTGCTGAGCACAAGGTCGCGGGTTCGAGTGCCGGCCGCGGTGGCCACATTCTCATAGGGGCGAACTGCAGAAAGGCTGATGCGCTTGGGTTTATGTTCGTGTTAAGAAACACCAGACTTCCAAACTTAATCCGGAACCTTCCACCGGGACGTGTTTCATGGACCCAGTATTACTATACATCCGTCCGTCCGTCCGTCCATCATCTATCTATCTATCTATCTATCTATCTATCTATCTATCTATCTATCTATCTATCTATCTATCTATCTATCTATCTATCTATCTATCTATCTATCTATCTATCTATCTATCTATCTATCTATCTATCTATCTATTCGTTCAATGATTCAATCAACCAAGTAGCACGTTTGTGAACGTCTTTAGGGGGCCAAGTGCTAAGCAAAGTAGGCAGCACAGAAGGGATGAAGGCGGCACGTTGATTATACTCTAGGTTGAAATGGAGCCATTCTGATTATTTTAGCAGCCCTAATTCTTCGTCCAATGCTTAACTACATTCTGTATCGCTATGAAACTCCTTAAACGGAAAACATCCATGCACGTATGCCACAAACTGAGTAAACATACTCCTTTTGCGCGTAGGAAAACTCTTGGAAATGGAGCTGAATAGGAAGGCAGCAGTTTTCCAAGGGAAAAAATTGTTCTTGTAACGCCATAGATTTTACGCGCGTGCACTTCGCCGGTAGAAAAAAATGAAAAATATAGAACAATTAGGGATTAAGTAGAAACTAATTGCTGGGTTAATCCGCCGAGCGATATTGACATCATGTTTTGCTGCGGCAACACACTAGCTTTATTTGCGCGCCCCATTGCATCGTTTTGTAGAGCTAAACTTGACTGCTTCACTTGTCAGCCTATAGGTTAGCCTAAAAGATTTTGTAGTACCGCTCTTTCATTAGACAGCACCGTACGAGCGCAACTAAAGCAACTCTGCTCAATACACAAATGCGCATCGCCTTTCACGGGCGATCGAACGCCCCTCCCCCCCCCCCCCCCCCCCCCCCCATCGTCCAATACATAACTATATTCTGGAGCGCTATAAAACTCCTTGAACGGAAAACATCCATTCACGTATGGAACAAACTGAGTAAACATGCTCCTTTTGCACGTAGGAAAACTCTTGGAAATGGAGCTGAATAGGAAGACAGCAGTTTTCCAAGGGAAAAAATGTTCTTGTAACATTAACCAAAAGATTTTTCACTTGTCAGCCTATAGGTTGGCCTAAAAAGTTTTGTAGGACCGCTCTTTCATTAGACAACACCGTTTGTTCCATACGTGAATGGAAGTTTTCCGTTTAAGGAGTTTTATGGCGCTCCAAAATGTAGTTAAGTATTGGACGAAGAATTAGGCCTGCATCGCAATGTTACATGGTTTCGTAGAGCTAAACTTCACTACATCCCTTGTTATGGTTGGACGAATAACTGCTCTATGGAACATGGCTGATACCCATGAACCCACATGCGCATCCTGTTCAATTTCTTTACCGCCACCTTGCTCCTATACCCGCAAAATTAATTTTCTTGCCCAATTTTTATCTTCTTCAAGTTGTAGAATAATTCGACGTGGCACTCCATGGGTTACCCTCCTGCTTAGTTCAGATAGCGTAAAGATTGCTCCGGAAAAACACTGGTGTCAGGTTTAGTCCCCTAGCCCTGGATGAAATTTTCTTCAATTTCGAAGCATTCTTTCCGTCATACGCGCATGTACGGGTTTCCACTGTATATATTTATGCAATACTCCCGGGTCACTGGCGATGTTCCTGTTTCCCTAAAACACTGTATATGAGGCTACTTGGTCATATAACGGCAGGCTTTCTCGTTTTCGAGGTTCACCTAATGTCAAGAACTGCTAACTAAACAAAGTTTAGTTAAAACAGCTTTAACCGCGCGGTGAAAGCTGTTATATTAGACGTCGAAGGTATTCGGCTATTTAGTTTATACGATCGACGCGGTTTTCCATATTCGAGCCGCACGTCAGTTATGTGGGAAAAAAAAGTTATATAGACAGAATGTTGTGCTGTTCTGCTCTGGCCACCTAGCGTTTTCACTTTTCATCCAGACTCTCCCAGGTGCGATTCTGAGGAAGATCGCATCCTGCGTGTTGAGAAAGACGCAGCCGTCAACGTCACCTGTGATGTGCGAGCCGATCCTAATGTAGGCCTACGCTATTTCTGGCTCGCGGGTGACGCTGCGGAAGTTGCGGAAACCACGAGGAAAAGCCAGCCCACCCGGCCCGAGCAAGCGAATGCACCGCTGGTGACGGCCTCGGAGCGCCTGGAGATCATGGCCAATGCTTCGCTCTTCAATGCGGCTCTCGCGTGCTGGGCGGAGAATGCTGTGGGAACTCAGAGGAAGCGCTGCCGATTCAAGTTCATATACAAGGGTACGTACGTAATTAGTCGTTCGAGACCCTTTTCGCGAGACACAAGTTACTTCAGTGAGGCAAAATTAGGAGTGTTAAAGTGGGAAGAAGTGTATTTGAGTGGAGTGTGGGAAGCCAGTCATGTGGTAAAGGTAGAGAAGGGATAGGTGAGCTTGGAAGATCGTATACAGGGTGTTTCAGCTAACTTTAGCCAGAGTTTAAAAATATGGCGATGCACTCAACAACGACGCAGCCAAGTGCATGTTGTTCACTTTTGTATGTAGTGTGTCAGGCTATCTTTTGTATTTTGCTTCATTGGATAATTATTCAAGGTTTTTGAACCAACCTCAGAAGCAACGAAGCTAGGAAAAAAATTCAAGTTGGAGAGTTGCAGACCGGTTTACAAAGCGTTCGAAAAGTAGTTTCTCTCTCTCTATCTATTAAGTATGTGTTTTTCGGCTTACTGCGGATGCCAGCGAAATACAAAAAAATACCACAACCTGACTTGCGCATGGTGATTGCACTGCTGCCGAGCGTTCCACGCACAACGGAACATAGCATTTAGCTGCGTGTGCTGCCGCTGCATCTGCTTATCGCTATCACGAACCGCCGCGACCGAAGCACATCGCTGGCGTAAATCGCACAGCCAGCACCTTCATCACTCTGCTGTCGTCTTTTGAGCGGCAGCACGCCCTGCTAGATGCTATGTTCGTTTGTACACGGACAGTTTGGGAGCGCGGATAGTTTGGGAGCGCGGAGCGCGGCAAGCGGATATGTCACGTGATATTTTTTTAATATTTAGTGGGCATCCACAATAAGCTTAAAAAGACTAATACTTAATATTTAGAAAGTTAGAAACTTTGTAATCGGACGTCTTGCAGAGCGCTGTACAACTTTCCAATTGTAATTTTTTGTCTAACTATCTAATCAAGCAAAATACAAAAATAGCGTGACACGCTACATGCATTTGGTCGTGCCGCCTTATATGTATATATATGTATATATGTGTGTCAACTGATGGTTGTCCGCTCCGGAACACAGTCACTTGCACTTCGCTCCTTGAATCGTGGACCCGGAATGACAAAGAGGTGTGACGTAATGCTAATGAATTTCTCTCGCATTTACCGCTAACTCGCAACTGTTTTTTACCAGCCCTCTTTTTTGTTCGAGCTGCAGCAGATTGAAACAGCTTTCTCAAGATTTTTTTTGTAGTGAGATCTAGCCCTTCAATCATTCCAACTGTTTTCAAAAATTTAGACGATAAACCAAATATGACGAATTGCGCTGATGAATACACTTTCTACAGCAGAGTTATTGTTACTAGGCACAAGAATTCTGAATCACTTTTCCTTTTCGCCTTTCGTCAGTGATCTGAGTGGCCCTCCATCGGCGTTGTCAACAGGACTGGCCGGTCGTGGATGGCGAATGATAAAAAGAATGATAAATGAGTGAAAAAAACTTTTATCGTATAGAGATCCCGGATAATTAGACTTCCTCCTTAAGGAGTGCATCCAAATCCCCAAAAGGAACTCTCTAACTCCTCCTCAGTAAACATTAGAGTTCTAGCTGTTTCACGAAGTCTTTGATCACTGATATCACTGATCAAGCTTATGTCATTGCAAAGCAATGGAATTTGTAGTGATACCTGGAAACAGCGTCCATCTCCCGTATGTGCAGGAGAGGACTCGCCCAACCTTACGTGCACGGTCGGCAATTACACGGACAGTTCGTTCTCGCTGACATGCTTCACACCTCTTGTCAACGGCACGACGACGACGACGACGACGACAAGGAGGCTGAGACAAGAACGGCGACTCCGAGTACAGGTGCTTGACACTAGGAGGGGCAACCGGTCTGAACGGAGCTTCTGGAGCACGGACCTGGGTCCGATACTCGTCAACCGACTCCGCTCTTCCACCGATTACTTGGTCGTGGTTCGAATGCCTCCTGATGCGAGCTTCCGGACCTGGGTGCGCACTCTGGGCCCAGCTCAAACCCTGATTAGTCAAGGAGGTGAGACTTCACTAACACGAGACGCTTTAATTTATGCTCCTTTTTTGTAGCCTAAATCTACACTACGCGGTTGGAGCCGAGCTTCGCGTGCTTCTGCGCCTGCCATACTGCGCATGCGTGAGAGCCACGTGACGTCACGAGAGGCGCAGCTACGTCGCCCTCGCCGCCGCCGCGGCCGCAGCCAGCGCGCGCTCCTCGCCGCCGCCGACTGCGGCGCATTCCAGAGGTGTGACGTCGCAGTCTCCGCAGACGCGCCAGCGCCGTGTGCGCCCGTTGCTTCATTTCCGATCGCGGCACCACGCGGCACTGCGCATGGGCGAGGAGGGCGCGCAGTGCATATATGTGAGCGGGAGAGACGGTTGATGTTGGCCAAACAAGGCCATAGCAGGATAAGCTAAGGTTAGCAAGCAAGGCAAGAGATTAACCAAGCATAACCGTACCTTTACGCTACGTATATCCTGGCATAGCTGAGCTAAGCCACTGCCAATTTTTTGTCCTGCAGGCTAGGTACGACGTGTAAAAGAATTCACTGAAGTACATCGTCGACTCCGCTTCGAACCTGCAAGACTGTGTGACTTAGCGCTTTTTTTTGCATAGGTTAATTTGTCTTAAGGTAATTTGTAAATTATTTTAATTGTCTTTCAGATAAAATGTAAGACATCGACCTGCGACTACGTCACCAAATCCATCTTGTTTCTCTGTCGAAAGTGTTCTAAGTTGCTTCGGCGAGAGTTGACGCCTCTGATTTTCGCCTCGCTCGAGGATTTTAACTTTCTTGAGTAGCGGCGGAAAGTAGTGCATTTATGTGGAGGTCCCTGTATTAAAACGTGAAGAATTGCGTTACATTTTGTAATGCTAGTTCCCGGGCCACATACTGTAAAAGGGAAAACGAAAGGGTAAGCTCTTTATTGAAATTCGGAGAATTCTGCCGGTGCATCTCTTGATGTCTACGTGTTGTTTTGCATAAGGTAGGAGATAGGAAAGAGAAAGACCGTTGGAGGAGGAAGGCGAAAAATAAAGAAAGAAAAGTTCAACCAAGGGTTGAAGCTAAGGAAGACAAGGTTGACGCACGTTGCGGTTCATATAATTCGATCATTAAATGCTGGATTATAGCTCTCGATTCTGTCTTTCTCCGTCTCTTTTTTCATATTAATTTTTCATTCATTTCATATGCTATTCTATCCTATTTCACGCGGAATTACGTCGACACTTGGTTGACCTTTTTGTTTTTACATAAGAAACTAGTCAGGCCGTTCCTGAAAATGGGGGAAGTTTATACTACAATGAGGCCTATTTTGGACTATATTAACGCTATTACCCGCTTACTGTTGTTTTTAGCAACTGTGCGACTACTTCTTGCTTCTTGTGGTCTCTGCCGAAGCCGCCACCATTGCCTCGCACTAACCCTTCTTAATCCAAGCGCATCCCTTCAGTTTCACAAAAAACGTGCTGTATGGCGGCTTTGCCTCAACATGTCCATACCTGTGGCTGTGCACCCTTTATACGGGTGTAGAGCAATGTGGTTAATTTTCGACTATATTGGTAAGTTTTAGCGGAATGTTGCCATACATCAAGAGGGTTACCGTATACCAGTTGGCAAGACTGCGCTTACGCAAAGGTTAGAATGTTCCGGTATAATTTACCAGGATGATCGGCCATGCACCTCGTTTGCTCAACAACATGGCAGCATCCAGACTGTGTGCTTTGATCCTTAATCAACCGTGAAACTTGCTCTTCTTCGTGGCAGCAAGGAATAAATGGCAAAGTCGGCCGTCGCTTAGTGTAATCTCACGCCGAGTACAAAGTATAAGCGCTATGTTGTCGTTATTACTGAGATCTGTTGTTTGTTTAGACGCTGCTAGGCCTAGAGGTACGCCATCAATGCGGGAAAATGTGTCGGTTTCCATCAGATGGCGTCACAGCATTTAGCGTCAACCTAAGCTGCACAATCATGTGGTGCCATCTGTTAGATGGAAGTCGACGCACTTTTTTGCATCCTTGACCTGCGATATTGAGTGGTGACAGCGCGCGCCGTCCCTATAGGTCTAGCAGTGACAACAAAAAAAAGAGAAAAGAAAAAAAAAACCAAACAAAGAGCGCCGAATGGTGGCTTTGCCTCAACACGCCTCTAGCTAAGGTGGTGCACACTTAACAGGGATACAGTGCAACCTTGTAAATTCACGACAATATTGACGCTAATTACAGCCGTACCGTCAATTTTACCTACACTGCGAATAATTGTTGCTTCTAAACTAAAGCTTATAATTACTAAACCGCTGAAGCCGCTTTTAGTAATTATTGTCGCCTGGAAGCCCTGCTTAGTCCAATCGAGGTCGCTCCATTCACCCAAAAGTGTGTCATATGGCGGCTTTGCCTCATCAAGCCTGACACCACGGTTGTGCACTTTTCACAGGTGTACAGCGCAGTGCGGCTAACTATACATATATATATAAATATATAGATATATTGGCGCTAACTACGCCTGTACTGTTAAGTTTACATCCTCTGCGAGTAATTGTCACTTTGCGTCTTGTTAAGACCTGACCTGCGCTTTTGTAATTCTTGCGACACGCGAAGACGTTTTAAAGGCGCGATAATGTTACAAGATACCCAGAACCCATATATGCCAAACCATGTGATCAGCTAAGAAGACCCTGCCTTCAAAACAAGAAAATATATGATCAGGTTATGTACAGGTAAGACAAAGGTGATGACGCTGATGTAAACAAGCTAGAGCTTGCAAATCAGGCCAATGTCTTGAAGGAATATCAAAAGAAATATTGAATCTGCTTTAAAAGCACAGGACCTAGCATTCGTTCAAGAAGTAGTGGTTCTTAGAAAGCATAACTCATTTTACTGAAATATCAAGTTATCAGTTTTTTTTTTTTTAACTTGGACATTTTGACAAGCTTTCCTCGTGGTTTCTAACGCACCACAGCTATCACAATGCAGGTTGGTGATCTGTTCAAGGTGGTACAGGCACACTAACCCAAGCTCCAATACATTGTTAAGATATGACAGTGAAGTATACATGGTGAACACGAAACCTTCTTAACGACTCCCTCTAAGCCATTATCCTGACATTAACCTAACTTTACACTATCATATCTCGGATTTCTCAGGGATCTCTTAGGGATCCCTGAGAACCTCACATTAATAACGTTTCTACTGAATTTTGAATGCCTAATTTAACCCTCCCGCAGATGTCAAGAGGAACACTCATTACGGACGCTGGGCACTTGCCCTGAGTGTCGTCGTGTTGGCGTGCAGCCTGGCTGTTACTCTGATGGCAGTGATCGGCATCTACTGCATACATGCCCGCAGAGGGCAGACGAGGAAGAGACGGAAGCCACCGGACAAGAATTCCAAGAGCGACCTCAGTTTGAATGGGCGTGAAGACGTTGACTCTGTGCACATTGGAGACCACAAGGCCTACCTCGCCACGACGGATAGCTGCTGACAGCTCAGAGCTCACGTGCTGTGTAAAGTGTACTGAACTCAGATCGGTAGCAATCGATATCACAGGGAAGAGCTACGGATATTTCCTGATGCGGAATGCCGTTTGGTGATGCGTGAAGTAGATAAGGAAGGGAGCTTCGCGGACGCCAGCTGACATTATAGAGTTTCGGCTCGCCCGTACACGTATGAACGTTTACGGAATACAATGTTACCGGAACCGTAGACGGCACTGGCAACGCTGGTAGCGACACATTGTGATAAGTTGTCAAACCTTAACGCGTGAGAAGTTTTTTAGCTGCGTGGGTGCTCTCGTCGAAGAAGAAAAAAATAAATGGTGTGTTAATGACCACGTCGCTACCGAATCTTCATACCAGCAGCTACGTATACTATGATTGGTCAGAGCAGTAGTGCTTCTATGTGCTCTCTGGTTAAATTATATGCCACAAAATGGTGCAAACAATGCGGCGGTTCAATTTTTTGTCTCCCGTAAACCGTGAAGGGCAAGGCGTTTTACGGACAATCTAAATCACTCTAATGTATTGCGATAACGGCGACTGAGGTTCCATCGTCCGTACTAAGTGAAGGTTGCTAGCACCAAAACGACCGTTCTTTTTTTTCAGATGAGGTATCTTTAACTAAGTATATTTAAGTACGCGTATCTTAGGGACTGCTGCGTTGCTTCGAGGAAGCTAGATTCTGCTACAGAATGTGACTGCGTGACATGGGGCTCAGTGTGACGCTGTATATCTGTGTGCGAAAGTCATACTGAGTATGCGACGCTTTGACATGATTTATCACGACGATAGACGGACACGAGAATAGTCTGTATAGTTCCTGCTTTTCTTTTTCTTCTCCATCTCACTTTACTTTTCTGACATTTCTTCTATCCTTTTCGTGAGCACGCGGTGGCCTATGGGAGATATCGTCTAGTAAACGTGCCTTTATTTCCTTATCTTTCATCTTTCTGTTTATCTCTCAGGATAGGCATGCCGCTTCTCGACTGGGAAACAGATAACCTCACAGCACAATTGAAATTAGAATCAAAAACACGAGATCTGTGTTCAGCTCTATACCCAAGCCTTGTGTAGGGCTCATCTCTCTTACCCGCACCAGTTTCAATTTTTTGTTACACGTGTGGGGAGCAAACGCGCACTTCGTGGAGCTAAGCGTTCACTAACGAAAACCCCAGTAGATGAAGAGGCCATCGGAAAAGAGTCGCCCCCTTCCAAACTTCAGAACTCTTAATGACATGATGCATTAAAGAGATCCACCCAAGGCATCTATGCGGTTTTTTTTTTGTTCTTTGCAGAGACGAGTCCAAACTAGTATACGTGAAAGCTGCCCCCGTGCTTCCGCTTACCCTCATAGTAAATAATGGCCCTTAACTTGAAGCCAACGCTTGACTTCATCTCAATGGCGCCTGGATGAACGTGCCCGTGACTTTCATTGTGTTTCCTTCGGCACGTTCACGTCAGGCTCCATTTAAACCAAGTCAAGCATGGGCTTCAACTTCAGGCGCAGTTCAGAAAACGGGGGTTAGTAAAAAAAATTTTTTTCTCTTTCACTTGCACACCAAGAAAAATAAAAAGAACATGCTCACTTTTATCTCTCGCCATGGCGAGTACATTTCCAACAAAATATAGAATAGAACCTTCTTCGAGTGAATGCCTAAGTAATATTGCAGTTTGAGTATTTGCATTGCTGAATTATCCACTAATGAAAATTTGCTCTGGCGTATCAAAAACGCTACTATAGGCTATGCATTAGGTTTATTTCCACGTCTAAACCAAGATTTTGAGGCACAAAATAGTATGTATGTATGTATGTATGTATGTATGTATGTATGTATGTATGTATGTATGTATGTATGTATGTATGTATGTATGTATGTATGCATGCATGTATGTGTGCGTGCATATGTACATGCGTGCGTGTGCGTGTGTGCGTCTATGTATGTATGTATGTACGTACGTGTATGTATGTATGTATGTATGTATGTGTGCGTGCATATGTACATGCGTGCGTGTGCGTGTGTGCGTCTATGTATGTATGCACGTGTGTGTATGTATGTATGTATGTATGTATGTATGTATGTATGTATGTATGTATGTGTATGTATGTATGTATGTATGTATGTATGTATGTATGTATGTATGTATGTATGTGTGCGTGCATATGTACATGCGTGCGTGTGCGTGTTTGCGTCTATGTATGTATGTATGTATGTATGAATAATGGATGGATGGTTGGATCGGGATGTTACGTGCCAAATACTCGATTTGATTATGAAGCACGCCGTAGTGGGGGATGCCGGATAAATTTTGACCACCAGGGGATCTTTAACGTGCCCCCTATGCACGGGCAGGTTTGCATGTCAGTCCGATCGGAATGTGACCGACGCGGCCGGGATTCGATCCCGCGAACTCGTGCTTAGCAGCACAACCCCGTATAGTCGCTAAGGTAACGCGGCGGTTGTACGTACGTACGTACGTATGCGCGCACGCAAGGTACTCGCTGGTGCGTTCCTTGAAGAAACACGTGGCTCACGCGAGGTATTAGATGTACCACAGCGAGTACTACGGACACCCAACGTTGCAGAACCAGTGGTACCTTTAATTGGTACCATAGCGTCCGGAAATGATCCCCGCCGACGTAACGTTCTGACAGCCACTTTCACGCCTCAACTGGCAAAGCCGTTGGTCCACTTTTTTGCTTGAAGAAAGCAGTCAGGTAAATAAACGCGTAAATTCTGTCGTTTTTCTTGTCTACAGTCTAGTCCAATACCGTCAGTCGGCGAACAAGAAGACCCACAACACGGCGTAAACGTTCCTGCGTGTCGACTTGTCTATTGAAACATTTGCTCACTGCTGAGGTGTCACCTGTCCGCCATTGGCTGGTAAATTCAAGTTTACACCAGCAGAGGCGGGAAGCTGCTTTGTCGGCTGAAGCGAACTCTCTATTTGAAATATGGTAAAATAATGTTATTTTGCCCCCTACGGTATGTAGGGTTGCGCACATTTAAGCAATCACTACATGAATATTTAAACACTAACATATAAATAAACTTGAATGTTGGCTTGTAAATTAACATCTTAATTTTAGCAGTCCCCACCATACCTTACACGTGTCACCTTTTTCTTTCCTCGTAAGGCTGTAGAAATATTGAATGAATTAATTCTGGGGTATTATGTGCCAAACCTATGATTTGTTACAAAGGCACGCCGTAGTGGTGGACTCCGGAATAATTTTGACCACCAGGGAGTCTTTAACGCGCCACCAATGCACGGCACGTGGTGCATCATTAAAGGTGTATCGAATTCATTATTTACTCCTCAGGGCCGCTGCAAATGCGTGTATTTCAGATCACCACGACTGCGTATTTTCGATTTATATCCTCTTCCACGAAGGGCTACTCATGCGTGAGCTGCCGCTACTGTGCGTAGGAAGCTAATTATAAATGCTTATTTTTAAATCGGCGGCATCCCGCAGTTACGTTAGCCCCGATGCAATCATACCGTGCAATTATATGGAAAAAACACGCACACACACACAAATTTGGGAGAATACGTGGCAAGAATTTTTCACCGGCCTGTGTTCCACACATTCCGAGTAATATACTTTTTTCTGTTTAAAGAATGTACTTCACCGTTTCACCGTTCACCGCACCGCACCGTTCACCGCACTTCACCGTTCACCGCAAAGCTCCACTTATTATTTTGTCCTTCCAAAAATTAAAAAAAAATAAGGCAACATTTTTTAATCTTTTTTTATATCCTGCCCAATATATAAACTTTGTGATGGACAAATCGTCAGTCGTGAAACAGAAAACGTAAATTTAAAAAAAAGAAAAGATGCGCGGTTTCTCCCAAACGCGAAGCATTTGAAAGCAACAGCAACATTTATCCTGGAGCTGAAGGCGTCCCCGAACGCGGGGCATAATGAGGAGCGCCGCCAGCAGCCGTCACTGACGTCGCACTTCATTGGCGCACGGGAAGAGACCGAAGGAAAGCGAAAGCCGTCGGCGTTGGTCAGTGGCCGAAAAAACCGATGGGATAAATTCATCTTGTCTTCTACAGTCCGTTCTGCTCGTACCAGAGCATGCGCTACGGCGGGGTGTGGGCACAGCTGCTCGGCAGGGAGGCGAATAGAGAGCTTTAGAGTAGGCGATGCAAGTAGCTTGCGTACGTAACTAGGGGCCACGGTGCATGCGCACACGCATGCGCACATGCTGACGTAGGGTCTGCATGCGCGGTACCATCGCCCTTAGTTCTTGCGTACGCTAGCCGCTTGCGTCCCTTAACCAAAACATTTCTAATCACATGCACACACAGCACTCGTGCCAGCAGCGGAAGCTGCGTGACTGGCGAGGCTCCGACAGAGCCGCTTCCCCGGACCGCGACGGTGTGTCCCTCTAGGCTTCGTCGCTTTTTGAGCGAAAGCTCTACTCCACGAGGTACAACTTCCAAGGTCAATCTCGGCGCGCGTTTGACCTACAGCCACTGGCACGCAAGTGTCACGTCACGTCACGTGATCCGCTGCGGAGAGTCGTCGCCACTGCGCTCGGTCGAGCCTCGCCACTGTGTACCACGTGATTAGGCCAGGATGTAACAGCTGCTTAGTCAGCGCGTTATCGCGCTCAGTCTCGCCACGGATGAAGCAGGTGCTGGTGCGAGCGCGTCAACTCTTCGCCGCTGGCACCAGGCTTAGTCTGAGCGCCCTGCCGATATATCTCGCCAGGAGGAAGCACTGAAGAACCGCGTCTAATCATGTTTAACAGTGCTTTCGTTCGTATAAATATAGGTTAAAGCCACGTTGAAAGTCAGCCACTCCTTTTGGCGGCCAAAACGCACTGCGCGTCGCTCAAGGTCTGGTAACCCTGCCCCGAGTGTGGGCTGCGCATGCGCACTTCGATTCGACGGCGCCAAAAAAATCCACGGCGCGAGTGCTCCTCCAGCTTCCGTGTAAATTGCTATCGTAATAGTAAAACGCTTCTGCTGCTTAGTTGCTATGGCGATTTGCTTTGGAGCACTCTGTACATCGATGCTTCGATTGTAGGTCACGACAACAATCTTACGATGGAGTCAGTATGCACAAACGCTGGTGCACCGTGCTTTCCTTTCTGAACTGAGCCATGTTCCTGACCTCACCGGTACAAAAACAAGTATTCAGAAGTCATTGAAGTATCGTTGGTCAATGTTGAGTTTTTAATTGAGGAATTATTGAGAGCTTGTTGGAGAATTGTTGGGTTGAGTGTTGAGGGCTCTTGAATATTGGCCACTGAAATTTAATTGACACACTATTGGGTATCTCAATGCTGAATAATTCTTAAGTTACTATTGAAAGTCCATTGTGCTTAAACGGCCCGTTGTGTTCATTTTGTCGTATGGTTGTTGGGTTACCATTGATTCTGCGTTGAACTGACGTTGTGGTAGTTCTGTTGACCTGTTGACTTATTATTGCCACAGCACTGAAAAATACATTGTGGCCCAGTTGAGATGGCATTGAGATTTCAGAAGTCGTCATAGAAATATGATTGCCGTTTCGTTAGGCTAGTGGATTTTTATTCATACATTAAAATTGCTTTGCTGTTCACACTTGCATGCCCCGGTGCCTGCTCACAACTTTCCCAAACACAAACAAAAGCAAAGGAGAGACTGATCAATTTGAAGTACCTTTATTTACACTAAAGATGCGGGCACATGAAACATTATTACAGTACATAAGACACCACTACATCGAACCTGGAGACATAGGCTAGTACTTACAGCACTCTAGCAGTGCAAATACATCTGAAAAAAAGCTATACATATTAATTCAATCAAAACGATCATTGTGATCTTCACTTTCGACTTAAGTTAATGACTAGAAGGCAAAGCGACTCAAAAGGCAGAGCTTAAGCATACCCTTGTAACAACCAACTTTGAACACATGAACACTTGAAGCTGCTTGCGTGTGAATACACAAAAGACATCTGAATACGTTACATTAAAATGTTTCGCACACTAACACATCACAGGAAGAGCTACGGCTGACTGTGAGAAGGCAAAATAACAGACTTGAAACAAATGAATTCACGTAAATATATACAAGCTTTAGCACGCGTCTTTCACCGCGATTAAAATTTAATGAAGTACCAAAGTAGACTTGCCCGAGCTTTTTGCCTTCGAGATGTATATATTTTCGTGTTTGCCAATTATTTTATAAAATAACATCACTCAACTTAGCTATTTATTGACGAGACATCATTTTGAAAGTTGTCGGGCATGGTGAACACCTGAATCATATATTTCTTACAAGCCAGGTTCGCTTTCTTCAGAAGTAAACTTGTAAAACTTTTGTGTAATGAATGCAGCTTATCTCCCTGGCACAAGTTAACAACAAACAGTACACCATTTGATTATGTTAATTTGGGGCACAGAAGAGTTTGTTGGTGTCATTTCCTTAATTTAGTGAGCTCATTTTCAGGTAATTTTTCTGGACTTGCACAAAGCTAATTAGAGCACTTTTGGGGGCCTTTTTTTCCCTATACCCAGCAACAAAGTGGTACCTCAGTCAATAAAGAGATAAGGCAAGGCTAATACCTTGAACGATAAGAGAAAAAAATAATTATTTAGCACAGAAAATTGGTAGTAACACACGGCTAACAATCTCAAACAGCCAAATAAATGGTCACCTGCACTTGCAGTATCAAGTACCCCAGAAATAGTAATAAAGGATGAGAAAAGGTTCCAATGACTGGACAGCTAGATTGGTGAGACTGTGAAAAACGCAAGTAAATGCGTATACGAAACACCAATGACCTCAATTGCGCAGGTAAAATGCTATTGAAATGCTACCAAAATTTTATTGCATATAATACATAAAAGTTGCATAAAAACTGGGACAAAGCAGTAACAAAGACGGAGGGAGATACAACACCCGTGTCGAAAAAAAATTAAAAGTGATATACATGCATATTTAAGCGCACAACAATTTTTTCTCTAATATATACAAAAAGAACACATGCACTTACCGCATAAAAAAGGTTCCTGCGCCTGGAGAATGCAGCACAGTACAAAGAAGCGTCATGACAACCGAAAAGTAGAGCTTAGTATGTTTAAAAACTACGAATGCTAGCATACCTACAAACTGGCATGTGACGTGTCATGCCTTGAATGGATGAAATTCATAAATCTACACACAAAGGAAGTTACGATCACTCTTATTGGCTTCCTCAGGGGAGTCCTTGAAGTTGAACTAGAAAAATGTACATCAGTGTTAAAAACAAAGAGAAGATAAGACCCTATAGCGTTCTTCCTGAAATAAACAGCGCAAATAACTTCATGTATCAATTCTATGCACACTTCGCCAATTCGGTGTACATTTATATTTGACAACCAACCAGAGACGAGAAGGATGAATTAGGGTTGGAACACACATGAACGCTGACTCAACTAAACGTTTATTCGTGAAGACAAAGATTTTAAACACACTGGCCAACTTCACAAAGAAAAAGCCATTGCTGCGCAGCAGAAACAGCCCGGCACAACAAAAAGGACCGAAAGACGTCCTGTAGACTAAACATGTGCGACAAAAACTAACAAAAACATGAAAACTGAAAGGTTTGCCCTGTAAGTGATATTAACGAGAAGTTAATCACTCCACTTATCACTTCGCGCTACAATCCAAGATCATGTTAACGAGAAGTACTGCAGCAACTCTTTCCCACTAAGGGTTACAGAAATCTTGCTTATGAATTTTTCTTCGTGGTCAATAAATAATGCTTCCATAAGTCCTGTTGTGTTCAGGTCTTTGTGATGAAAATCGTTCTTTCTGCTCTATACCGCAACACCAGAGGAGTTCGAGATGCAATATTTATTAATCACAAACGAAACAAATGCATAACCAAGTTATCTGTTGCCCTTAATGGGAAGAAGTTGTAGTTCTCAAAAGAGTATTTCTCGTTGGGTAGTATCACGCACGTTTATTCTACATGACACGGCTTTTTCATATTTTTTTTTTGTCGCACGTGGCTGTTTCTGCCACGCATGCACGGCTTTTTACCTTTGTCAAGTTGACTAGTGTCTTTAATACCTTAGTCATCAAAAGTAAACCTTTAGTTGAGCTTGCGCTCGTGTGTGCTCCTACCTATTTCGTCGTCCGTCGTCCGCCTCTGTTCGTGCTGCTGTTTAGAGTACGCACGTATCACTTGGTTAGGCTGGTAAACATTCTCACAAACAAAAGTAAATGCCTCCCCTCAAAAGGTAGCCCATCCTTTACTACTAAACGCCAGAGCAAATCGAAAGTAAGCTTCCGCAGCGTCCATGCGGCAGCTAGTACACCACAGAGCAGCACAAAAAAATAGTTCAAAATCCCACTTGACGGAGAGTGGCAACAGAGATGCGAGCTTGCCGGTGAATCAGCCACATATGAACGGGTGTCTCTTGCACGACGGCAAGGTGCTGTTGACGTAGAACACTTTAGCACCTAGGAATTTGCTGCATGCGTAACCTGTGCGAAGGGAATGCGGACAGAAAATGAGATTACGCGGATTAAGAATCTGCCACACACTGCACATAACTACGCACGAAATAGAAGTACACACTATACTGGCAAGTAAAAATTTTCAACTCTTTACGAGTGCCGTCGAGAAAAGGAAGAAATCGGTTGCTACGGTAAATGTTAGCTAAAACATACACAGCGATGTTTCACAGCGGGGAAAAATATTCCCGGCTCTCCCGCAGAACTAAAGACGACGCGACAGTGCATAGCCGATACTAAGCAGATATCGAATTTTCGGGTAGAAGTCCAGCAGAAGGAATGACCTAAAGATACGCCAAGAGCGATGCGAGCGTGAGCGTGCCTGTACGAGTGAGAACAAGTACCGCATCTTTGAAGCTAGCCGCTCCGGCGCGGCTCCAATCACCCCACGCGATTTGTGTGCAGAGCGTCGCGTACACGCCCTTGCGCGTTTTGCGCGGTAGCGTCTGCACAGTGAGCTAGCTTCATGCACGCGTCATCGCCGCACAAACGGTGCTCGAGGGCGACGCTTAGCTCGAGGCAACAACGTGCCGATTGGCGCTCCTTTCACTTCTGCAAGCAACCCACATTCGTATCGGTCCAACTCAACGAGGCAGCAGAGAACGGTGGCATATTTCGGTTATCGCCTACTAAAATTCTACAGTACGCCTTCAACGGCAACCTGCCGCGCTAGATGAAGATGCTTACTGCGGTAGCTTTGGCGGTGATAGGCGATAAGGCGAGCCCGTTGGCAGCTGTGTCATAGAGAAAGAAATTTCAGCGAGAGCGGACACTCCCATGGAGCCCAGCGGCCGAATTGACTGTAGCACACCAAGCGAATGGTATTAACTTCTTCCGGTTTCGGTTTTGGACGCGCGCGTTTTGAACACAAGTTGGTACACGCCGCGCCGGCACCGCTGTTCGGCGCGGCATTTATATTTTTTTTTTTTCGCTTCTGATAAACCCCGCGTGGCCTTGGCGTGGAATCGTTTCATTATTTAGTAAAAATGATTGCGAACGACCTTTACAAGGCTCCGCTGAATTCGTCAGGTGCAATTTCATAAAGAAAACGCAAGACGTCTTCTGGAATGATGAAATGTTTATTTTGCTCTATATTAATACTAGTTCCGGGCTTCTTCTACATTCATCCAAAGTTGGGGCACCAGGTAAGCAGCAGTCGTTGCCGTACGGAGCTCCACCGGATGCCATCAGCTGAAAGAAAGTAAATTACTAGCATGTATCATTTTGGTATTGGCGGCGAGGAGTTACGGAGTCGCCATCTATCGGAAGCGCCTCGCTGGCGTAGCATGGGCGTAGTATGAGGGACCACGCGGCGCGCTCCTCATAGGTTTTGCTGTCGACGCTCACTGAAAACACCACGCGTGAGCTCCTCCGGACATATCTGTAAGTACTTTCGAAACGAGAGAAGTTTATTCCTGTCTAAATAATAATCTTGGGCAAACTGAAAGCACAGAATCGTTTACAGACGCTATCTCTTTACCGGATACGTACAGTGAACGCCACTGCGCGCGGTCGCCGCGATGTAGTCTCCCGAACCGGCTTCTTGAAACGCTGAGAGCAAACTATGTGAAATATGCTCTTATAGCGTTTGTATAACTAGCGTACTAGAATGAAGCCTCAATGCAACGATCGCACAGATTCGCAGCGACTGACTGCGCGTCTGCAAGCTTGTCCGCGCACTGTTTCGCTTTCGCCGCGTGCGCGTTTTCGCACCGTTCCATGTGCTTTAGGCCGCAGAATATGAGCATTTGACAGTATACAAGCAACCAATGTTGCGTGGGTGCTATCAGAGCTATTAAAAAATAATTTCATTGTAGAGACTTCGACGCTTACGGGGACTGTGATGTGCCGTCGCGACGATTCAATCGTTTTTTTTTCTTCTAAATTCTTGGACGTTTCAATATTATTTCTCGAGTTGCGTCCCACTGAATGTTTATCGGTGTTCTCAGCTTGCGATTTCCCGCTGCTCCTTTTTTGTAATCCAGTGTAATAATTCATAACACGAACATGACGATATGCCATGCTTTTTTTTTTAATGTGCTTCTTACCACTCCCTTTCCACTACAGTGAACTTGCCAGTATCTATAGCATCGACAAGTTCATAGACCAAACCGTCATGACATTAGTCGGGCAGCGGACTCGGGCGAGTGTCTCAGTGCGCGTTTTCCAAACATCGCAGACCCGGCGCCGTAGCAGAAATCTTCCTCGCGTCTGTGCTTGCTGCATACCCGAGTTGTAGCCGATGACTGTTTGCCGGTTTTATGTTTCGCGAGCCAAGCTTCACGCAGCTTCTTGTCCTGCGGCTACGTGTGAATAAGGCTGACACCGGGCTCCGTTGCGTACAGTCGAGCGCGATTTGAAGGTTATCGCGCGAGCGTCAACCAGCCCAGCACTCCAGGCACCTGGCGGCCGGTTTCGGGACAGGAAAAATCATGATTTCGCACTCTTCTCTCCCTCGTTCGCTGTTACATACAACAACCATCACCCCGCGAAAACTCACCGCCCTTTCTCTCTATTCTAAGCTTTCCATTTGTTGCGATAAAGTGTGGACTTGGTTACCTCGTATCTTCGCGGGCTTAAGCTAATGTTCTTGGTCACCCATTCTTCCTGGCTCAGCAGCAATGACGTTACATAGGCTAGATACAGCTTCGTAACGTCCAATTTCAGATAATACCGAAGAATACGTCGTGCGCACTACGACCACTGCCTGTTCGCAGAACCAAAAAAGAAAGAAAAAGAAAGAAACTGATAGCCCAGCAGGGAGTGACGGCTGCTGAAGGAACAGCAAAAAGAGTGAGGGAAGCAGGCTTGATACCTCCCTCGCCTCAGCAGAGAATTCTGGGCCATGGCGCTGTTCGCGTACCCGGTCGACGCTCGCGCGATAACCTTCAAATCGCGCTCGACTGTACGTCCGGCACTGCGGCACCGTGCAGTAGCCTACCATGTTGCACGCCTTCAAAGGCAGCCACTACCTATTGTGGTGCTTTCAAGCGTTGTAAAGGAGACACTCGAAGCGGGAGAATCTCGCCACTAAATGAGGTCAGCAGCGTACAAGGGAAACTTAAACTCTCGTTTTCAGCTCGCTTCGGCGCTCCCGAAGCAGCCGACGCGGACGCTATGTCCACGTGATCCCTAATAGCTCGTCACGCGCCGACGGTGGCGCCAGCTTTTCCAGTCTTGGAGCTCGAGGCCAATATTGACCTAACAGGAATATTGCGTGTAGAGGCGAAACGTGCGTAAGTGGTGAATGAGCGGCATTACAGATAAATTCACTTTTACGTACATTTCACAGCAGAGACTCCTCCCAAACAATGCCATAAAATCTGAACATCCGATTTGCAAGCACCCCTCCCTTCCCGGGCATTATTTCCTGCACTTTAAGTGCGCAAATACATGGGTGACTGCGCGTTTCCAAAACAACTTGGCCTCAGTCGACACGATGGTACGCCAAGTACACAGAGGTGGCTACAACACAGGCTCAGCCAGACCATGTTACATGCTCGCAGAATGCCTTCTTGTCGTGCTCAAGACAGATTCGTGGGTGCAAAGCCTGTTTTCAGTCGCTCAGAATATATAAATGTCATGTTCTTGAGCTTCTCCGTGCTATCTTTTACGCGTCCTGCCGGCGCATGCAACACTCCAGTGTTATCACTCTCGACAATCGCTCGTCGCGTTTTCGACAAGCGTGAGTACAGAAATAAGGTATATGTTGTTGCAGGGCTATAAAATGCGTCCAAAACTTGTCCCACTAAAATTGAGTACACGCAAAACTAAATCACTATGGCCGGCTTGCTTTTTTGCTAACAGCTTCACAACCCCAGGCGCGGCGAGCATGCCTCAAGATACCCCAAAAAGCTACCAAATAAATTACAATACTTTTCCGGGTCTGAGAATGCGTCACGAACTTCTACCAGTGAGATTCAGTGCACGCGAAACTAACTGCGGCACACAGTCGAGCTGCTTTTTGCTAACTACGCCACTACGCAGAGCGCGGCCACTGTGCTTGAAAAGTACCCCAAAAAGTAGTGAAATTGGTTACAATAATGTCTTGGGTCAGAGAAAGCGCCAAAACTTCTCCCGGTAAGATTCAGTACACGCGAAACTGCGTCACACGGCCAAGGTGCTTTTCGTCAGAAAGCCAGGTGCGGCGAGCGTGCCCAAAAACTACCGAAATAGGTTATAATAATGCTTGGGTTCATAGAAAGCGTCAAAAACATCTCCCGCTACGAGTAATTAACTTATATCAACTAGGCTTTGACTGCGGAGCTGTTTTTCGATAACTGCGTCACTATATAGGTTCAGTTTTGTGCAGTAAGCTTAAATGTGCTTGAAGTGCGTCGCAGACTGTCAAACAAAATTCCTCATCTTGCTGTAGTGCAGTAGTGCAGCGGTGTCGTGTCGAAATGCAGACGGAACAAGAGAACGCCGGGAGCTTAAAAAACGGGCTACATCCAAAAGAGACGGGTCGCCGAGCACGCGAGGTTCACATGCGCAGCCGGCCTCGCTCACTCCTGCGGCTTGTCTGGCGCATGACGTATGCACGCGCGTCTGGCGTGCCGCTAGCTTGTTGCTAGGCAACGCAACAAAAATAAGTTGCAAAGTATAAGTTCATTTACACACAAAACGTTTTCGCTTTTAGTGGGAAGGAATAAAACGAAATAAAACGTTGTATGGAAGTTTATTTCACATCCTTTTTTTCTGATGCTCGCGTCAACTAACGGATGGAGTTGAAACTAGGCGTGACGTGTTTCCTGTTGCCAGTTTTTGAAGAGTGTCCCCTCTTGTTGAATTTCTTCCTCTATGGCTGCGTTCTTTGCCGACGTCGTCACCACACCTTTGTTCATTTGCGCTGTGTATCCGTGTACAGTCACCGCGCGGAAGCTTTGACTAATCGGTTGGCCGTTCTCCGCAAATTCCAGAGGCGGAACATATTTTGCGGTGCGCCGCATCATTAGCCGCAACATAAATCGAGGCGCGCTTAACCGCTACGGTACAAAAGGTGATCACACTAACCGTATGGTATACGATGAGCCACTACGGATTTTAAAAAAAAAGTAACTCTGATGTCCTACGTGCCAAACCAACGATCTGATTATGAGGCAGGTCGTAGTTGGGGACTCCGTATTAATTTTGTCTTCCTGGAAATTTTTACGTGCGTACAATGCACAATGCACGAGCGTTTTTGCATTCCGCTCCTTTGGAATGTGGCGGCTGCAGGGATGGTATCTACGACCTCGAGCCCCAAATTGCCACGGCGGCCGCCATAGTTACGAAATGCGTAAGCGTGAAGTGCAACACTGCCTTCCGGTACGAGGTGGTACAAGCGACGCGCAGCTGCACACCTGCTGCACAATTATTTGTCGCGGTTCTCCTAAGTTCGTAGTGCCTGCCCAAATACCTTGAAAGGCAGCGCGCCTCTCACATATCCGAATGCGATAACAACAGCTTAGACGGCCCACGTGAACCCCTATGAAAGATGACATGGCCACTGTTCAAAATTGTCACTGCGCAGAGAAGCCGATCCTTATGTTCTAATTGTGTTCCCTCATACAAATTAAGGAAACGGTATTAGACAGGAACAAATGAAGCAATGCAATTTACGCACGTGGGGCGCCGCTGCCTCTTCGCCTATCATTGTTTCAAACGAAGTGACGGCGGCAGCGACAGTTAGTATAGCGCGCTTTTGCTCCAGGGCATGCGGTTTGCTTGAAGAAAGTGAACGGTGTGCTTAACATCTCACGCTTGTCAATGTCATAATAGAAAAAAAGGCTACGTTCTCAAGAAAACGAGATTACTTACCTATCTGCAGAAGTTCGGCTGTGACTGTTTCGGGGTGCCTTCTCTTCAACAGGCATCATGACCTCTGCCGCACAACTCATCAAAACAACCGGGCTCGCACATCAGTCGAAGACTAGTAGCTGGGTGAGCCAACGACTTCAACGTATAAACGTCACACCTATCGTCGTTAAAGCGTTTCACTAAAATGTGCGTCATGATGTTCGAAAAAAAATACTTTCATCAAAAAGCACGAGGCGCGAACCACCGCACGCCACAACTGCAACCAAGCAACTGAGTCCGAAAGCCGTTCACACCTTCACTATCGTATTGCGTTATAAAAACCTTTCAAACACAAAACAACGGCACTGAAAAACCGCTTATTAATTAGCAATAATTTTTCATACACTAACCTTCATAAATTTTTAAGAACAACCTAATTTGTAGTGTAAACAACAAATACTACGACCACAGAATGCGACTACGAAACTAACAGTAACCATGTGTACTGTTGCAAAAGTGTGCGCGAAACGAAGCTACAACGGTTACAACGCGTGTGCGCGCACCCACACACACTCGAACGCTGCCGTGACGTCTGTAGTGCCATCTAGAAATAAAAATTACTACTAATTTTGCTATTTTTACAAAAGTAACGCTTCTAAAATACTTTGTAGCACCTTTGCAGATGACGAGGTGACAAGTAACGTATGATAAGAGTCCGTTACCTGTATTTCTTTCATTTCCCTTTGGTGTTCTTCTCTTTGACTGAACATACGAGACCTGCAGGCTTGGGAGATGACAGGACGACAGTTCGGCAAGGCTCAAATAAATCGCGTGCTTCTTGCAAGGCGAGAGTCGGCAGCAGCCACAGATACAGCGAATAGCTGCGGTACTGTTGCGGCTGTTGCTGAATCCGAAGCTCTTTGAAGTCAATGGTTATAGCGGCTGCGCGCTGCTATCTCAAAGCGCGTTCGTTCTTTGATCTCTAGTACCACGCACATTGGATAAAAAAGCTATATTTGCTTTACGGACAGAGGGTGCGTCGCAGGAAAATCGAAGACCTCACACGTGTATGTTTGTAGCGTGTGCGCGCTTGCATCTTACGGTTCCCAGAGCGCGTCCGATGCTCGAAGGTAGCGTAGTCGCGTGTCGGCGCCTGTCTTATCGGCGGCCGCGCTGCCGCCGTGTCTACTTTTGGGGAACTCCACATGGGCGTAGTCACCGTGTTTGCAAGTGAATTTCTCATTCTTCTGCTCCCCGAAACGTGCTCATTTTGGATCGTACCAGTGGCTATGTCATCTAGTGTATGTGAAAATTACGATGGCATTTGTACACCGGCGAAGAAATAAATCGTTGTGAACTTGGGCGGTCATGAATCTAGTCTAACGTTGCAGTTTTTACGTAGCGAAAACGGCTGCGAAAGTGGGGCGGTCCCGGAGGTAGGCGCTTGAAAGCGCCAGCTATAGCGACAGCACGAGGAAGTGGCACGCGGCGCACGCGCCAAGCATTTCAGAGCTTACTGGCTTTCGAATGAGAGGAGTATGCGCGCGCTCCTGGCCTATTGGTTAGAGTACCGGGCTCGATGGCCGACGTTCGATTCCACCCCATCAGTCACACATTATTTTCTTTTAATAAAAGCGAGGCGAAAGAAGAACCTACCTGCCGCAAAGTGACCGGAATGAGGTTGGAACGCTTTGCAATAAATTTTTGGAATGTCTTCATATGCGAGTCCTAATTATTGTATGCTGAACTCAACTGCTACACAACAAAAAAAACAACTAGAAAAGTCAACACAAATTACCCAATAAATTGTATATTGAGAAAACTCAACGGTAAGATTGTTGTGCAAGGGTTGAGTGAACTCAGTCGCTCTGGAAAATTTGTTGGAGTCCGTTGTTTCAACAATTGCCCAACGATATATCAATGGTTAATCAACAGTCATTTTTGTACGGGCAGCTATATGCCAAAATTTTTTTGATGTCATTCACCGCAGAAAGAAAGTGCTCGCGTGCTACTGTGATTATTGAAAAAGAACATGTAAATCAGAGTTCAATTTTTATTCGTATTTTTTGCTCACGCGTGAAAACTCCAGTACCCGTGCATAAGTGTGATGTCATGAATTTCAAAGTTGTTTTGCGTATTTTGACCACTGTGGCTTAGGAATACTTGGTGAAACTTGGTAAGCTCAGCTTCTCGCTTTTTCTTAAATTAACGTTGTACTCCACGAATGTAAGTAGGCCGATCAAAGGACCTAATAATTTGTGATGTAGTGGTTGGATGGTGCGGAAACTTGAAGCCGTCGTCGCCGCTTGTCTTTTGTTTTTGCATCTTTTATGCCTTTACCAAGCCTTACCCCATCTTAGGAGTGGCCTTCAGACTATTCTAGAAAATATATCTGGCTAGACTGCACAATTTACATTTTCTCTTTAGTGTCCCGTTGAAAAACTTTACGTGGTCAAAATAAATCGGAAGCCATCCAGTACGGCGTATGTTTTGTCCGTTTTCTTACTTAAGGACGGCGAACAACAAGAATCGATCAATCAGCTTACAAAAATAAATGCGAGTTAATCGGGGGGCTAGCGGTCCCAGTATGACTGTATCCTCTTGTCCCAGACTGATCTCAATATCGTCTCCGAGAACTGGAAATGCAATGGCCGGTGACTTGTGGGGTTTACATACTACAGTGAGAATTGCGTCTTCCATACTTTGAGAAACGGTGTATGGAGTATTTAATAAATGCGGTTTCATTTTGGGTTATTATAGTGTACAGGTCGAACTCTACAAAAAAGTGTACAGGTCAAGTCTACAAAAAAAAAAGAAAAAAAAGACAGCCGGAGTTGACGTCAACCCCACAGAACATAGATCCACTTTGTAGTAGCGCTGCGAAGATAATATTTACTTCATTAATATTTTATTATTCACTTTCCAGTGCATCGAAAATAAAGAAAGGAGGAGGGAGACCAGAAACAAAAAGAAAGGCTTTCCAGCCCCTCGCCAGTTAAGCATAGCACTCAAGATGAAGCGGCTCAGACATGAAGCGACACATGTGCGAAGCTCCAGCTGATAGGTCTTAGCAAATTGAACAATGTCTGCAGCTAATAGCGAGCAATGTACAGTTGTAAAGGAAAATATTCCGCACTACTCTGAGGGTGGCCTCTTTCCTACAGTCCATGTCGGTGTTCCACTCAGGAAAACGTTATAAGGTGAGCCATTCTTGCCATTGTTTTTTTAAAGACAGGAAATTCGTCCAGCGCTCTTGCATTGAAACTATCGCTAAGGTAACTTTAACGCACATTTCTTTTTCTTTATAGAAAGTTTGCTAGACGTCCTGTTGTCGGAAGGAACTTGCATTGCTGACGTTGAGACTCTTTAGCAGTTTTTGCGACGTTGTTTACCTTATTGGCTTATGTCACAGCTCACTTGCTTCAAAAAGAATAAAACAGAAACGCTTTGGGGCTTCTCTTGGGTCCTTGTGCCTTTTTCACTGATAAGATATAATGTTAACATCGTAAGTACCCCTTTTTTTAAATTCTTTCTGTGTGCTGTACCCTAAGCAGTCAGTTTTTAACGCACTATCCCGCCGTTCATCTGTTAGATTTCAAATGTCACGTACGTAGGCAGGCAGCTCCGGTGCGGCGCCAGCCAAACTTTTTCTGCCTCTTATTTATCCTAGCAACCACAGCGACAATATTACTCTAGTCATGCTGCTCTGGAAGCAAAGGTGAATTTTTTTCGGGACTTACTTCTAAGTACTGCTCCTCGTAGATAATTTAAATAAATTTAGATAAGCCTATATTCCCAAAAATTGTATTTTTCGCCGTTGTTTGGCGAATTCGGCTGTCTGCTTTGGTTAATGGTAGCTGTTCATATTTACGCGCAGAAGAAAAACGACATAGAGCTTCATCTGTGCCAATATATAACAATAGACCCAACAATGTTGTATTGACGCGCATTCGTTTATAATCTGATAATATTATGCAGAATATTGGATACGTGAATTACGCTACACTTGATATGCATAAGTGTGAAACGTGGTATGGCAAAAAATATGACAGAAGAAATCGTTATTGTCAAGATGACGAACTTCAGGACAATCCACTGCTGGACACCGACAATCACAAGCAGATGCCAGATGAAAAAAAAAAAAAATACGCAGTTCCAACGTGCATTCTTCAACCTATTTGAAACGATGCATTCGTTAAGCGGAAAATTAAATGCTATGAAAGGGTTAACATCATCACGAACGCGTCTTGCAGCTTAGCTATTGCACGCCTGTCCGGTAAATCAACGAGACGTCGAAACCTTCGATCTACGTGATCCGTGCCACCGCTGATTATGTGGTCTCCGGGGCTAGGTCCACTTTTCGTCACGTGATATTTCTGCGGTAAGCCCCGTCCACTATCGCATTACCTCCTGGGCCGGCCCGCCTTTTTCGGCAAGAACCCGACCCAGCATATACGCGCCAAACTCAGCGAATGCGAGCGCCCCTCCCCCCCCCCCCCCCCCCCCCCCCATCACAAGCTTTCTTTCAATTACAGAATTATGCGCATGCAGGCTCGTATTTGTCGCACTATATACAGATAATTATGCACCGTCTGCGGTTTTGCTGCGTAGTTTCGCAGAGAAGAGAGTCGGACACCTGCACATAAGTAGGGGTAGTGCAGATGTTTGTATACATATAAGCCGTTCTCTTATGCGGGTATTATATGTGGCAAGACCGCAGAAGCATCCATGGTCAACAATATCCGGGAGGGTTTCAGTACGAGTTAAGGTAGAATGCTTGGGAGAGTTGGTCGTGGTTCATAACGGCGGTGTTTGCGTAGCACACGACAGTAGGAAATAAAGACCAGTTGGAAGTTAGCGCACTTTACTCGTCTCTGTCCTTCCTTTCTTAATTTCGTGCGCTATACGCAAACACCGCCGCTACGTTCGAATAGAAAGCTTCGCTCTGAGAACGTTAAGCCACTGACGTACTAAAAGTAACCTGTAAACAAAGAGGTAGGAACATTCACAGCCATTGCACCGTATTTGTGCACTTGAATCGCGCACTCGCCATAGCCACAAAAGCATAATTATGCTCCCCACCCTTGCTGGTTCATCGGCTTAAGAAAGCGCGAACGCTTGAACGGGTGACGAACAAGCTTTAAGGAACCTTGCACTCTAAACCCCTTGGGAACAACTTTCCCAGAGGGGATCCGGCGTAATTATTCAGAGGTGAAGCTGAAGTCCCTAGACACTGCTACCGGAGGCAACATTTTTCTCCGGTTGCCTGTGTCGCACGCTTCGAGAGAAGCTTTGCGAGGCTTATGAGGGACCAGTCACGTTTGCTTGTTTGGCAGCCTATAATTAAACATTTATTCAAACCACCTCACCCCACACGCTTCGTACTCAGAGGTAATGCACTCTAGTATAGTTAGTCGTTCGTGCATTTGCAGAACGTGCAGTCGCTTCGAGTTTGTAGTGCAATCTTGTTTTCCGAAGAACAGCTTCTTTTCGTTCTAAGGAAACTGTTTCCCTTGCAGAATGCTGATTATTCCTGAATGAGGTAATGCCTCTTCCCAGAGAGTAATTATTTGTTGTCGTCTTGTGTAGAAAACATGAAGAGTCAACTAAACCGTACGACTCGACGACGTTATTAAGATGACCTCAGCGTTATTTGCGCGGGAATTGGCCACCAACGCCTTGAAGCAGTTACGACAGGTGAGGCTCCGCGAAGAGCTCGAAAGTATGCAGACACACCGCGCGCAGTTGCTCAGCCAGTGAAGGAGTTTCGCTTAGCGCAACGGGCAAATAACAAAAATGAAACCGCTGTGACGAGTTCTCCCTCTGAGCTCGGATAACGAGTTTCGCATGCAAATTTCAAAGCCGTCGCGGCATCTATCCTCCAGTGCGTGGGTGCATCCCGCTGAGCCCTGAATGTTGTAGCATAATGGATGCCCGGCTGTCATGCTCCCACAGCTTTGAAACTTAGGTCACAGGAAATAACGCAGAGGCATCACGAAGGGTTTTGAAGGAAGCTTTAGCATAGGAGCGCGAGCTCCAACCTAAGACATCGTGGTTTCCTCGCGTCACAATGGTTGAGAAAAATATACTTGGGCCATGTAATGGCTGTGGAATGATTCGTAAGCGGGCACTGTAATGAATATTTCAACTTCTTTGTGGGCTATTAAAGGAAGTTCGTAGTGCAAGTGCTTGTAGAAGAAATTAGGATAGTGTTTCTTCTTTCCCATGTCTGTTATTATTATTATTATTATTATTATTATTATTATTATTATTATTAGAGAGAAATATGTAGCCCCTCGACTTTTGAGGGCCAACATTCGTTTCAATGCTCCTCGTTCCTCAACTAGATATGGTGAGGCACGACGATGTGTCTATGCGCCAAAAATCTTTAATGGTCTCCCTGACAAATTTTTCTCGGTTCAGTCAAACAAGATTTTAAAGAAAATGTCATCTTCCATATGAGTTTTTTTATGTATGGGTATGTGTTTATTTGAAGTAATTTGGTTGTCTTAACCTGTATATCTATATGAGCTTACAAAGATGTTCACAATGTTGCCATTACTTGTTTTTAATTTTTGTTTTTTGCTCTATATAAGCATGAAAAGAATGTTCACTACGTTGGAATAACATGTATTTAATGTAACTTAATGTAGCTATTGTAAGCGTGAAAGTATGTTCACGCTACATTGTAATAACATGTTTTTAATTTTGCACAATGTTTTGTCTGCACTAAGGTAACGCCTGTATGTACATACAGTGACCTCATCGCTTTGCCGGCGCTGCCGGACATAGTCACATAAACCATTTAGGCTTCGACAGGCCCGCTTACTATGTATTTGTTCTTGTGGAGCATAAATAATAATAATAATAATAATATTATTATTATTATTATTATTATTATTATTATCAGGCCTGCCTAAGCCATTGTAGGCTTAGACAAGCCTGATTAAAATGCTGTATATGTGTTATGGAAATAAAGATATTATTATTATTATTATTATTATTATTAAAACATATATACCCTTGACAAAAAAGGAAAAGTGAGGAACAGGCTAAGGAGGAAACGGAAACGTAGAAGTGTGAGATAGGAAGAACGGGAGGAAAGAGCGAAGGAAGAGCAAGATGACAAATCTCAAAGAATAAAGAACTCAGTAAAGGACACGCACAGCGTAGGGCCGGTCACTGCAGGTCTAGCTGCTAAAGAATGTCAAAATAGAAGAAATAGTCTCCGAGGTCGTGTCACTCGAAAAGCGGAAATACGTTACAAACGAGAACCTAAGGGAGCGACTTCTAGAAAAGTAAGGAGAGCGCGATGAGCCGGATCGCGTGAAGACGCACAACCACTGGGGTACAAACACTAAGAAGATCGTAATAATGCACAAGTTTGAAACAAAGCGCGGAAAGCTTTAATTCGTTTCTTAACGGACAGTTCAATATGCTAATTTATAATAACTTCATCGGTTTTCTTTCTTATTGATATTACAGTTTTATGTTCCCATTTTCACTTACCTATTCATTTTATATATATAGTTTTTATTTTCACATGTTTTTTTCCAGTATGCATCGCTTCTACTTCTTTACGCATTTCGGGCACCATTACGCCGGATGTCTCAACGCTTGCCTACATCTGAATTTTTTTTTTCGAATTTCGTGGTGTAATTTCGTTGGTCTTCGGCAGTTCTTCTATGTGCACAATATATTAAATGTCATATCGCACCTGCTAAATTGATCATCGATTGGCACGCGACGACGCTAGTAAGTGAGCTGGTCCCTGAGCCTACGCGCTTGTTTATTTTCAGATTCATGCACACATATGTCTTACACAGACAGGAATAAAGCGCTCAGAAGAACACAATTGGGCAATTGCTCATAGAAATGCTTACGCAACACAAGTTGAGCTTTCCCGCGACTGCATCAATAATTTTTTTTAGAGACGCTTCTCAAATTGATTTAGCGCTTCAGGAACAACAAAGTGGTCCCTGGGGCGCAGGGCACGACAAGAATCATCAGGGGCCGAAATATTTTCGAGACGACATAGGTACTTTATGATGAATGTTTCCTGAAATAGCGTAGCGAAACTGAACTTGAAGATATCTCTCATTTAAAAGACAAACTGATATAGTACAGTGAAACACCCAGCACCGCAGCTCAGTCGATGTGGCTGGTTTGATGCTGGACATGTGGGTCGCATTCCGGCGAAGGCGAAATGTAAAAAAAAAAAAAAAAGAAAAAGAAAAAGAACGCTATTGTATCATTCATGAGGCGCAATGTAAAGAGCACCAGGTGGCCATAATTAATTCGGATTTCCCTGCTGCTGCAGGCCTCACAATCCGATCACGCTTTTGACAAGTAATAACTCGAAGTTTTATGAAATTATAGCGACTCTTTAGAGACGGTCATTCTTTTTTTTTTTTTTTTTGTAGCCACAAATACTTAAAATAGGTAGGTCTGATGCACCAGTGCGACTTACACACATTCCTTTTTTTTTTCTAAACGTGCGAAAACTGGGTGTTTATGTGAGGGTGGTCGGGGGAGGGTGTTGCCAAACTTATACAAAGGTGTGACTTATAATCCGGAAAATAGGATACCAGGGGTCTGTTCGCCGGCTCACGGCCTCGCTCGAACGCAGCGCCCAGCAACTGCCGCAGTGCTCGAGCACGGTTGTAACCGGCGACGGTTCCCGCGCAGACTTCGTCGCATCACCATGACGTCAGCTCTCAACGCCGAGGCCGTACACACCTCCAGCTGGCCTTCAACACGGAGCCGGTAGAACGCTACGTGATAAAAGTTATGAATTTCTAAAAAAAATTTTGTTAAATTTATAAATGAAATTGACGGGCGTGTATGTTGTCTTCCACGTACGAAGGACGTTCTGAAAGTAAGTTTCACCGTTTTTTAAGAGAAGAAGACAATCGTCAAAAGAATCCATGCCCGTTGCTGGTTCGACGACGGAAGAAGCGTAAGCAGAGGCGGAATGACGCATACGCAGAGCGCGGAAGAAGAGAGAGTAGCAGCAGACCGGCGTGCTCGAGATTAAATTAGAGTACAAATCACGATGGCAGACAGACGTGTGCTGACCACGTGGTCGCCAATGGAAGTGCGTGCTGTTATCCGGCAGGAACGGGCACCTGTTCCCAGCACTGAAAGGCGCACTTTCGGGATGTCTCTTCCAAAACAATGCTGAGGTGGAGCAGACTGTGCGACAACTCCTTTCATCGCAGAGGTGCACCGAGTTTATCAGAGTGCTTTCTTCAAACTGATTCCCACTACGACAGATGTCTCAATGTCGGTGGCGACTAAGTGGAAAAGTAGTGTAAGGTGTGTAGTTGCTGATGCCATGGCATATTTTTTTGGCCAAAAAGTTCCGGTGTGAAAATACATGACGCAGCTTACTTTGGGAACGTCCCTCGTATTTGAATAAGACGTGCGCAAGAAAATTGTTTGTCTTACTGTCATTGGTCATTGCGTTACAGAGTGAATTTGGGGCTATGATACAAGATGAGTTACATTTACATTGGGTGAAGGCCATGCGGTTCCACGCCGCTGTACAAAAAGCAATGCAACTCCCCTTAACAGATTCGATGCCAGAGAGTAAGAAAATGTTCGCCACGAAGTTTCTGATGGCATACACGCGCTCGAATGGCAGACATAGAATCCTGATGGAGTGCGATTTTTGAGTCATTTGACCCGAATAAATCCTCACAAAAAGTTTTCAGTTTTCTTGAAGCCGTTACTTGCGTTCTGTGGAATATAACCTCCAAGAGTTTGACTCGGCGGCTTTGAAATGGAATGGTGCGGAGAAAATGAGCTCGTTGCGTAGGTCCAGAGTGTATTGGCAAGTTGTCGAACATCATCATTGTATATGTTTTCTCATTCTACCGTAACATAATCACCTGCCACCTACCTTTCCCTATATTCCCCTCTCCCCAGTGAGGAGCAGCAGGCTAGAGACACGCTCTACAGGCCGACCTCTCCTCCTTTCTATTAATTAAAATCTACTCTTCCTCCTGTCCAACATCACGATGGCAGCAATCACAAACGGGTAACGTTGGAACAGGAAAGGAAGTATAGTGAAGAAACACGTGCTTGGAATTACGAGCCTTCTACGGAACTGAAACCACACAAAAGCAGCCGCAACTGCGCCAGTGAGAATAAAGAAACGAAGGAAATCAGGAAACGTCATTATACCTTGCTTCCCGATGAAATCGGGCAGGCGCACGCCCTTTCGACTCAGGCGAAGCCACACACCAATGCAGCTACACACACACACAGACCACGCAACTCGGATTGCAGCCTCTGCGCAATCAACCAGCCGGTGCTCATCCGGCGGCTACGTTCCGCCGGCGCAAAAACATTCCCAGACCGCGCGCGAAGCCCGTTCGCTGTCTCGTCCTCTCAATGTGGGCGCAAATCGAGCATCGAGAGAAGGTCGTTTCCCCTGGCTGAACGTGGGGATGGTTGCTGGCGCGAAGAGCCTCGTCTTTCGTTTCGTTCCGGTGTCCGAAGGCGCGCGAAAGACGGCTGTCGAGGCAGACGCTCGAGTTCGCGATGGGCAGGTCTCGGGAAATGGGCAAGTCACGTGGTTTCCGCAAGGGCGAGATGGCGAATCAAGTGCCGAGGCACTCGCTCGGAGACAGGCGCTCGAACGTGTGTTGTGCGTTTCCGGGGGTGGTGGTGCGAAGAGAAGAAGGGCTCGGCGGTTGGGGCGAAGAGAGCGGACACCGTCGGCAAATCCTTACAAAAGCTCAGATTGTCATTCCGGAAGTAATGTAAGGGAACTTTATTTAACGCTATGTAAGCTCAACAAGAAGGTTGTGTTCTGCTGTTTTCTGAGGCAAAATTGTGCGAGATTACGTAGATGACCGGTGCCAAGAAGCACAAATACGAAAATTAGAACAAAAAGCCTATCTGTCCTCGTTTCTCTGTGTGTGTTCGTTCGAGCTTGTGGCTTACTCAGCTACGTTTCAAAACAGATTGTTTTGTGAAAAAAGGCGCAGTTTAGGCGAAGCACCGATTGTGATAGCAAATTAGTGGATGGCTGTGCGAAGTAAATATAGTAGTTTTAGAGGATGTATATAGTTGTAAACATTCGCTTACTATCTAAATTAACAATGACAGAATATGTAAGCCTGACTGAATGAGGACGTAGAAAGAAACAGACACACAGAGACAGCGCTGTCTTTCTGTGTCTGCTTCTTTCGACGTGCTTGTTCCGTCGCGCTTACAAATTCTATCATAATTTCGAAACGACTAGCCCGTCAACGTGTTTTAACTAGATTGAAACGCATGGTGTCACGCGCGTACACGTAAAAATGAACACAACTCACTCGATGGACGCGGAAACACGCTGTCAAAATGCTGGACTGAGGAATCGCGGCAGCAGCAAGCTAATTGACGTTCGTGCATCTCTCGCTTCAACGCGAACGAAACATCGAAATCCCAGCGCATACGAAGGTACCGGCACTACGCGCACTCTGCAAACATCGCAGATCGCTTTGAAGATGAGGCCCACGCGGATGCGCACTTTGGCCACGTCGCAGATCGCTTTCAAGACACACGAGCGCCGGCAACGCGTCCCTACGGCTTCCGCCAAAGGAGTCTACTACGGCGTCCGCCAATCGCGCGCCCAAGGCCGTAGTAAACGCCGCGGTTGTCTCCACTCTGTATGGAGTGGTGTGCAAGGAGGATGTCGAGGCACCCTAGCAGCCGCAGGAGAAGAACGGCCCTCCTCCTTTTTTATTTTTTTAGGCTTGTAGCGCAGCTCAGAAAGAGCAAAAGGAAGGTGGAAAGGTAATCAAAGGGAACGGAGAAGAGAGTGCGCAGCTCAGAAAGAGCAAAAGGAAGGTGGAAGGGGTAATCAAAGGGAACGGAGAACAGAGTGAGCGCTCAGCTGCGCTACAAGCATAAAAAAAGTGATGACGTATCAACTCGCCCAAACTGCCACGCTTTTGGCCCTCCTCCCTCGCCTGATCACTCTGCCTCGCGCGTCACAGGAGAGGGCACGCTTCCGGCCCACGTTCCTCGCTCGCGTACGCGACATGGAACTGTGTTCGCCCGCTCACCCTCGCACGCTTTCTCTCGCACATACGGCATACGGCGCGCGACGACGGTTTTATCGCCCTCGGACTTAAAATGGAAACTCACGGCGACGCCGACGCCGTCGGCAGAAATGCGTCTGAAGTATCCATATTATACCTGTTGCAATAAAAAATGTCGGCGCGGATAAGGTCTTTTTGAGAAAGAGTCCGCGGGTACAGTTTCAGATAGGATTACCGCTCGATGTCTTGTATACTCCTAGTGCTTAATGTCTGTATACTCCTAGTGCTTAATTCTCGCGGAACTACAGGAAGCTTGATGCCAATCATGATTAATGGCGATGACGCCAAGGGTTGTGAAGACAATGATGATTATTTGATCATATCCATTGAAACGGGATGGTGGCACATGCTCCCAAGCTTTTCTCCCATCATGTGTAGTAAATTATCATATTTAAACATTTCTAGAGTGATAATTTTCTATTTACGAAGTAAATTTACCAAGGTAATCGCAAATAGAATCAGGAACACCTTATACTTCTGTCAACCAAAGGACCAGGCAGGATTCCGTAAAGGCTACTCAACAATAGACCATATTCACACTATCAATCAGGTATAGAGAAATGTGCGGAATATGACCAACCGTTATATATAGCTTTCATTGATTACGAGAAAGCGTTTGATTTTGTCGAAAGCTCAGCAGTCATGGAGGCATTAAGGAATCAGGGTGTAGACGAGCCGTATGTAAAAATACTGGAAGATATCTATAGCGGCTCCACAGCCACCGTAGTCCTCCATAAAGAAAGCAACAAAATCCCAATAAAGAAAAGAGTCAGACAGGGAGATACGATCTCTCCAATGCTATTCACAGCGTGTTTACAGGAGGTATTCAGAGACCTGGATTGGGGAGAATTGGGGATAAGAGTTAATGGAGAATACCTTAGTAACTTGCGATTCGCTGATGATATTGTCTTGCTTAATAACTCAGGGGACCAATTGCAATGCATGCTCACTGATCTGGAGAGGCAAAGCAGAAGGGAGGGTCTAAAAATTAATCTGCAGAAAACTAAAGCAATGTTTAACAGTCTCGGTAGAGAACGGCAGTTTACAATAGCTAGCGAGGCACTGGAAGTAGTAAGGGAATACATCTATTTAGGGCAGGTAGTGACCGCGGATCCGGATCATGAGACTGAAATAATGAGAAGAATAAGAATGGTTTGGGGTGCGTTTGGGCGGCATTCTCAGATCATGAACCGCAGGTTGCCATTATACCTCAAGAGAAAAGTGTATAACAGCTGTGTCTTACCAGTACTCACGTACGGGGCAGAAACCTGGAGGCTTACGAAAAGGTTTCTGCTTGAATTGAGGACGACGCAACGAGCTATGGAAAGAAGAATGATGGGTGTAACTAACGTTAAGGGATAAGAAAAGAGCAGATTGGGTCAGGGAACAAACGCAAGGTAATGACATCTTAGTTGAAATCAAGAAAAAGAAATGGGCATGGGCAGGACATGTAATGAGGAGGGAAGATAGCCGATGGTCATTAAGGGTTACGGACTGGATTCCAAGGGAAGGGAACCGTAGCAGGGGGCGGCAGAAAGTTAGGTGGGCGGATGAGATTAAGTTTGCAGGGACGACATGGCCACAATTAGTACATGACCGTGGTAGTTGGAGAAGTATGGGAGAGGCCTTTGCCCTGCAGTGGGCGTAACCAGACTGATTATGGTGATGATGATGATGATGATGATGATGATGATTTTCAAGCCTGGGTAACTTCTACTCACCTGGCCTTGCATACCAGGTGATCCGCACTGCTTTTCGGGGCAGAATCTCATTCCGAATTTCGCCCGAAATCTGAAAGAAAAGGAAAATATAAGAAATCGAAATCAATTTTTCGCAGCAATCAGAGATTAGACAAGAATTTACTGCCTAGATTGTAATACTTGAGGCGTTTTAGAAAAGGAAGAGACTGTTTCAAGCTCGTCGTAAAAGCACGTTTATAAATGACGAAGAATTTCTTCCGATCGAATGGCTATCTTCAATATAAGGCCGTGAAATCGAAGGCAGGGCGCTAGGTTTGGAAATTTGGCTTGCTACTGTCGTCCCGGTCACGCATTTTTCACAAAAGGAGATCAATACCACTGATAAGATGAGCGTGGGTCTAATGGGCCACAGGTTTTTTTTTTCTTTCTTTCTTTTTCTTCATAATGCAGCGCAGCACAGACCTTGTCAACATGTGATGGTCCTCCGCGTCATTGCATTCGTAATCGCAGGAATTTCTATTTCGTAACCGTCAGGGTGGGTCAGGACGTTGAAGTGGTCAATCTTCCTTCTATAATGCCTTCATTTGCAGACTTTTTGGCGCCCTTATCGACTTGCCCGAAGGTACAGCATCGCTACCGCTAGAGCGCATTCACTTTAAATCTCTCGGCACTATACACTTACTTCCAGCAAATAGAATGAATCTGTCTCTGCCGAAAGTTTCAAGCGGTGACGAAGCAGTGAGTATTTCCTCCAACACAGAAGATTCCTCGCGAGATCATAATTGGCTAGCATTGTTGATTACGGGCGTATCTCAGCGTGAGCGCTCCCAGCAATTAACTCTCTTAGGAACACAGGCGGCGTACTTCCAGCCCATCGATCACTCGCGTACGTGACACTGGGCGCTTTGGAGATCAGTGATGCGACGCAGACTTACCCTGCAGCGAAGTCTTCTCTAAAGAGTGTTGCCGGTTTGTTCAAACAACGAACATATTGCTCACTTGTTTGTCGCAAACTTGTTTAACTTGGTAGTAACAAGGAATCCTGTTACGTGCCGCATATGGGCTTCGACTTGTTGCTGGCAGCCTGCAACAAAGAACCCAGCGTATGCAAGGAATTTAATGTAATTTGCTTCGGCTCCGGCACCACTGGAACGTTGCTTAAGTACAGAGTCGAGTCGCGTGAAGGGCTTTCGTTAGCGCAGTCACTGCAAGAGAAGCACACATTGCCTTGAACCCTGGCGAGTATTACGAATATTTGCGTTCCCTAATTCACGAGTCAACAAATTTTGTGTTTCAGTTCATGTTTCCGATAAAATATACCGCTTCCTGAAACTTCTCTGTTCCAATGCGGAATTCAATTATGAAATCAACATCAACATATTTTCTTTTCCTGTGATTTCATTCAAACGAAAACGAGTAAAGCGAGACAGAACCTTATGAAAGCTAAAAATTGTTGGGCACTATGTATTCGTTCACGCCCTACTCGGCCCGCGAAGACGTCACGAGGACTGTACACATCCGCTCGGGGTCGAAGAGAGCAAGACAAAATATGAGCTTCATAACCTTCGCTAGTCTCCCCACGAGATATGATATCATGAGGAATTTTAAACGAAAGTACATGAGGTAAGTCAAAGCTGCGAAAGGGCAACCTCTTGCTTCGAGGCATAGGGAAGCCATGGAAGTTCGAGGCATGGGGAAAGAGCGTGGCATCGGGCTCCCCTAGATTGGAACGTTTCGTAATTCAACACTCCACTTTCGGTTTCTCAATTTATCGATATCGATCCCGTTTATCAGCTCTCTTCTCCGATACGCGCTCTCTGTTCTCGTAGGATATGCTACTGCTTTAGCAGGTGGAAAATATCACCTGTATAGCTTCAAGCAACTTCTTTCTATATCTCAGCTCCTGCTCCAGTGATAACTACATCGTCTTTTATTGCGCTGATCACGAATACAGCTCCGGGGTTCTGTACGCTTACACAGCAACGCCCGTATAAAGCAAAGCGTGCACATTTTGAAGAGCGCGTTTGATTTGGAACCAGAAGGACGTCGTTATTCAAAGGACCAGGCCTCGAACAAGGCGAAAGGCAACACGCTCGGAGAGCGCTTGGGATCACGTCTCACGCCACCCGTTATTCTCGAAAGACCAAGCACATCCCGTGCCACGCACTCTGGATCACCGCACTTCGTTTTTTTTTTTCCCTTTCTCGCTGCGCAAGCTATTTGTTTGCTCTTCTCCAAGTCTTCACCAAGTCTGACCGCTACCGAAGGGGAATCACCTCACACCTGGGCTGCTCACTTGTGTAGTTGCTTTAGAAGGCAAGATAGACCTCAGCTGCTACGTGCCAGGGATGCGGTGAAAGACAGCCGGTCTCGGCGCTGGATTTGTCATGCAGCCACGTCGCTAGCAAGAAGAAAAGCGTAAATCTGGGCCTAACCCACTCCCGTTATAAACACGACATAAGGATGTATGGTTTACGCCCAGTAAAAATGGGAGGGAGCTTGTGCTGGAAAATCTGGTCCAAAGCAAAGCGGTGGTTAGGTGCTCAGAACCCAGCGGTAGCGGGGAGCAGAAAAGATAAATCGAGTTATAGAACGAAAGCTCTGATAACACCGAAGAAGCAATAAGCAAGTAAGTAGTTAATCATACAAGTGAATAAATGCCGTGAAATAAATATACAGCGTATATAGAAACTGTAGAAGACAGAATAAGATGCAGATTCTTAGTTGAAGAAGCTGGCTAAGAAAAAAAGCTATCTGGAGCGCAAATATTTTCTCCAATAACAAAAGGATGCCGACCCGACAATATTATCGCGAGAGAGTAAAGAAAACATGACGCAGATTTCACTACTGTGGTTTAATCCCATTCGGGAAACAATGCTTAGGTGACGCGGTCACAGAAATGAAGACAAATGAAAGCTCGCTTAAGCCATCGTGTTTCCAGCGTCAGACTAACTCGCACAAAGGTGTGTTTTCCTGAAGCCCATCGCAGATACTCCGAGGGTAATAGCAACCGCGCAGCTTTAGCTTAACCCTATGGAATTCTAACCCGAGATTCATTATCGTATGCGTCAGGTACACCTGCCAAACTCCTTTTTTCCCCCTTAATCCTGTAATTGCCAAACACCTTATGACACCTAGAAAAGTTACAACTTCACCTTTATTTCTGGCCATGGGAAATACAATTGCACAGGAAAAAGAAACCAAGAAAACAAGTCTTCTTTTAGTTGTAAGATAAATAGGGCTATGATTTATTATTTAGTAACTTCTTTGCCAAGCTATTCACTACAGAAACTTTACTCCAGAGTATCGAAAATGCTGCTATAGGCAACGTGGTAAAGTTTGCCGTACTAAATATCTATACTTCGAGCTATCGAAGGAGCGTAGGCACGCGATACACTGGGCACCACAGGGTTGATCGCAACTGGTGTGTTTGCCGTTCATTCGCTCATTAATTCACACCACTGTCATACTGTCTACTAAAGTTCCACCTGTCATTCTTTTCGTTCCACAGTTGTCAAAATTATTCCGGAACCCACCACAATACGGAAGCCCCTTGATCGTTTCGTGCATATAACCCCACGACTAAATCAAAATCAAACGCAGAACACGGATGACGCGCAGAAGTGGAGAAAGTATTTTTTTTTCTTTTGCCTTTCTTTTCTATCGACCTCTCACGTGGCCATGGCCATCCTAACGCATTATAACCCCCGAACGAACCCATACCAAGACCTCCCTGAAGTACTTCTTTCCCACATATGGCGCAAGACTGGAACGACCTTCCCTCCCTTATTGGTACCGTACTTACAGATGGTACCAAGTTAAAACGGCCACTAGGAATCATCATCTAATATGTTCATCATCCTCATGTAACGTTCCGCCAGTACTCTTGGTGTATGATTGCATGAATGAATGAATGAATGAATGAATGAATGAATGAATGAATGAATGAAATTTTCTTCAGCTCTGAGCCAGCTAACTCATTTATAAACCAATCTGTCACTTTTTTTTTTGTCTTCTGAGGTTACTCAGCTCCTGGGCTCTAATTTTTAAAACTCTTCTTACGCTAGAATTGTTCGTAATATAAAGCTTCAGCCAATACTGATGCTGGACGTATTATTAGCGAAGGCAGTCACCCAATGACAGAGAGCCCTCACGAAAGAAAATATTTTGTGAATTCAGCTTTTGTTATTTTCTTGAGGAGGCAGCCCTAACGAGATTCAACGCCTTTTTCGGCAGAGCTGACGCTTCCTTCGCATTCATCATCGTGGATAAAGCCTTTTTACCTTTGGCTGCCACTATCTTCAGTCCGCACTTCTGAATACGCCTTCGGTTCCCTTTCTTCTTTTTTTCTTTTGTCTTAGCTTCTTTTTCAGATGAGAGCGTCAAACGGTGAACTTACTCCATCCACGCCGACATGGCGCAGCTCAGGTGCTCGGGCGATTGGCTCGAAGAAGTTTTAGCCTCATGTATGAACTGCTTTTTTTTGCTCCCGCGGTTCAGTCACGCTACGCTCCCATGGTCGGTATAATAAATTATTCTTATTTGGGGGGGGGGGGGGGGGATATGGTGCCTTGTTTCATTTTCTAATGAATAAGCGAAACCTGCCGTAATGCCCCGGAAAAATGATCGCGAGAACAAACAGCTCATACCTTGAGCTTCCTTACACATGAGGGGCTTTAACTTTTGAAGGTTTCAAGTGCTTGTCTTTTGTTTGGTTATAACGTTTACACGTACGCTAAGTACGCTGTGTGTCCATTACAAACTTCCTCACATTGAAAGGAAGCAGTAATTCAGGTCCCTTCCACAGAACATTAATTTACTTGTAAGCGATTGAAGCACCAAAGTTATGAGTTTGCCTGTGAGTCTTTCTCTCAACATATTTATATCTTTGTTCCCTTAATTATTTGTTCGTATATCGTTTATTTCATTTATTTACCTACATAGGACAAGGCCCGCAAGCTTTGGGGTGGCGTATGAGAAGCGGTGGCACACTATCCTTTCTATAATCTTTAAAAGTCATTTATGCGAAATAATACAGAACATTCCGAATGGGCGGAGGAAATTGGGCAAAATAATAACAACGCAAGGAAACGTGTGCCAGAAGCATAGACGTTTCAATAGACGTTATGCAGACAGACGTGTTCTATAACATGACAAACAAATTAAAGAAAAATTAAGGTATATTGACAAAGTGTTGTTGCAAAAAATTCAAGTTCGGTCGTATTACCGGATGGAGAATGTAGAAACAATTTACCACATTAGTCGCGCATCGACACTTTTATTTCGACTTGCATCGCCAGTGAAGACGCACATCGGAGCTAAGGTAATCTGGTATCGTGATTCCAGAAGTCGACCGCACAGTTGTCTCGGAACTATAGCTTATGTTGAGTAAAACCTTTTTTTCTGGGTTAGTTTAGTCATCCAGTAAGCAATTGCGTACGCTTGACATTAGCAGGCAGCTCTAGCTCTGGGATGACCCAAATTTACCTATTCAAATGAATACAAAAGGGAGAAATACTTTTGTGAGACAACCGCAAGACCGATTTGAATGAAATATGTTGAATTTGAGAAAGAAGTTTACTGCCACACAGCTCGAATCCAATTTCATATTAGAGAAAATTAAAAGATGTTGATGTTTCATTCTCACAATGGCGAGTGTATTGCTACGAAGAAAGCCATGAAATAATAATTCATTAAGAATAAGTACTGGGATAATCGGTTAATTGGTAATTAAAATTAAATTATGGGGTTTTACGAGCCAAAACTAAGATCTGATTATGAGGAACGCCGTAGTGGGGGACTCCGGGAATTTGGACCACCAGAGGTTTTTTAACGTGCAGTTTAATCTAAGTAGTGCAGGGATGTTTTCGCATTTCGTCCCTATCGAAATACCGCCGCCGTGACCGAGATTCTACACCGCGACCTCGTGCTTAGCAGCCCAACACCATAGCCACTAAGCATCCACGGCGGTTAATTGGTAATTGCTGAACCACCCACAATTGCAACCTCCATCCAGAATATCAAGAACGTTAAAATGGGCGCGTCATTGGGTTTTCAGCGCTTAAATAAGAGGATTAAATCATCAAATTCAGCATTTCAAAGGTCATACGTTGAACTTTGCGGTGTTAATATACGGCTACTCCACCAGAATGAAATTCGTACTTTTATTTCGACATTTATGCAGAAATTGCCGCAAATCAGTAGGCTTCAAAAAAAATATTAACAACGATTTTACAAATGTACAACTCTTCACCATAAAGAGATATTGCAGCTTTGAAAACTGCATGTGTTGGGCCATCTCAATGGAAAACTTTTGATATAATAACTAACAGCCTACGTCAAATTTTTACAATGGTTACGAAGGCTTTGCGGAAATGCTGCTGATAAATTAATAAGTACATTTAGGAGCAGCGTACAATTCATCAGCAATGTTCGCTCCAGATGTTTTAATAAGGAAAGTTCCCAAAATTGTAGTGTCGTACTTTATGGGTAAGCTACGAAGTTTTAATTTTGATACTTGTTTCTTGATACTACACACTGTTCAAGAATATTCCTGTAGAAATGGTTGGGGTAAATTTAAAATCGCTTGTTTGGGTTGCTAGGCGACAACTTCTTTCAAACGCATCAAGTTTTATTCAAATCGATGCAATGGACTACACTGAAAAAGAAACCGTCTGTTTTCATATATTTGAAGAAGGAGCTCCAGAACTAAACGGTTCTCTTAAGCAAAATGTGCTGAATGGCGATGCAGCGCAATAGAAAAAAGAACAACAAGGAGGAAGTGCAGACTCGCAAAAAGGGCTGATCTCTCTCTCTCTCTCTCTATATATATATATATATATATATATATATATATATATATATATACACACAATAGTTCCAGCCTCCCCTTCAAAAATACACCGTCTCTATGGTGTTCGATTCAAAGGTTTCAAAGCAACATATCTTTCAAAGGATATGTACTTGAACGGGGTGCGTCTGAAACAACCTTGAAATAAACATCGAGCATTTGGTTTTCCAATATGCCAGAGGCACGCAGGAGTGTTCTCCCTACAGCAGTACCTATCACGTACGGCAGCCACTTAGAAATAAGGGGCTTCCTACCAAAAATGCCTGTTTCTTTGCAACAAGATCTCCTTCTATCCATGTCACCACACATTGATCCTTTATGTCAGACACGTACAGGCAAACGTTGGCTGCATACTAAGCGCATCGCTGAAACAGCAGCGAGCTATCTTGCCGAATGAGTGACATTGTATCTTCCTTGCTGCGTGGACCTCGAGTTGTGGTGTCATGGAATGTTTGTGACGCTCTTTGTCGTATTGGTGCTCTGCTGCATGTGATATTGCTTTCACGCGAGCGCTCGGTGGGTGCTTCCGGCATTCCGTCCGATATATCTTGCGCCAAGGCGGCTGGCCGTAATATCAGGTTGGCTTACTCTGCAAACGCTGCAGCACACATTGTTCGCGAAACCATAGTGTAACCAACCACCTGAGACCCAGAGACACGTCAGGGACGTAATGGATTTTTATGTTGATACTTATCACTGACTGTTATACTATGCCAACGCGAAAAACCTAATGTGTTTGTTTAAAGCGCCATGGCGATAATGAATGCTGCGTATGTGGACAAGAAAAATCATCCCCACTAATGCTTTACGGTAAACGCCGGCTTTATTTGTATGAGCACAGATTTCTCATGCAGTGGGGTGGGCTAGCATATTTCCATTGCTTGCTCGACTTTCGTGTGTTGTACGTTACATCTCGAGCGGGATGTTGCTTCTCGTTGTTTTTGACGATGGTTTAGATGAAATTAAAGTAGGCTTTCACGAAAGCTGGTGCAAAAACTAACAGGCTTGAGACACTTCCATACAATTTTTTCGTGCGTCTTACTTCCACACCGACAGAAATATTTGCTTAAGCGATACCGAATGAACATCTGAAATAATGAGATCAGGGAGGAGGAGGACATTTTAACGAAGAGAAAGGAGGAGAGGTCAACCTGGAGAGTGTGTGTCTAGCCTGCTACTCCTCACTGGGGCATCACCTCCTCTGTTCTTTTTTCAATACCAGCCACATGCGGCCCATCCAGCCGTTCGCCATCCCCTCCTATCGCCCTCTCCTACTCTCCCCCGTCGGCTAGTGCTCGCGCCTGCTTTACAGTCGTGGGGGAGAGTACCTTCTGGGCGACGCCTCACGATGAAAGTTGAAGCAAGACTTCACAGACACATGATGACCTGACAGACGCGTGATAACCTGACAGACGAGTGATAATCTAACAGACGCGTGATAATCTGACAGACGCAGGGACGGAGCGTTTACCGCTTCTCCACCGGCAAGGCAAAGGCTCGCGCTGAGACGCACGTGAGACGTAAGCACTTGCACCATCTGGGTAGCGTCGCACAGTGGCGACGCACTGAACTAAGGTGCATCAACGGCTCCCATTGGGGAGCGAGCGATTGTATTGAAAATATAGAGGAGGCGATAACCGGGGTAAAGGGATGTCGAATATACAGGGAAAAGTAAGAGGAAGGTGATTATGGTATGGTATAATGAGCTACAATATATGCGTTGTCCAATACGCGGATTCGCGCTTTAGACACGTTACACGCTGGAGTAATCTTGTCCACACGAAACGTTATCAGGTAAGCACACTTCGCACTGTCTTCGCGCCTCAAAGTTTCTACAGACGACGGTCTAAGCCAGTTTCACACAGAAAGTTGAAGAGTAATATTATGGTGCATTTGGCATGGCCAACTCTTTTCCACGCGCCTAAAAAAATTTCTTCCGAAAAAGGGCGGGAGCCAAAGCAGTCAACACTAAACTTAAGCGTCCTTCGCTCGGCCACATATTGATGGCAAACGCAAACTATGATCCATTGTCTCGGGAGGCCAGTCTCGTCCAAGCTTGTGAAGGTATGGCCGCGTGTATGCCACACCAAGTCGTAATCGATGGATGAGTATTTCCTGGCCTCTCTGCAACCACAGTCGAAGCCGGAATCGCAAACCAGCGTCAAGTTGATGTAGGCGCTCTTGCCGATGTTCGGGGTTATCCCATTGAACACGCCATAAAGGTCTTGACGATGTTATAGAGCAAGGCGTCGATATCATACCGGGAAAAATGAAGTTTTGTAATCTTCTCCTTGTTGTGTGCCTTTTCAGAGCGCAGCTCTTAATAGCTCGTTCCTGCTGCGAGCGACGGCGGTGGCGGCGTAACCGAGCGAACGAGCGCCGCGAAGAATGAAAGCGAGCGCGGAGCACAGCGGTAGATGAAAGAAAGGCCATAGCTAAGATAGGAGGTGAAAAGAGCAGGAGTGTGGAGCGGAACCACGAGGCGGAAAGCGGAGAAGCAGCGGAGTGGAGACGGCCTGCGCATGCGTTATGCCGGCTGCCGCGGTTGATCTCATCAGCCGCGGGGGCGATCTCATCTGCGCTTCCAGGAGGGCGGGGGGCGGAGGGGGCGGGGGGGGCGAAGGGTGTCAGGGAAGGGCTATGCGCGTCCGCGGCGTCTGCTGCTGAGGTCAATCCACCACACCAGCATGTGTGACGGGGATCACTGCTCCTGCAAGGGATGATGGCGAGCGACTACGAATAAAGCTGGATGTTACGCTCCTTTGTGTGTTGTCAACGTCGACACGTGGAACGAAAGCGGAAGAAAAAAAAGCGTAGTGCCGCGCAACACGGGCTGTGCGACAACGACGGCTACGATATACTGCCGGAGCAGCGGACGTCGTCTGTATGGAAACAAAGCGCTGCATGAGCGGAGGTCTTTCTGAGGCGGCTGCTGTGAAAGGCAACCAAGAGCTGCCTCTCACGGTCTCCCGTTTATCGAGGCAGACGTCCGACACTTTGCTCTGTTTGGAACTTGCCGCACGATACAGACTGTCTGCGCCAGGCGAAATGAAAACACGTATTGAGCTGCGCTCAAGTTTCGCACTAGGGAGTATCGTAATCGTCGGTGAATTGTTCGCCTCCGCATCAGCCTGCCCATTTCCAGCTATTCCACAATGACTAGGAGTCCACTGCAGAACGTGGTATGGCCGGATTAAGACGCCTCAGCAAGCAGAGTCATGATATCATAAAACAGAGGGCTGTTTGCGGTTCTGTGATTCATAGCATTGCTTATGCGTTGAATGTCGGTTTTGAGTCACAGAACACTGTCCATTTCTCGAAGATTTGTTGCAATATACAGCGGACTGCTGTTCGAACGCTGGTCAACTCAGGTTTATTGTTGATGTTCTCTGTCCTATCTCGAACCGTTGCGAGATTCCCATTCGAGGTACCATGTAAGCTGCCGCGGAAGCGAAAACATGTTTGATATATCGTACATCTAAGCAATGTAGGATAACGCAAAATGAGTGAGCCCAGCAAGCGAGATTTTCAACTTTTTCTTTATTCCAGGGATTGAGAGCCTCACCGACGGCTTTGGCACCGTCCAGAGTGCGACTTCCGGTATGTCACGCTATCCGAAGTCTGACAGCAATGGTTCTTGTTTCGACGAAGCGGCTTCTGAATAGGCGGCTGACGAAAGCAATGCGCAAGTGTAGCCTATAAGGTGCTCCACAAGCATCTAGGGACTCACAGATCGCCGAATCTGCACATTATAGTAAAGCCAGTTAATGTTTTCTAGAAAAATATAACAGTGTTACGTTTAGTATTAGCGGAAGTAGTTGCAGCTTTCTAAGCAGCGGACGTTGCTGGCAATTTGACGCCTTGTTAGCACGTTCTTGGGAGTAAAAAAAAAGAAGAAAGCGTGATTTTTATCTGCTTGCTCATCTCCAACTTCTCTGAAACACACTGTTGACGCGTGCTAGGCTTGACAAAGACAGGGCAATTATGATCGTAACCATGAAATATTATTTCCCTTTCAAATTACTTCGGCTATATTTTCATATTTCCCAGAACAACTGATCCAGCAGTTTCAGCCGCGGTTTGTTTTATATCACAAGGCTGCAGAATTTAGGAAAACTTTGACCCGCGTCAATTTCTTGTTTAGCACAAAAACGGGCTTGGGCTCAATTCCGATATTTAACTACTCAGCAGCACAGAAACCCTGAACGAGTTCTTCACGAAAGCAAATCCTGCCTTGTTTTCCTAAATATTGTCACCCAGCTATGACAACTAAAACAGTTTAGCACCGACAGATTAAGAAAAAACGTCTGCCTGTAGCGATGGCTGGTCCTCGGAGAGCCCGCGCGCAACCACGAACTTCGTCGTTCTCGCCTTAAGGGTCCCGTTTCAACACGTGCAAACCTATTTCGCGTCATTGCTCCCCTCTCAAAAGCGACCGGCCCGGTCGCTTCAAGGGCAGCGGGCGCGCACTATGGGCAAGAGTGCCAACATGAAAAGGCAAAAAAAAAAAAAACATAGAGGCATGTACACAATGCTGAAGCAGTTTGTGAGGGTTGCTTAGCCCTGGCGTGCGTAGTACGGCTTCATCCGTACTACGTGGACGACTTCAGCACGGGGACGGCGTCGGTTCGAGCCAGCATCAGAGGTTTGAGGCACCACCTCGTAGTTCACATCACTGAGGCGGCGTACAACTTCGTAGGGGCCGAAGTAGCGGCGCAACAATTTCTCGGAGAGCCCGCGGTGTCGGATAGGTGTCCACACCCACACGCGGTCGCCTGGTAGGTACTGGACATTACGTCGGGTCCGGTTGTAACGGTAGGCGTCGGTATTCTGCTGGGTGCGGATGCGATTCCGAGCAAGCTGGCGAGCTTCCTCGGCTTTCTCGACGAAATCTTCAGTGTTGTCATTCCTTGTGGTTCCGTGGTCTACCGGGAGCATGGCGTCTAAGGGAGTTGTAACGCGACGTCCGTAAACAAGCTCGAATGGTGTAAACTCGGTGGTCTCCTGCACAGCGGTATTGTAAGCAAACGTGACGTATGGCAAAATTTCATCCCATGTTTTGTGTTCCACATCAATGTACATGGAGAGCATGTCGGCTAATGTTCTGTTTAGGCGCTCTGTTAAGCCGTTAGTTTGGGGATGATAGGCTGTGGTCTTTCGGTGGTCGGTGTGCGTCAGTGTGATGACGTGTTGCAATAACTCCGCTGTAAACGCCGCACCGCGGTCAGTAATGAGTACAGCGGGTGCACCGTGGCGAAGCACGATGTTGTGGACGAAGAAGCTGGCGACTTCAGCAGCAGTTCCCCGCGGCACAGCTTTCGTCTCCGCATAGCGAGTTAAATAGTCAGTTGCCACGATTATCCACTTATTTTGCAAGGAGGACGTGGGGAACGGCCCAAGAAGGTCCATTCCCACTTGCTGGAACGGCGCCGGAGGCGGATCCAACGGCTGAAGGAGGCCGGCAGGCTTGACGGGTGGAACTTTACGCCTCTGGCAGTCACGGCATGTTCGCACATAGCGCTGAACCGACGAAAATAGGTGTGGCCAATAGTATTTTTGCCGTATGCGCGCTAATGTCCTCGCGAAGCCTAAGTGGCCGGCACAGGGATCGTCGTGACACGCCTGTAAAACTTCCTCGCGCAGTGCCGCCGGAACGACGAGAAGGAACGTTTCCTGGCTGTTCTCGAAATTTTTCTTATACAGGACATCGTTTCGCAGGCAGTACGACGTCAATCCTCGTGAAAGTGGGCGTGGGACAACAACGTCAGCTCCCTCGAGATATCGGATGACTGGAAGCAGCTCAGAGTCTGCACGTTGATAGTCAGCCATGCGCACCACGTCGACGACACCAAGAAACGGCAAATCTAGCTCCAAGTCGGAGGATGTCAAAGGAATAGGAGAACGTGACAAGCAGTCAGCGTCGCTATGCTTATGGCCGGATCTGTAGACAACAGTTATGTCGTATTCCTGGAGGCGGAGGCTCCAACGAGCGAGGCGACCTGACGGGTCTCGTAGATTGGCAAGCCAGCAGAGCGAGTGGTGATCACTGATCGCTCGAAATGGCCGGCCGTATAAGTAGGGTCGGAACTTGCTGATAGCCCACACGACTGCTAAGCATTCTTTTTCGGTCGTTGAATAATTAGCTTCTGCTTTTGTGAGACTACGACTGGCATACGCAATTACACGTTCTGCGCCATCTTGCCATTGAACCAGAATGGCCCCGAGTCCTACGTTGCTGGCGTCGGTGTGTATTTCAGTTGCCGCGGTGTCATCAAAATGCGCCAGCACTGGAGCGGATTGAAGGCGTTTACGCAATTCGGCGAAGGCCTGCTCCTGTTCTTTCGTCCACGCAAAGGGCACATCTTGTCGCGTCAGTCTCGTGAGCGGTTCAGCAATCCTTGAGAAGCCTTCAACGAAACGACGGTAGTAAGCGCAGAGGCCCAGGAACCGCTGAACAGACTTTTTGTCTTTAGGACGAGGAAACTCGGCAACGGCAGCGAGTTTTTCTGGGTCTGGTCGTACTCCTTGGGAGCTGACCACGTGGCCTAGAAACTTGAGTTCCTGGAAGCCAAAGTAACATTTTTCAGGCTTGATGGTGAGGTTGGCCTTGCGTATTGCGGTAAGAACACTTCGTAGCCGGGTGAGATGTTCATCGAACGTGCTGGAAAACACAACAACGTCGTCTAGGTATACTAGACACGTCTGCCACTTTAGTCCAACGAGTACAGTGTCCATCATTCGTTGGAACGTAGCAGGAGCGGAACAGAGACCGAAAGGCAGCACTTTAAATTCGTACAGCCCATCGGGAGTCACGAAGGCGGTTTTTTCACGGTCACGCTCGTCCACTTCGATTTGCCAGTAGCCTGACTTTAGGTCTAACGAAGTAAAGAACTGAGCATGACGCAGACGGTCCAAAGCGTCATCGATCCGCGGCAGGGGATAAACGTCGCGTTTCGTGACTCGGTTAAGCCGTCTGTAGTCAACGCAGAAGCGGAGTGTGTTGTCTTTCTTTTTTACTAGGACGACAGGCGATGCCCACGGACTTGTCGACGGCTGGATGACGTCATCCTTTAGCATTTCTTGAACTTGACGCTTAATCGCCTCCCGCTCCATAGGTGACACGCGATACGGATGCTGACGAACAGGCCGCGCCGACTCCTCTGTAACTATCCGGTGTTGCGTAACGGAAGTGCGCTGGACTTTGGATTCCGTGGAAAAACAGCCGGAGAATTCTGTCAGTAGGCCCAGTAGCTGATCCTTCTGGACATCTGCTAAGTCAGCAATAATGTGGACGCGGGTATTCAGGCTGGCGTGAGTTGTTGCGTCCGGTGAAGTCACTTGTAACGTGCTGATATCGGAGAAGTCAGCAATTTCGTTCAGGAATGCCACAGCTGTACCTTGAGGGACGTGCTGATACTCATGGCTGAAGTTTGTCAACAAAACTTGCGAGCACTTGTGCTGTATTCGAACAAGGCCCCGGGCGATGCAGATGTGTTTTTCAAGCAGCAGCGGGATATTTGCCTCGGCAATACCCTCATAGCCGTCGAATGCGTCGCAGGTGACGAGGGTCAATACGCTGCTCCTTGGTGGCACCGTGATGTTCTCGTCAACAATCCTCAAGGCATTGACATACGTGTCGTCAGTGCTGCTCCCTGCTAAGGCCTGCGCCGTCGAAAACGTTACCCGCGACTTTTGTAAGTTGATCACAGCTCCATTAGCCTGCAGAAAGTCCATTCCCAGAATTAGGTCCCTCGAGCAGCTTGGGAGGATAACAAAATCTCCGAGGTACGTAAACCCACTAATACTCACTCGCGCTGTGCATCTCCCTACCGGGGTTAGCAGATGGCCTCCTGCAGTTCGAATCTGCGACCCTGTCCACTCGGTAGAAACTTTCTTCAGCTTGCAGGCAAGGTCCATGCTCATAACTGAGGTGTCCGCTCCAGTGTCGATTAACGCCGTTATTTCTTCGTCGTCTATGGTGACGGGAATGTTCGACGTTACAACCTCTCGCAAGGTGTTCGACTTCGTCTGTACGTCTGCGTCGTTCTGTTTTCGTCGTTGTCGTCGTAGTGGAGGATATTGCGTACGGTCGTCGTCAGCGGCCTCACCTCCGGAGGTCGCTGAACTCAGTTTTCCCGACCCGCCGGGCTAGGCGAGCGGCGTCTCAGAGCGCCGCGAGTAAAAGCTTGGCTTGGTGATGGTGACCTGTAACGAGCAGGAGACGACGAACGGTGCTCCGGCCATCGCTGATCATCATTGCGACGATTTGTGACGAAACTCTCTATTTCCGGCGGCCGCTCACCAGGTCGTGGACGAGGTGCATTCGGTGAGAATCCACGAAGCCCCAGATGACGATAAGGACACATTCTGTAGATGTGCCCGGCTTCGCCACAATGAAAACAAAGGGGTTTGTAGTCCGTGGTGCGCCAGACGTCGCTCTTCCTAGTCCTTGCTTCGGCGATGTGCGGTGGGCTGCGAGGCGGCCTGAAGCTTACGTCCATTTGTTGAGTGGGGTGTACCATGCTGCTCGCACTTGAGGGTGGCGGACGGCGTACTGCTTCAGCGTAACTCATTTCAGCGTGCGGTACCTGCTGTGGTGCCTCGTACTGTCCAGGAACATGGACGGCCTGTCGGACCTCGGCGCGCACCATTTCCGCAATGGAAAGTTGTCCCACAGGGGCAGTGGTCGTCTGCATCTTCTGCAGTTCCTCCTTGACGACAGCCCTGATGAGTTCTCGCAAGGCGCCAACGTCGTTACCGAGGGTAACGGCAGAGAGCTCCCTTGAAATGACACGGTCGCGGTTGTTTTGCCTGGCCCGCTGTTGAAGGGCCTTTTCCATAGTACTGGCTTCGTCATGGAACTCTGCAAGTGTCGTCGGCGGATTTCGAATTAGGCCAGCAAAGATTTCCTCTTTGACGCCGCGCATGAGATGGCGCACCTTCTTTGTTTCAGTCATCAAAGGGTCCGCACGTCTGAAAAGCCGATTCATGTCTTCTACGTACGCAGTCACTCGCTCATTCGGGCCTTGAATTCTTGCTTCCAACGCTAACTCCGCTCTCTCCTTCCTGTCCGCCCTGGCGAAGGCATTGAGGAACTGCCTACGAAATTCTTCCCATGACGTCAGTGTCGCCTCGTGGTTCTCAAACCATGTTTTCGCGGAATCTTCAAGAGCGAAGTACACGTAACGTAGCTTACGCTCGTGGTTCCAGTCGTTGAGGTTGGCAACCCGGTCAAAATGGTCAAGCCAATCATCGGCGTCCTCTGAAGCACTTCCGTGGAACGGATTCGGCGTCCGGATGTGATTGACGACAACGTGCGATGCTGCAGGAGTGGCAGGAGGTGGTTGGGTCGTCATTCTAGTTCGTTCAGGTAGCAGACCGTGCTGTGGCTGGAGTCCCTAGAGGCGTCGGCTGGCACGTACGTGCACAGGGGTAAGCTCGGTTGAACTACTCGCCGGGCTGAGGTCTGGGGTATGCTCCGGAGATCTTAACATCGACCGTACCCAGCACGTCCACCAGAAATGTCACCCAGCTATGACAACTAAAACAGTTTAGCACCGACAGATTAAGAAAAAACGTCTGCCTGTAGCGATGGCTGGTCCTCGGAGAGCCCGCGCGCAACCACGAACTTCGTCGTTCTCGCCTTAAGGGTCCCGTTTCAACACGTGCAAACCTATTTCGCGTCAATATGCTTCGGAGAATATAGTCCAGAACTTTGCATGTTGCGGATGTCCTTTATTTTAATGTTCGAGGACAAGCAGCAGTGAGGCAAAAAGAGGGATATTGCGCTCCTAGTACCGCTCCAGAGTTTCGAGAAATTGGTGAAAAATAAGGGACTCCTCTGTTTTAGGAATATGGCATAAAGTTAGGCGCCACAGACCCAGGAACGTATCTTAATTAGGCGCCGGCGAACAGTCAAAGTTTCTAATACGCGTCGAGAAGTACACACTATTTGTATTCGAAAGGAAACTATTGGGCATTTCCAATATTAGAGTATAACCAGAAGTTTCGCAACGACCGATGGTTAAATGTTTCTTACTCTTCTTCGCATCGTAAACAGAGTATTGCAAATTCCCAGAAGTGACACAACGAAAAACGTTTTCGCGGCTACGTAGAAAAAAATGGGCAATACAAGCTTTGTTCTCACGTTTCGCGGCATAAATCTACGTGACAGCGTACCATTTCTTTCTTTTTTTTTTCTTTTTGCTTGAACCTCGCCACGCACGGAGCATTTGGAAGAAAATCATACAGTTTATAGAATCAGCATGACTCTATAAGCATGTCAGCATGACCGGCGGCGTACGAGGCGGGAATAGAATACGTCCCATCTCACGCCGAAACCGACAGACAAGAGTGCATTGCTCACTAGCTTCCCTAGCTGACGGCATGATGTCTTACAGTTCGGGTGCAAAGAAGAAACAGTAAGGAGTCTGCGTTTGCCAAACAAAAAACTGCCGCGGTTGAACGCGGTTAAACCCAAGTTCGTCGAGCGAAAGCACGGTTTCGCTTGCTTCGGGAAAGGACACAGACGCTGCTCGGCGCGGCAGCAGCAGCGAGCGAATTGACTTCCATGCTGGCTCTCGCTTCGACGAGAACTAAGCGTCCGAAGCATACGAAGCTACCAGGAGAGGTATTCTGTAAGAGTCCACTTCGGCCGTTCCTGATTGGTAGGGCCGCTCGTCTCCTCCTCGCTCGCGCAGCTGCATCCAATCAGCAGCGGCCGAAATGGACAGTCCTCTAGGTAGACTCTTACAGAATATCCCCCCCACCACTCGACGTACTTTGTACACATCGCGGAACACTTTCAAGATATGGCCGCCCACGTGGCGCATGCAGCAGCCGCCGGTAGTGGCAGGCTCAGATTTACGGAACCAGGTGTTTTCCGAGTTCTTACCTCAAGTAGTCTGGAGCGCTCTCAAGAAGCGCTCGATCGCCGCCCACTTCTACGCATGCGCTACAGACACGACTGATCACCGCGCCGCTGCGGGCCGCGTTCAATTACCGAAGGAATTACCCAGGGCAATTCCTTCGGTAATTCTGGCGTTGCAGGCTTGACGTACCCGACTTCGCCGGCCACTACCTGGCATGCTGAAAAACGCCAGGCTATAGCCTGGCGTTTTTTAAAACAGGGGTCTAGAGCCTAGAGTTCCCCGCAACAAGCGACAACTTTGCGTTCACTGTCTGCCCCGCGAAAAAGGAACTTTAGAATATGGTTCCTGGCTTGCGTTAGCGCCACGTGATTGTAGCGCCCTTCCTGCACGCGGATGGAAGGTGAATACACAATGCCACAGAAATAAAAGCGGGAAATAATGTAATCGGTAATACTTTTCATGTTGAAGAATATAGTTGAGAGTTGATCATTTTCGATCAGGAGGCTTTGACGCGTTTTTTGAGATGCTCGCGGCCGCATTGAGACAGCGCCAAGCAGGTTTGTGGCGTTTACCTCACCCACGCTGTTTTTTTTTTTTTTAACTTAGAGTTAGGGGCATGCGAAAACGCAAACTCAAAGATACCGTCTGGGTTCGGCGCATGCGCTGTTGTGGTAGGCTAATCGTTGGGGGATCCCTATCATTGGGGAGGGGGAAGGGGAGGGAGAGGTGACTATTCTAAGGAAGCCCTATAAGTTGCCCATAAGGTATTCGTAACAGCAGCATGCCGTCACGTCGAAGAACAGCTGTGAACGCTGACGAAAGGAAACGCAAGCGCGCCGAGGCTACAAGCCTTTGGCGGGCCAATGAGAGTGCCGACAAGCATTGCAAGCGTGCCGACGCTCCAGCGACGCCGAGAAGACGGCCGAAGCTCGCGCCACCCGTCTCGCCCAAACGCGTGATCTGTGAAACGCGTGATCTGTACCATGCAGGCAAGAAGCCGCTGGACGCGGAGTAGCGTCTCATTGGCCAGTTTAGCGTGTTTTGGAGGTCATAAGGAATAGAGTCGCCCAATACAGTTGCGTGGCTGCCGAGGATTCTGAAGAATACAACGAGCGTCTCGTACATCGCAGGATGGTCAAAGGCCACCCTATAGGCATCATCGTAATTGAGCGTGAAATGCAATGCGCTTAAGAAAATAATTGGGTGAATAATAAACATGAAAAATATATAGAATAGATGTATCTAACGAACAACAAGTCATTTGAACAACCCTGTACGTCGACCTCGTCTTCTCTAGCGACGACAGATGCTTGACACTTTCCGTATTACTGCCCTTTGCAGCTAGCCATTTGTTTAGTGTACCAACAACGAAGCTCTAAACCTTGCAGACCAGTACTACAGCAGTTATACCCCCCCCCCCCCCGAAAAAAAAAAAAAGAAAAGCGACACACCACTGTCGCGAGCACAACCGCAGCGTGCGCCCATCAATCTGTACTCTGAATATTATGTGAGCCAAGGCCGAACGCCTACTACTTTGATTAGTGAAAGAAAGGTGCGCTGCTATCGCGAAATGTTGCTGCAGTAGAATTCAAGTGTGCGCGACTCGATGAAATCCGAAACCATTTCTTTTTAGGGCTTTTGTTGTTATTGTTGCTGTCGTCGTGGTTGTCGTTGTTGTTGTTGCAATCTTTACGAAGTCTTTTTTTTTTTTTAGCCGAGAATACTAACGTGTTAAAACTGCCGAGAAAGCAATTACTCTTGCCACGGGGAAAGCGTCACAGCGCAGGCTGATACGAGTGTGTGAATTCCCAGAGATACAAATGTCGATTTCAGTGCACCGTGAGGACAATGTCTCCCTAAGAGCCCTGTCTGCTTGTGCTAAAGTACTTTCCAAGTGCGTTTACCTCTTGTCACTGTGTGACCGTGAAGTGCGAAGCTCGCGTTTCTGTTCTTTATAAGAGTAAATTTTTTATTTTATTTTTGCGTAAATGAAGCGGTCTGCAACTAAACTCGGTACCGTCATGGAATCGTTGCATATGTACTATCCTATTATGCTGTTTATTTTATGCACGACTAAGAAATAACGCTGCTACATAAACATGGTTTCTGTGAGCAGACGTCAGCTGGGACTCGTGGTTTTTTTTGTTTTTTATCTTTCTTTTTCGGGTCTTCTTGCGAAGAGAATCGATATGTAATTTGCCCGAGTGTTTCTTTAACGAGCCGCTACGGTGTTTCGGCAATATTAAAGAGTTTCACCGCATAGATGTAGTCCCTCGACCCAACAGACAATTTAGTGTCTCTTTATTTCCATACCCATGCTTTTCATAGCCACCAGTCTTATTTAGGTATTCACCTAAATAGGCGTGAATCTCGGCAAATTATAATTCTTTGATAGCTGATGTACCTGCACTACCCTGTTCATTTTCATGCGTTTTGCATTGACGTTCACGGTAGGGGGCTCCCTTGTACAGGCAAAGTTCAAACAGAAAGTGTACTTGTGTTTTGTTTGTCAGGAATCAGCACTGCTATGAGAGTTGGGGCGCTATAATGTAAAACTATTCCATACTATTCTATTCCAATTTTGCAATCAGCCTTCCGCGATTGGTCAAAAACATGCCGCCGCGATTCTCGATGAGCCACCGCAAGCTAAGTAATGAAAAGCGGACCAATCGCAGACGCCGGCACCACCCTCTTCATCCGGTTATCGATTTTCAGTGCAGTGGCTCGGCCCTATCGAATCCTTCTCTATTTGAGCGTGCTCCTCGCCTCTTGTGAGCCAATTAGATAAGACAAGCCGCTCAGTGTAGGCAATGTTATTCATTTTTCAAACAAACAAAAATGACCTCCTATGAACGAGGAGAGCGTTTGATTGGTCTGTTCAGAGAACCCGGCGGGCGACCGCCCGATGCTTGCGTCGGCGGTTACGAAAATTTGACGTCAGGAAATTGGAATAAAAACACATTGGAATAGTTTTCCGTTATAGGGCCCTTGATCTACGGGAAAAAAATCGATTATTGCTTAACACCACCTTGTATGATAAGCGATATCTTTGTTTTTTTTTTGTTCGCACCTATGATTCGACAGTTTCTTTGCATCATTTCCGTTGTTTACATAGTTACCTATGTAACAAAGCACATGCCATACGTACGTAGGTGTTATATGCATATGTGAATATCTGTAGCAAAAATGTAAGCGGCCTTGACCTATCCGTGGCCATGACGCGATATTGGCTGACAGAAATCGAGTCCCTCGACCGGTTCCTCTTCTTGTTGATTAGATTTTGTACGGCAAAACCAAATGACCATAAAACAACACTACATTTCGCACAGCAGCTTCAGGCGATAGCCTAAGCTCATAGCTTCAATTAGTGCTTTTTCTCTTTTTTTATTGCGTCATCTGTTAGGATCACTGCTGTAAAGGACTTTAACACCTAGAATACGCAGGTAATGTCATTTGTACTGAAGGCACTGGGCAGTGGGCATGGTGCTAGTGAATGAGAAGAAGACAACGAGGTGTGCTTGCTTCCCCGTTTCGATATAGCGCCGACCTGTTTAAGCCTACCGTTGCAACCTAGAACTAGTGCTGCTAGGCGAACACCCCTGTTGCACTTGGTTTCTCTTCGACACACTGCGGATCTATCTCCGTTGGATTTCGGCCGCGAGATAGAGCAGTTCATCCGTCAGGAAGTCGCACGCCAACTCTCTCTGGCGAATAGCGCACCCGAGCCGTCGACAACCTTGGCTCCTTCGTTTCGTCACGTCATTCAGACGCAAATTGCCTCAAAGCAGCCATCTGCCCCTCCTCCGCCGCCTGCAGCTGGACCTCTAACTTACGCTGACGTTGTCGCCCGGCCTTACGCTCCTCTGGCTCCTGATGCCTACCGGGCCACCAGCACCTTCCATGTGCCGCCGCCACCTTCGCGTCCGATTGTCGTCCCTTGCTCGGCCGCTGTAGCCCCTGTCGTCAACCCGTGGCGACACCTGATAACCAGCCAATATGTTATTCCTGCCATTTTCTGGGCCACGTAGCACGATTATGCCGCCTTCGCAGCCCCCGTTTACCTGACAGTGGGGACGCCTCAAGCTACAGGGCTGCTCGACTTCCACGTCAGGACCAATCTAACCTTCCTCCGGACTCGTCTTACAGTCGCCTCCCCTTCGATTCACGCCGGTCGCCTTCCGCACGTCGCCTATCCATTTCCCCGATAGTTCGCCGATGCAGCCCAGCTCGAGAGGAAAACTAGCAGTCGCAGTTCCAGAGGCAAGAATCGCGTTTCCGTCGAACATTTCCAGGCCTCATTCTGCACCAGCGAACGAAATTGAACTGTCCGTAGACGGCATCACCGTACACGCACTTATCGACACCGGAGCCGCCATTTCTATTATTAGTGAGAAGCTCTGCCGCAATTTGAACAAATTGACCATTCCCCTTATCTCTCTTTCTCTGCGTACGGCAACCTCGCATCGAATTCAGCCTTCAGCGTCGTGCAAAGCCCGGTTTGTCATTCAAAGCGTTATGCATGTTATCTAATTGGTCGTCCTACCTCGTTCCTCGCACGACGTTATTCTTGGATGGAATTTCCTATCTGTCAATCAAGCTCTTATCGACTGCTCTCGTTTCGAACTTACGTTATCAGTTCCGTGTTTTGACCCTGACGACCATTATTCTCCTAAAGTTGTTGCCGCCTCTGACATCGATATCGCACCTTTCTCCGCCGCTCTGGTTCCTGTGTTATGTAGCTCTGCTGCGAACTCATCTGTTCTGTTTATGTCGTCGGCCACTTGTGCGCGCCGCCGGAACTTTCTGCTTCTGTTTGCTGTCGTCACTTTTTGCGACGGTTCTGCTGCCCTTTACGTGTGCAATCCGTCCGCCTGTCCATCATCTCTACTCCGCGGCGAGTGCCTGGGTACCTCTGAGGCTTTCGATTGCGTTATCCCGGCCACCATGTTTGGTGATACGGCATCACTTCCGATTTGCGCCGTCACTCCTCCGGCCGCGACCGATGCCCCTGTAGACATCTTCGCTCGTGCCGTCGACGCAGAACTCACACCTGCGCAGCACACCGAAATCATCAAGCTCCTCCAGCGTTTTCGTTCCTCATTTGACATTGGCCAACCATCCTTGGGCCGGGCGTCCACAGTCGTTCACCGTATCGACACCGGCCAACAAACACCATTGCGCCAGCGCCCGTATCGTGTGTCGGCCGTTGAACGCCGTGTCATCCACCAGCACGTTGACGACATGCTGGAGCGTGGCATCATCCAGCCCTCTAACAGTCCCTGGGCATCTCCGGTTGTCCTAGTTAAAAAAAAGATGGTTCTATTCGGTTCTGCGTCGACTATCGCCGCCTTAACCGAATAACGCGCAAAGATGTCTATCCTCTACCGCGCATCGACGATGCCTTGGACAGTCTGCAGGGAGCGGAATTCTTTTCCTCGCTGGATCTACGCTCCGGGTACTGGCAAGTGCCAATAGCAGAGGCTGGTCGCCAAAAGACAGCCTTTGTAACTCCTGATGGGCTATATGAATTCACCGTCATGCCGTTCGGCCTCTGCAACACGCCTGCCACTTTCGAGCGAATGATGGATACCATTTTTCGAGGGCTGAAGTGGAAAACGTGCCCCTGTTATTTAGGTGACATTGTGGTTTTTTTCCACCGACTTTGCGTCGCACCTCAGCCGCCTCGAGCAAGTGCTTGCGTGCCTCTCCACTGCAGGACTGCAACTAAATTTGAAGAAATGCCACTTCGGCGCTCGCACGCTTACTATTGTCGGCCATGTAATTTCAAAAGACGGTATCCTCCCGGACCCCACGAAACTTAGCGACGTATCCGGGTTCCCTAAACCAACCACCACGAAAGAGCTTCGCAGTTTTATCGGCTTGTGCTCATATTTCCGACGCTTCATCCATAACTTTGCCTCTATCATCGCCCCCTTGACGCAGCTTCTCACCGGCAGTTCTGACCTATCAGCCTGGTCCCCGGCGTGCGACGACGCATTCCAAGAACTGCGACGCGTTCTCACCTCTCATCCAGTACAGCGACACTTCGATCCCTCTGAACCATCTGAGATCCATACGGACGCTAGAGGTGTCGGGCTCGGCGCGGTTCTTGCACAACGCAAGGATGGCTTCGAAGAGTACGTCGCCGCGTATGCCAGCCGCACCCTTACCAAAGCCGAGGCGAACTACTCGCTTACTGAGAAGGAATGTCTGGCCATCATTTGGGCAATCGGAAAATTGCGTCCTTATGTTTACGGGTGTCCATTTGACATCGTGACCGACCATCATGCCCTATGCTAGTTATCTTCATTAAAAGATCCAACTGGTCGGCTAGCCCGTTGGGCATTGCGCCTACAAGAGTACGACATCCGCGTTGTTTCTTGCTCCGGCGGAAAACATTCAGTCGCAGACGCTCTATCCCGGTCACCCCTGCCCTCCGGTCCTCTCCATCCGTCTGTTCCCACCTATGGAGCCTTCGCCCTCAACATTTCCGACATGCCATCAGAGCAGCGCAAAGACCCATGGATCTCTTCGCTTATTGACTTCTTTGACTTCCTGTCTAGCCAGTCGCCAGCGCCGATTTCTCGGGCGCTCCGTGGTCAAGCCGCGCACTTCATCAGTCGGGATAACCTGCTGTACCGCGGTAACTACAATTCGAGCGGTGGCAAGTGGTTCCTTGTTATACCCCGACACCTGCGCGCCGACATCTCAGCCACGTTCCACGACGACCCTCAATGCAGACACGCTGGTGTATTAAAGACATACTATCGTCTCCAGCTTCGGTACTACTGGCGCTCTATGTACCGTTTCGTTCGCCAGTATGTCCGGTCATGCCTCATATGCCAACGACGCAAGACGCCACCTCAACATACGACCGGCCCCTTGCAACCTTTACCATGCCCCGCACGTGGGTTCGACCGTGTCGGCATTGACCTATACTGTCCACTTCCCAACACTCCAAGCGGCAACCGCTGGGTTATTGTTGCTATCGACCACCTCACGCGGTACGCCGAAACTTCAGCCCTAGCATCTTCCTCAGCAAAAGACGTCGCGAGTTTTACCCTCCAAAACGTTATTTTACGCAATGGAGCACCTCGAGAATCACTGAGTGATCGCGGTCGCGTTTTTCTCTCAGACGTCATTGCAGCATTGCTAAAGGAGTGTCGCATCATTCACCGCACTACCATGGCATATCATCCTCAAATTAATGGGATGACAGAGCGTTTCAACTGCACCCTTGGCGACATGTTGGCCATGTATGTTTCACCTGACCACTTGAATTGGGATCGCATTCTGCCATTCATCACCTACGCTTACAATCATCATCATCATCATCAGCCTGGTTATGCCCACTGCAGGGCAAAGGCCTCTCCCATACTTCTCCAACTACCCTGGTCATGTACTAATTGAGGCCATGTTGTCCCTGCAAACTTCTTAATCTCATCCGCCCAACTAACTTTCTACCGCCCTCTACTACGCTTTCCTTCCCTTGGAATCCATTCCGTAACTCTTAATGACCATCGGCTATCTTCCCTCCTTATTACGTGTCCTGCCCAGCCCATTTCTTTTTCTTGATTTCAACTAAGGTATCATTAACTCGCGTTTGTTCCCTCACCCAATCTGCTCTTTTCTTATCCCTTAACGTTAAACCTATCATTCTTCTTTCCATAGCTCGTTACGTCGTCCTTAATTTAAGTAGAACCCTTTTCGTAAGCCTCCAGGTTTCTGCCACGTACGTGAGTACTGAATGGCAACCTGCTGTTCATGATCTGAGAATGCCTGCCAAACGCACCCCAGCCCATTCTTATTCTTCTGATTATTTCACTCTCATGATCCGGATCCGCAGTCACTACCTGTCCTAAGTAGATGTATTCCCTTACCACTTCCAGTGCCTCACTACCTGTTGTAAACTGCTGTTCCCTTCCGAGACTGTTAAACATTACTTTAGTTTTCTGCAGATTAATTTTTAGACCCACCCTTCGGCTTTGCCCCTCCAGGTCAGTGAGCATGCATTGCAGTTGGTCTCCTGAGTTACTAAGCAAGGCAATATCATCAGCGAATCGCAATTGCGATTGAGATTTGCGACGCTTACAATACCGCCAGGCAAAGCACCACTGGGTTCTCCCCTTTCTTTCTCCTTTGCGGACACGAACCTTCATGCACTATGGACACGATTCTGCCTTACCGACCAGATGCTTCGGAGTGCACGACTGTTTCTAGAGCAGCTGCTTACGCTGAAGAATGTCGCCAGCTCACTCGTTCGTTCACATCCTAGGACCAGTGGCGCCAAAAGCATCGCTGTGATTCATCTACTGCGGTTACGTGCTTTGCTCCTGGCTCGCTGGTCTGGTTGTGGGTGCCCTCTACTCCTCCAGGCCTTTCCTCTAAGCTGCTCTCCAAGTACCACGGTCCTTATCGGGTACTGAAACAAAACTCCGCGGTCAATTACCTCATCGAGCCAATGGAAGGGCCTTCCGACCAGCGTCGTCGCGGCCAGGAAATTGTGCACGTCTCTCGGCTCAAGCAGTGCCATGACCCCCCTGTGCTTTCCTGTCCTTCGGTCACCAAGATGGCTACTCTTTCGGTGGGGAGGGATTGTACTGAAGGCAGTGGGCATGGTGCTAGTGAATGAAAAGAAGACGACGAGGTGTGCTTGCTTCCCCGTTTCGATAGAGCGCCGACCTGTTTAAGCCTACCGCTGCAACCTAGAACTAGTGCTGCTAGGCGAACACCCCCGTTGCACATTATTTATATGTCACATGCAAAGAGTATAAACGTTCCGTATAAATATGTATGCAAGTAGAATTCGGTTCAACGGAACCTCAAGGGGCCGGATGCATATGTTTCGATTTGCAAGAGTTCCGTTTAATGTGAAATAAACGCCGATGTGCAGCACCGTACGCAATACAGCGTCTTATCGGTTTTAGGAATGTTAATCATGAGGACGTGTATGTATTATCAAGTTGGTCCCATGGTTCGAGCACGGTCGGAGACTTGTGGATTGACTAGGCTTGGCTAGTTTTGGTTATGAGGAGGCACAGGCGACTTATGAAAGCCGAAAAAGTGCTGTTCTAACTTGACTCGGTGGCTTAATTAGCACGACGTCATGTTGGTTTAGTCCACCTTATCAAACAGCACTCGGTAAGGCCTGTGTAATTACTTTCATTATTTTTTCGACAAGTTATGGGGCGAGTGGCAGTGCCGAAAGCTTGGCCGTATGCATATATGCTATGTAATAAATATTTAACGATTTTTGCGGGATCGAGTCTTGACCACCACAACTTAAGGATGGCTTTTGGCGTAGAAGACAAGTGTCGCAAAAGAATTCTGCTTGTTTCTGAAAAAAAATATTACTTCAGGGCTTGCCTCATGGTTCCCCTGACACTTGAAAAAAGTTAATACATTGTCCAAATAAAGAAACACCCAATTTAAAGACTGTTTGTCCGTTTACCGAGATTCTATTGTTTAGGAGCACATGTGTACGACACTGCCTCTTCTGAGACAAGAAGTAGCCGGTCTCGCATTCGGATGCCATTCGGAGAAGGTACAGTTCGCCTCAAACGTTTGTTGACTACGGAATTTGAGACAACTTCTGCCAAGTTTGAACCAGAACCTGTGAAACAGTACAACATTATGTCGCTAGCCTATGGTAGCAGCGGCGGGGAATGCGAACATTAGCCGGCATGGCCAGGCTGCGGAATTATTCAGCTTCTCAGACCGCGCAGTCCTTAAACTTTCGAAGCCAACTGAACTTGCAGTGGCGCAAACGATTACATTCGGTGTCTTTCTCCCGTTGTAGTGAATATAGAAGTACAGAAAAATTACTTTACTGAAAGTGCTTATGTGTGAGAAAGAAAGTAATGTGCGTTTGAGGCCGTCATAGCGCGGCTTATCTTTACGACAGCGTGTCATAGGATTCATTATATCACTGCAGTGTCCGCGATAGAGGTACCTGCTGCAGGAAGTTTAACAGTGTTTGTTTGTCTTGTAGAAGGTGTCCCTTGCGTGTGTCCACACTTCTTCGTAAAGCGCAGAGCATGTCGCTAGTGAGAGACTATCATCTCCTTGGCCTGTGGTGTACGACACTCGACGAATGTTTGTACCCTAGTGGTTGTACGTCTAAGCGTGATCAGGATCATCGCACTCTAGTCACTTCTCTAGAGTTAACTGACTTAGATTCACATTTGTAGCGTCGAAACAATTCTATTCAACATTCTATAGTAGCGTGACCTTCAGTGACCGGCCCTACTGTGTGTGACATGAACTGTTCTACTTTATTCTTTATATTTGCCCTGTTGCTCTTCCTTTCCTCTTTCCTCCCCTCCTTGCTATCTTGCATTTGTCTTCCTGTCACCTCCCTTCTGAAGAGTAGGCAGGCGTTGTGCCCCTTCCGGTGGCAGTTGCCAGCCTGCTCCTCGCTTTCCCTTTCCTATTATTTGTATATATGTGTTCAAAACAAATAATAATAATAATAATATGGCAACGCTGTGTTTTGCACTGAAAGGATTTTTTCAACTGTTAATACTCCCTAGGCAAAATTGTCTTTCTTTGAGAAGCTGAGAAGAATGATATCGTCTAGGAAGATTACCGAGTCTGGCTGAGTAAAACACTTGCCGGAACTTGTAAATATGGCTCTGCCGCACAAAATGTCTTTATGCAGTGAAACGCGCTTTACAGGTGTACAAACTGTCTTCTACTGAGCACTGAGGTGCCAAAATCATACGGGTGGAGCCCGTGTTCTCTTCTGCTTCATTAAAGCCATGCTTTACTCTCCAATACAGCGTCACAACCGGCTAACCAGGTAGCCCACATACTAGATTTTTCGGGGTTTCACTGTAGCATACGACAGGCCACAGGCGTCTCTGATGGACATCGTACGTCTCCACGAGGCATGCGCACCAGGCATTCTACAAACATTTTTTCCGAACAAAAGAACTGGCGCGCGTTGGAGCCATCGAGTTTACCGCAAATTTTGTTCCCAGAATGATGTACGGACTCAGTGCGCGCGATATATTTTTTTTTTCTTTTACAGTGGAGCTGTTTGAACCTCGCTGGGTTTCTCATTGCGTCCACAGCTTCGCCGAGCTGGGGGAGAGAGAGCTGAGGGAGAATGAAGGCATAGCATAGAAATAGCATCGCGCAGCATAGCGACGTGGCGAGGGTAGATGGAGTCCAGCGGGGGATAAGGAGCGGCGCACACGCAAGCGAGGAACGCGGCCCGGATGCGGATCCCTCTCCTGCGGCGTGTGAGGCAGGAGGGGTCAAGCGAGGGAGGAAGGGCTTTCTTGTCCGGCGGTTGCTAGGGTGCCTCGGCGGCCTCCTCGCCTGCCGTTCCGTACAGAGTGGAGACAACCATGGCGTCTGCTACGGCGTTGGCCACGTGAATCACGGACGCTGTAGTAGACGCCTTTGGCTGACACCGTAGAGACGCGTTGCCGGCGCTCATGTGTCTTGCGTGCGGTTTGGCACTGCTTTATTGGCCTTACCCAGTTCCACTGGTCTCTGGTGTTTGAGATAGCAGAGCCGCACATAATTTTTTATTGATATTTTTTTCTTCATCTGCTTCTGTTTTTCTCTCGGCTTTTGATTGATTTGTTAGCGATAGCTGAGTTTCTTTCCTCTAGTTTGCGAGGGAATTCCTGACAGCAACAGTACTATAGCACGCTATGAATATCCATGATCACCTACTATCTGATATGCTGTGAAACGGAATTCGGGTAATCTTTTACGTGAAGTAGAAGCCTATCGCTGCACCTGTCTTTAAACTTTAAAAATAAATAAACGTTGATAAAACAGCGACAAGTCATAAAAAAAAAGCACTACGCCAGCAGTTGAGGATTGAAAGTGCAGCTCGATTCAGAACCTAAGTTACTGCGGACCAAGTTACGGCTCGTGCCTAGACCCTAATCCGGGTATCAATGGAGCGCGAAAACGGAGCTGACGTCTCCAACTAGCGTGCACGCCGCATTTCGCCTTCGGAACTGCGTTTAAGAACAATCTCTATAGGGGGCGCCACATTAGTTACCCACGCGTCGTCTTTCCAGGCAAAGCTCGTCGGGTGTACTTGATTTTATTGTTTTGCCTTGTCTATTCTACTTTGCATTTCGAGGAACTGCCTTGTGTCAAAAGAAATGTTCGCGGTAGTTTGGAGATACCGAGTTCAACAAGGTTAGCCACAGCGCGGCGAGTCTAGATTGCTCTAAGCTTTTAAATCCCTAACTTTTTCTAGAATTTCCTCACCTTTTTCAACGTCGTCCTGCGTGCACTCAAGCGTGATTTTTTTGTATAGGCTTACTCTTTGTTCACACTTCGTAGTTTCTGTTGCAACCAGAGCTTTGTTTGTCGTCTCACCTCCACCAATAGATTTTTCCTGCATATCATAAGCGCGGGATGGCACTTACAGTAGGGAGGGGGGGACAATAATAGTTATCAATAATTTTTCTTATGAGCGCATTCTTTAATAGCAATCGTGGTCAAGTGAAAGCTGAGATTTTATAGTGACTTGTGGCCTTTATGAGATGTTTAATATTACCACATGCTTTCACAACAGGAATAAATAGGCCTTTCACAGGTTGTCCGTTTATCGCAAACTTTCAAAAGCCGCAAACAAATAGCTGTTTTCTTCGGTGTAATGGGGATACCTGTTGCTGAAGATGCATGCCTATCGGCTGCACATCTCTAACCGGTGGTTTGCTGACGCATCAAACGCGCCCTAAAAGAACGATCAGTTTAGTTTCCGTATGCGCCGCGTGTCATAGTATCCACGAAAGTTGCACGACAGTGGCTTCGGTCAGTTCCGTGCAGAACTTTCATGAAAATCGATAAAAAACAATTGAAAACTCGAAAATTGTCATCGACGGCTCCCGAGGACATTTCAGGCATTTCAGCTTGGCGGCAAGGCGTGCGTGTATCTTGGAGTGCTCGGCAAATGTTATCGTGGCAAAGGACGTGGACACATGTGCGAACACATAGGCGTGCGCCTTGCACGAGCGCACACTGATCAACACGCAAGGTCGGGCGTCCGCCCACCTTGCATTCACGAAACACGGATGTTAGAGGTAACGGATACATAAAGAGAAGACCATAAATATGAAAGCACGAATACTATACAAGAATCCTAGACGAAGCATATGCTATATATTACAAGAAAACCTACTTCGGGTCAACTTCGACACACTGGCCATGTGTCACAGGGTACGCGATGTTCAGCAACGAACCGGAGAACCACTTAAGTATTTCCAGGTGATGGGTGAAACCGAACTTGCCACATAGGTATCCAAGCCATCTCGCAGGCATCGTATTTCGTAGTACCTAAGAAAGTGGGTATCATTTACATATTCGTTAGCTATAGATTTGTTGGCTGTCTATTGTGAGCAACTGTATTTATATTTTGTACGTATGTTCTGTATATTCGTTGTACTCGTGTAATAGAGTATTATTTATTCCACTCGTAGCCGCCTAATAAGGAGTTATTGTTTCCGTGTTTGTTGCGACTTGCTTTGTTGTAACGTCGATTGTGAGCTGTTTGTACATTTTTGTATGCATCTTACCACTGTTCTATTGGTGCTGGGTTGGATTGGTAGTATCAATAAATAAAAAAATGTGTATCAATTTACATGCCACGCGCTGACTTGGTGAAGGCCCCCGCTAGCGAGCGCAGCGTGTCCAAAGGGAAGCGCGAGAGAGGAGGAGCCCGGTTGCATAAGCGCCTCATGCGCGTCCCGTTTCGCCGTTATCAATACACTGTGCGTCGCTACATGGCGTCAGTGCCAATCGCACTGACGTCGACATTTATCGCCAGATGGATTCTGCCAGATTTTGATTTCTCAGAAGTTCCCAAACAACTTACGAATTTCGCTTCTTTCATCTTCCCCCAATTCTGCACGATTCCTCTTGCGTTTCGCTTCTTTACGTTTTCTATTGCCCTTAATTTATACATTTCTAGTCTATTCCATAAGCACCGTCGCCGCTTGTAGACTGACACCCCGTTGTGAGTATGTGCCATAGCCTGGAAAGCAGTCATTCTAGCAAAATGACTGGTGCACTAGACGTGAAATACGGACATTCGTTTATTGCCAGTGTGGAGGTCAAGAGGCCAAGCCCTGCACATGTCCGTATCCCCATGGCCAGATCCAACCTCAATGCCGGTACGTTCTGTCTGTTTCGGCTAGCTTTCTACATACTCCAAGGGGAATCAAGGTGGATCCGACTCTCTGAGGCCGTGCAGTTTTTGCACGGGGTGATCCACGACTGAACCAAACCCAAAAGAAGGATTGAGCAGAATGCACGACTGGCTAGCTTGGAGATATCGCACAGAATGAGTAAACAGGTAACGGCGCTGGTGTTTGCCACACGTGAGATTGCGGGACTTCTTACGCAATCTGGCGACGTGGTGACGCGTCCCACGGCGGTAACAGCAGTTGGCCTTCTGCAGCCTTGTCATCTTTTTCTTCTACGATACGTTGACATTGTGGACTGCAACGTTGCGACTCTCGCTGTTGTACAGTGGGCAAACTGGGCTCAATAGGAAAGGTCGATCATGTTAGGGCTCAAGCCGAAGGGATGTCTTCTACGCCATACACGTCGTTTTCTGACATGAGGCTCATGTCTTCAACGTCCGATAATAAACTACGGCTCTGTGAGCCTGCCCGCCTCCCGGATTACCTCCTGTATAGCGCAGTTTCAGTGCTGCATCGGCAGTATCAGCGCTGCTGAATGCGCACTCAGCTTCCTGAGCCTTATGTCGGCAAGTAATGGCCAAATCTTTGGGTGAGCATCAGATCGAAACGTGATTAAGTAGCATTGTGTTCCGTTTCGGGGACACTCCTGAGCCTTCCGAGGCAATGACACGAAACAATGCTGTCGTGAAGTAGGCGGAGCTTCAGAATATCTGATGAGCTCTTCACGGGTGTCAGCGCTAACAGATAATCCATGGTGTCATTAACAAAAAGACTTCGGCGGACGAAGTGATCCGTGCGCGTCTTGATTGCGATGTAGTAGTTTTGCTCTGCCTGCCGGATACCCTCGATAGCCCTTTTGGCGCTGCCGGTCAAGTACGTAAGCAAGTAAAATTTTTTATGTGTGGCTGCGCCGCGTTCTTGTGTATCCCAGAAGGAATGCCATCCACTCAAATTACCATCGAATATTGGTATACAGATCTTCGGTAGGAGGACAGAGCTATGATTCGGCTCCTCCCCGTGGCGCGGAGCGTCTGCGGAACCTTGAAGGATGACGTTACTCGGCGCGCTTTCAGCTGCTTTAGCATGTGTTATTGCGGCCAGTGGATGCTCTTGCATCCAGAACAGGGCTTGCGCTATGGCTACAGGATCTTTTCGTTGTAGTCATGCGCCGTTGCCACTTCCTGGTCGAACCCGCCGTGGTCGTTTAGTGGCTATGGCGTCGGGCTGCTAAGCACAAGGTCCAATGATCGAATCCCGACCACGGCGACCGCACTTCGATGGGGCGAAATGCGAAAACACCCGTTTACATGGACTTAGGCGCACGTTAAGAACCTCGCGTAAGGAAGCCATCAGCCATCATCACCAGCGCGTGGGCACGAGCCAGCTCCTATCCTCGAGAGAGAAGAAGACGACAGTAGAGGCTCGCGGTTTGATACGCTGCGCAAACAGTCTCCTGAATCACGGCGAAGGGCAAGGACAAGTCCAAGAGCAAGAACTCCAGCGATGACGAGAGCGCGCCTTCTACCGCAACAGAGAGTATGGCTACCAGCAAGGCTTCCAACAAGGGCGCCAGCAAAGCCGATAGCACGGCTTCCAACTCGCCAGAGAGCAAGACTACCAGCAAGGCAACTAGCAAGGTTTCCAACAAGGCGCCCAGCAAGGTGCCCAGCAAGGTATCTGGCAAAGCTACCAGTAACGCGCCCAGCAATCCACCCACCAAGGTTGCCGACAAGGCGCGCAGCAAAGCGCCCAGCAAGGTGTCCGGCAAGGCTGCCAATAAATCGCCCAGCAAGGCTCCGAGCAAGGCTCCGAGCAAGGCTCCGAGCAAGGCCTCCGCTAAGGCTCCGAGCAAGACTCCTAGCAAGGCGGGCAGCAAGACGCCCAGCAAGGCACCCAGCAAGGCTCAAAGCAGGATGCAACACAAGTTGAAGCAAAGGTGCGTTCTCGCTCTTTTTTCTTTTTGGCATTAGAAATTAAGTAGTTTTGGTTTGTCTTTAAACGTACTACCGTTTGCTAAATACGTGCGGTCGGAGAGGTTCACGGCAGCAGCAACGCCGGTACTGACATCTTGTGACACGCGTTTAACCAGATACCACACAAAGCTAATACTGCAGTGACCTACAATTTGCTACATAACCACTGGTTGCAAGCGGTTATTAGCGATGTGATCTTTATTATGAAATCCTTTTAGGACTTATATTCAACGAAAACACTGATGCAAAACAAAAATGTTTCGAACTCATTGTAGTTGTGAAAAGCATCGCAACGGTTCACTACCTGTTTTGCTACTTCCGTCCAAGGCTTCCGTAACCTGGCAATTCGTTTAAGCTTGCCGGACGCACTAAAATTTCCTGGACATAGCTTGTCCATAAACGTAGATGATTGCAGTAATGCAGGTAGCGGCATCTTTCGACACTTCGTCGAAGTTACAACGTAATGGAAACGTTAAATAAAATTTAAAGAGCAGACGGCGTTCCAACGACTGCGTACCGCCGGAATTGTGCAACCGCGTTAAGCGTCACTGCAATAATAGCTTTGAATCCTTTCTCTTTAAAGAATACGCCACAGGATCGCGCCACTAACGCGGCTATTAATGCAAACGTCTCCCGTTAACGGGTATTCCGCGAAGGCTAATACGATCACGGACAAGCTTCGGAGACTGTCTTGGAGACTCGCGTGAATGAGAATCAATTGAAACAGCTAAATGAGAATCAAATGATAGACAAATGCCGAACACAGAAGCGAAACAGCTTTCTTGTGCTTGTTTGGCGGAGGCCAATCAGTTGTCTTATCTTCTGTTTTTCTTCCCTTTCAATTAACACAGTTTATCGAGGTGTTATGAAACGCGACTGGCACACCAATTTGCATTCAAACAAACCGTCAGACAAGACAAAGACAAACCGTCACAGCATTCTGTCTGGTCAGAAGTACTATAGGTGAGCACTTTATAGGTGAGGGAAATCTGTCAAATATGAAGGAGTGGCCGTTATATAATTTTCGCATTAACGGCCACTAAATAGCCCCTCAGCAGACGATGCTTGCGCCTGGTGGGCAGCGGGTCAAACGGAAATCCCACGGATCACATGGCCTCGGAGATTTTCAGCGCATGGCAGGCGACCCCAACATCTCGGAGGTCACGCACTTTAGCACCCCCCCCCCCCCCGCCCCCAATTCTCGTTATCCTAGGCTATGCGTCAATTCCGCTGTATGGTAGCATGGCGTGCATATTTAATGCGGTTGCACTAGGAGTGTCAAAGTGAAAAAAATGTGTGTTGAGTCCGGGAAGCCGGTCACATGGTAGAGGTAGAGAGAGAATGGCCAACATTAGCCAAGAGTTTAAAATATGCCTAGCACTCTAAGACGACGCAAGTAGCTCAGTTTTGTATGTACTATGTCAAACTACTTCTTTTATTTTTCTTTTAGTTGGAGAATTATTCAAGATTAATTGACCAACTTCTGAAGCAACGAAGTTAGACAAAAAAATTCCACTTATAAAGTTCTAGAGCGCTTTGCAAAACGTCTGATTAGGCGTTTCTAAGTGCATCTATAAAGTATTATTGTTTTCCATCCTACTGCGGATGCCCCGCGAAATACAAAAACGTATACTACGTGGCATACCCGCTTGGACGCCGTGGTTGCAGCACTCCCAAACTGTCCGCGTACAAACGAACATAGGATATCGCAGCACGTGCTGCCGCTTAAAAGACAACCGGGGAGTGGCGCACGCGTACACTGTGCAATTTACGCCACCAATGTGCTTCCCTCGCGGAGGTGCGTGGTAACGATAAGCAGACGCAGGGGCAGCAACACCCAGTTAAATGGTATGTTTGTGCGCGGAACGCTTGGGAGCAGTGCCATCACGATGCGCAAGCGGGCATGTCACGTGTTTATTTTTTTGGTATTTCGCGGGCATCTGCAGTAAGCGGCAAAGCACTAATGCCTAATAGACAGAAAGTTAGAAACTGTTTAATCGGACGTTTTGCAAACCACTCTGCAACTTTCTAATTGAGTTCTTCTTTTTTCCTAGCTTCGTTGCTTCAGAGGCTGGTTACTTAATTTTGACTAATTGTCCAAGTAAGCAAAATACAAAAAATAGCGTGACACACTACATACAAAAGTGAACAATATGCGTTTAGACGCCTCGTCTTAGAGTGCATTAACATATTTTTAAACTCTGGCTAAAACTAGGTGAAACACCCTCTAGATGATTGTCCGAAAACAAACAAACTTCAAACATGCGACGTCATGCTCACGCATTTCTATCGTTTTTGCAGCTAAATCACCCCTGTTTCTTTTTAATTTTAATATAATAAGCGTCTGCTTTTATCTCTTTTGTTTCGCATCTACGCGTTCTTCAAACGAAGTTTTCCCTTGAGGCTGCTATATATCTAGGTTAACGAGAAACTAATCTTTTACACGGTTGAAAATTGTGTTGCCGTATATAGCCCAGCAGATGTAATTATGTAAATATGTGCCAAAAATAAACTACAGACTTTCGGGACGCACAGTTAGGGTGACGCGATTATAGTTTTTTCGCACACTGGGCACGCAATTTCGTAAAATATTTGAATAATTGTTATTCCTTTCCTAAGGCGTCAGCTACCTATGTATTATTTATGAATAACGTGAAAAAAAAAAGAAAGCGAGCGTTAAGCGGAAGCATGAACTTAAGCGGAAGCACAATATTAGCGCTGCGCAAGCATTTCACAGACCTCACCGATCACCGCTTCCGTCTTTCAAACATACCGTGACTCAGGATTTCTTAAATTGTCAGTCCTCCCCTCCGCCGGCCAGATAACGCAGTTAGCATATATAATCTGCACACGTATATGATAAGTGCATATTTCAAACATTTTTTGTATTCACCATGCCGAAGTATTTAAATGGCTGTGAACTTGACAAGCTGTCCAGTCAGCTTATAGTCAAAGACCCCTCTGCCTGTATTTCATCGTAGAGAGAAAAGGATTGACTGATTATTTGGGTAATTGATTGATTGATTGATTGATTGATTGATTGATTGATTGATTGATTGATTGATTGATTGATTGATTGATTGATTGATTGATTGATTGATTGATTGATTGATTGTGCGATTATTTGATCTATTTTGTGATCGTTTGACAGATAAATAAAGTGAGTGAGTGAGTGAGTGAGTGAGTGAGAGTGAGTGAGTGAGTGAGTGAGTGAGTGAGTGAGTGAGTGAGTGAGTGAGTGAGTGAGTGAGTGAGTGAGTGAGTGAGTGAGTGAGTGAGTGAGTGAGTGAGTGAGTGAGTGAGTGAGTGAGTGAGTGAGTGAGCGAGCGAGCTAATGTAATGCCTTCTTCAGCCATGCGAGTTTTTCTGGGCATATATGACGCTGTCATCCAATATCCTGGAGCGCAAATGTGCAGCTGTTTGGATGCGCTAAGCAATTTCGGGGACGCCAAGTACTCCTTCTCACCGTCCAGGAGCCTAATGAAAGGAGACATGGGTCGCAAGACATCGGGCAGGCTCTCCAAGATGGCCTCAAGAGCGAGCTCAAGAGCGAGCTCGGTTGCGCCCTCCAGAGCAGGCAGTCTTGAGAGGGGAGCCAAGCAGACGCTCAATCAGTTCTTCGCCAGGAAGTCATCGTAATCAAAGTCGTCCAGTTCCAAGTCAACAGGTTTTTACTTTCAAAGCAAGGGTATGAGTCCTGTTACGCGATAATTGCCTTTCATATACCATGGCACTGAGGAAGAAACATTAATTTAGTGTAGATGGGAAATTTTTCTTTTTTCGAAAGCGTTATACGTTGTTTATATTTGGTAAGGAATTGCGGTGAATTCTGGATTTAAGGAAATCCGGCTTTAGGTAATATTCGATATTAACGAACTCCTTTATATTCGCCCCCACAAATTCGGAGAGCCTGACGCCTCAAAAAATTTCGGAAGCAACTAAGTGCGCTCCAAAAATCTCTTCCGATTTACACAAGTGCTCGTAAGGAAAGCATTGAAACGTGGTTTCAATTCGGACGCCAATGGTCAGATTAATTTTGGATCTCCCTCGTGAAGGAACTAGTGATGAAAATTGTAGCTAAATTGACCGCCGATAGTATCTCTAGTTTCTTAATACCAGAAGTAGTGTAAAGAAAAAGACTATTAACAATACCAGTATTGATAGAGCTGTCCATGGTATTACGGAGCAATTCGCTATGAAGCTATGGGCGTGTCAAAAAAAAATGTCAAAATTGGCATTCATAGCATTATCAATAGTATTGCTATCGAGAACTCCCTGAACCCACGGCGCGACGATCCGCCGTGTGCCCAGCACTCGGCTAGAAACAGGCCGGGAAACCGCAGCGTCGTTTAATTGCAACTTTCAAGTGTGGCACGTGCCGCGATCTTAGCTAGTTGACGGTACATTATCGACAACAATACTGATAGTGCGCTGTACAGTACTATCGATATCTACAGTGGGCTACAGTACTAGTGATAGGTTTTTTTTTTATACAACGAATAGTTCGTTATTGGCACAACCGTCGGTAGTTTCGCATCACTAGAAAGAAGACAAGGCAGGTGGCACTAGCTGAAGGCCGTAAAACGACAACGTTGCCGTAAACTGCCAACGTGGCACTTCTGGACATGCGTTTCTCTTCTAAGCAGAGAACAAACCGCCGTCCCTTTAACGTCACGTCGATGCCTTGAAGGGACTCAGCCTTGAGGAAGCATGGTCGGAGTTTGTATAGCGTGTACGCGTCAGCGGTTTCTGATGCGACGAGAACGCAACAACAGGTTTCGGTGACGTAAGCGGTTGTCTTACGTCACGTCCAAAGCCGCGCTGCACAAGGTGCAAGTTTCAAAAAAAGCATTCACTTAAATTAGGGGGTTTAACGTGCCAAAACCACTTTCTGATTATGAGGCACGCCGTAGTGGAGGACACCGGAAATTTCGACCACCTGGGGTTCTTTAACGTGCACCTAAATCTAAGTACACGGGTGTTTTCGCATTTCGCCCCCAATCGAAATGCGGCCGCCCTGGCCGGGATTCGATCCCGTGACCTCGTGCTCAGCAGCCCAACACCATAGCCATTGAGCAACCACGGCGGGTGTGCGAGTTTTTAAGAGGAAGCTTTAGGTTGAAGCCAACTCCGATGCCGCCTATTCGAATACATGTAATACGTGTAAATGTTTTTACGAAACAACCGCTGAAGTCATCTGAATAATGTTCGTTAAATTTGACAGATAACCTTTCTTTCTGGGGACTCTTAGAAGCATTTAATGTGCGCCCTCACCTTTTTTACAGAAATTGCCAAAATTGGCCAATGTATTACAAAAATATTAAAGCACGAAGTTAACAAATGCTCAACTCTTCAGTAAAAGCAGCTATCGCAGCTCTTTAAAACGCATCTGCTAGACTATCTAAAGCGAACAAATTTGGTTCAGGAATTTCAAGTTCAAATAAAACTGTTCGATTTAATGAGGGGTTCGGAACGTCTCCCTCGCGGATTAGTTTTACATTTCATAGCGGTGTGTATTACCTGTATTTTGTGCGCTTTAGATGTACAAATAGGTGCAATTTCCGGAATTGTGAGATCACTTTCATTGCCTATAGTTATACGTCTAAACTTGATATTTTCGCTTATTTTTTTTTCTATTTTTCTGTTTTGCCCTGTTCAACAAAACTTTTTAAAAGGTGACAGCGAAAGTACAAATGTGATTTCTACAGTCACTACGTTCCACGTTTTTCTGGTATATGCAAGAAATCTCATCAAAATCGAAACACTGCTAGCCGAGACACGATTTCTCTATTACCGAAAAATCAGATAGCAACTCTGAAGCTAAATAATCTTGATAACGAGTTGCATCAAAGGGTAATGTTATTATTTCTTGCACATAAAAAAAATTTAGCCACATGGAAATTACAGGGTGGAGAGCTATCTATTAAAAAAAAAACGGGACGATTTTTTTTTTTTTTTGCAATAGTAGCTTAGGTCCTAATGCTAAATCGGTGATATGATCGGTCCAACCAATCTATCGACGAGTTAATGAAATGTTGCCGGTAGTTAATTTGTTGCGTCTCTCACTTGACAGAAAAAGGAGCGAAAGGCGGTTCCGACGAGGTAGCCAAAGGGAAAACCTCCAAGGCAGGCGCCAAGGCCGCTCCGAAGGCCAAGCCAGATTCGAAGGCGGCTTCGAAGTAAGCTCCCAAGGCGGCTCCCAAGGTGGCTTCGAAAAAAGCACCGGGCTCCGACACGGGCTCTCATGAGTCCGGCCGCGAGGAAGAGGCTCCCAAGAAGAAACAGCCTAAGAAGACGAAAAAGTCTAGCGATGAAGATGAGGACAGTAGCGAGGAAGAGAAGCCGAAGAAGAAAAAGGGGGATGAGGACGGCAAGGGGGAAGGCAGCGAAGGTACGGAAGGAGAAGGAGAGGAGGAAGAAGAGGAAGAAGAGTATGTCTACATGAGCACCACAGAGTTTGAGGCCTACATAGCTCGGTGAGCGCTCAACAGCCTATCGTTTGCAATTTAAACGTTTGGGCTAGTTTCGTTGGTCATCATAAACGTGCTAAGTAATACTAAACGTAGACAGAGACAACGAAGCAACCATAGCGCGCCGTTTCTTCCAACTGGTTACATCTGCCAAAAGAACGGTCTCATATGACGCGTCAAGTGAAAGCACCAAACTGAAAAGTAAAACTACAGAAGCAGCGCTCGTCACCGAATCGCACCATATGATATGGCGTGCAAGTACGGTATTCAGTGCGGTGTGATTAGGTGACGATCTTGCTTCTGTGCATTTGCATTTCTTTGTTATTATTATTATTATTATTATTATTATTATTATTATTATTATTATTATTATTATTATTATTATTATTATTATTATTATTATTATTATTATTATTATTATTATTATTAGTTTGGTGCTTTCATTGCAAAGTCCTTTTACAGGTGTTCTTTCTGCGAATAAAATCAATTTTAAGTAAGAACGCTGCCCGTGCTCTTCCGTGTTTCTTGTGTCCGTCTATGTTTGGCCTCACGCTGGAAGCATACTTAGGCGGTTGTTTTGTGGTCTTAACTGTAGAGGAGCATTCTTTGCTCCTTTCTGCGCCCTTTGACGCGGTAACAGCTTGTTCCCAAACAACTACACTTATGAGGAGGGTCCCCCGCGTTGCTCTGTACGGTGTATATACGTTGTGTTACGCCTTCACGTTGCAAAACCAGTTGCAAAACCAGTCTTGCAAAACCAGTCTTGCAAAACCAGTTGCGCATCAGATAAGCAGTTCATCCACGTCAATGATACGAGCCGTAGGCTTTTATATGCCACCGGGCCATGATTGTGATACACCAACCATAACCGCCACCATGAAGTCATAGTATGGTTAAAAATACTGCCAACGCCCTAATTTAGATAGCACTTGCTTTTCTGCATTCAACGCAATAAGCACAGGCTAGGTAATAATTCTAAACTCTTAAGAACGGTGTTGTAAATGTAACTTCAATTTTTATTTATTTATTTATTTATTTATTTATTTATTTATTTATTTATTTATTTATTTATTGCAGTGAGAGAGACACCTCAAGAGCACTTTAATGCTGCATTAGAACACGCAAAATTAGTTATACGCCGCTTACGTGCCCTATTCAGAAGTTCGAAGGCCGGTTTTCGAAAATGGGCGCCGGCGCGAAGTAAAATCCTGATATACGCAGGTATCTTCACTGTAGCACGTCGTTCAACATGGAAGTCGAACCATTCAGCAGCTTACTGCTGCTCGTAAGCAAAAAAAGTCGGTATAGCAGACATGACAAATTTCATCATTTCAACATATTGAGGCACGCAAGTTTCTTGAGTGTGCGGCCTCGTTTGAAAATTTGTGGGCAGTGTCCTTTTTTTTAATTAGAAATTTTGACGCACCTACACGTTATTCTTGTGCACCACAATATGAAGTCGGATTTCCACTTCGTTTAACTTAAACGCCGTCTGCAATTAAATTGTTACTGCTGCGACATTTGTTATGGAGGAGTAGAATAGGCTGCTCAAGGGATCGCGGCACGGTTACAGGACTCGTAATGATCTATTTTTCCTTGTATGAGCCTTTAAATAGCCAATAAGCAGACGAAGCGTACGTCTGGAGTTTTGCGAATAAGACGTAAACAGCACGTCGCCTTCCAAGATGTTTCTGTGCCCCGTGGGTAGTCGCGGGTGCCGCCTAACCTCGAAGGTCATACCGAGAAACCGCGCTGTTTTCAGCATTACGGGTTATGCGTCCTTTCCAGCAAGCGCTAGGGACAGTGTTTTATGTTATATATATATATATATATATATATATATATATATATATATATATATATATATATATATATATATATATATATATATATTATATGAGGAGTTTTTTTTCGAAATGGGTCAAATCCACGTAAACAAAAGTTGAGAAAAAAGCAAAAATTTGTTACCGGACCTAAATGCAACGCTAGCAAAGCTATTATATGATATGCTTTACATGTCGGCTAGGGCAAGTTTACGACCACAAGTAATGAAAAATTATGCGGCAGATATGCCCAATATTAGGGTGAGAACTCTGGATTTGGCTCGTATTGAATTGAAACACTGGATTTTAGGCGGTATTGTTATGAAAACTTCATTAAAATTGGCTTTCCAGAATGGCATCATGTAATAATGACAGAAAAGCTATAATAACATTGGCAGCAGGGCTTTGCTGTGCTTCAAGAACAATAGAACTATACTCGAAGAGCAGGTGCGTCTTCTTGGCAGCATAAGCAGCTCTCTTCTAATTCTTCCGCAGGATCATTTCCTTGGGCGCGCCTGAAGACACTAACGAAGTACGCAAGCTCTTCATTGTCTTGCCAGGAATTTCCGAAATGCTTCACAAGAAGGCTGGTCACATCTCTGACTTTCATTTCGTTGACGTGGTGTGCGTACAGTGCACATCTTATGGGTGCTTGTGCAAGGGACCTTCCCCTTTTTAGCACTGACACGAAATTTCACACAGAAACTTTATAGTGAGGCTCTGCTCTAATTTGAGGACTCCTACCAGCTGCATTTCTTTGAATGTAGAAGACCTTCGTTTCGGTTATCTTGAACGGCAAGCTGGATGTCGACTTCATCACCGCCGTGCAGTAGGCCTTCCAGTCGTACGCATGCCAATGTTTTCCAAGCTCTAACACAGTGCCGTGATTTGAAAAAATCCTTTGGTAGCTTTGTGGATTCAGGATTTCTTCGTGTCGTCTAACATCTTTTTCAATTCTGCCAAATACCCTGTCTGGGGGTAAAAAACTGTGTCCTGTGACAGGAAACACAAGGGAAACTACTGAGGCACCTGCTGGAGCCTCATTCTGGAGCCACCAAAGAAGCATGCAAAGCACAGTACTGTTCTTGTTTTGTCCAGCACAGCCATCGTCTACTAACCGCACCTCTCTAATTCCTTCGAAGTTAGCGCTTCGAAGTGTATTATGTACCGCACTGTCTACTTGGTTGCTTCCTTTGGAGCTTTCATCTTCGCTCCATGTGTAGGAATGGATGGCCTCTTTGGGCATTGATCCATCTGCCTGGTTTTCCACCACGCAGAGGTGGTACTGATAGAGCTGGCGGCTGTAGTAGGCTTCCTGGTCCGGAACTTTGGGGAGCACTTGATTTTGTTGGCAATCAAATGAGAATGTTTTCAAGTCTTCCCTCTTCTCACGCAGCAGGGAATAAAAAGCCTTATACTTCAACTTGTGTACACGTTGCTCTGTTATGACACGCTGCTTCTGTGAAACATCTCCACAAGTTTTCATCTCATACGCATTTTTCAGGCACACAGAGCAAACGTCTGTCCTCGGTGTTCTGAACGAAAGATTGAACGTCGCTCGAAAAATGTGGTGAAAGAAGCCATACTTCACCCTCACATCTTCGGGTGCTTGTTGGTTATAAATCTGCCACAGGTTTCGGATGCTCTTCAGCTCACTTGGAAGGTATAACTTTTTTGTCTTCTTCCGGTGGTAGTGCGACTCTCTTGCCCGAAGTCGCTTAATGAAACCCACAACAGCTGATCGCTTTCGACCGTAGCGCTTGATCTTCTAGTCACCTCCACGACTGTCGGCTTTCACTTCACCTTTTTCATGCTTGTGCTTTATATAGCGAGTAACTGTGCTGTGACTAATATCAAGCACTGCGCAAAACATATCGCGACAAACACGAATCTCTTGGCCATTTTCTATCCGTACCTTGTAAACAACAGCAAGGCTCCGACGAGGTTCCGCTTCTTTTCCTCTCCTACGTTTTACGGCTGTTGGCGTGCAGTACATCAAAACGAACGCCTTTTGTTCCACGCTACACAGTTCGTAAAACTTCTCCTTGAAACGTTTAGTGGATGCTTCTGTCACAAGCGCACACCTGAGAGTCTTTTTCGCGTGTTTACATTTTGGCAACGGCGCATTCTTGCTTTTACGGTGGTGATGCGGCTTTTTTTCACTTCGCCGTCGACGTCTAGGGATAGATCTTTCGCCGATCTCTTCATTGCCATCCGAATCCATGAACAACGATATCAGAAAAGCGAAGAACTCGCGAAAACACGAACGAAACACTCTGAGCTGTCAGGCGGGAACCAACTCCTTGGCGGGAACTAACAAGGAGGCAGCGATGGCTAAATGACGTCATGCCAAAAGCGCTCTCCTATTGGGCAAATGGATTTGGCTCATTTTTATCCGTGCAACAGCTGGATCTGGCTCAATTTCGATACGAAATACGATCTGCGAACACGTTCGCCTGGCGTTATTTGACCCATTTCGTTGCAACGGTTTTTCTATGAGAAAGTTGCCTAGTTTTTCTTGTCATTACCGTTTTATCTGACCAAGTTTCGGTTTGTGGATTTGGCTCATTTCGAAAAAAAACTCCTCATATATATATTACCATACCAGAAAATTCTATTTAGGGGAAAATTTATTCAGGCTCATGCTGCTTTTTAAAGAATGAGATTTCACGCGGAGCCTGCTCTGTATGCACAGGCGAAGACAAAATAATAGGGAACTTGGGAGCGGCATGCCAAAGCGCATTCTTGCGCCCTTTAACGAAGTATGCGCCTTCCATCGAGACATGACACTGCGCATGCATGTTCATACGCCCATTTATTGTCAATGTGCTTTAGGAATCGCGATGATTGCAGACAGTTACGCTAGGATTACGCCAAATGAAACGTGTGTAATCACTGCATTCTAACGGTCCTAACATATGGAGCAGAATTTCTCAGACTGAAAAGCAACCTCCAGAACTAGTTACGGACCGCGCGAAGAGCGACGGAACGAAAAACATTCCGCATAACGATAGGAGACGGAGAGAGAGCAGTGCGGATCAGACAGCAAACGGAGATAGCCGGTATTCTAGTGTACATTAGGAAAAAAGAAAGGGAGCTGGGAAGGCCATGTAATGTGTATGGTAGATAACCGGTGGAACATTAGAGTTACAGAATGGGCGCCAAGGGTAGGGAAGCGCAGTCTAGGACGGCACAAAATCAGGTGGGGGGGAATTCATGAAATTAGAAAATTTGCCGGCGCAAGTTGGAATCAACTAGCGCAGTACAGGGGTAATTGGAGATCGCTGGGAGAGGCCTTCGTCCTTCCAGTGGACATAAAAAAAAGGCTCATCATGATGACCATGATAGAGAGAGAGAGAGTAAACTCTATAGAAAAGCACACGACTGTAGGTAGCTCTTCCGCTCTGCAGTGGATGGTCCCCTCAGTCCAGGAGTCCAGTGGCCTTAGCACCCCTTCTCGCTCGATTGACCACGTTTAGCTGGTCCGTCGAGTCTGAGCTGGACAGCTAGGACAGCGCTGTCCATTTCGGCCGTCGGGTTGTGCAGTCCGTCGTCGCACGTCGCAACGGCCAAAACAGACGCCGCTCTTCTAGCGTAATTTTCTGCTATCTTCGAGATTCCGAAAGCACGCTGGCATGAAGTGGCCGTAAGCAAGAAGTTGCAAACGAGCATTAGAGCACGCGCATCCACAGTGCCGTGTATACAGAAGCCGCATGCTTCGTTAAATGGCGCCTGAACGAAGTTTGGCACGCGCTCTCAAATTCCGTGTCATTTTTTTCGCTGCGCCCACATTTGCTGAACATTTAGGCTTCTTATGCGGACAGAAATTTTGTTGCAGTTGAAGGGCTCAAAATCAGTACGTGGCCCAATAGCGACCACGGGATACAGTAGGTTATATTTGGGAAGCTCCACTTAACTGCAGCATAAAGCGGGCGCAACAAGCATTCCTGTTGTTCTTACGAGCAGTTAGACGCAAGTAAAAAAAACCGGTCGGTATTACGGCGGCTACAACTTGTCTCGCTGGTCACGGATTTCTCGGTTCTACGCAGCCGCGACTGCATCCGCTACATCGGCAAGTGCGTGCTCATCATATTCATGACGGCCTGCATCGCCTACCGGTTTCACGTGTGACGTCAGAGCGACAAGAGGTGCTACGGGACCGGCATTGGCACCGAGCACCGCACTCAGCCCTACAGCGAAGAGGAGGAGAATGTCACGTTCCCGCTCAACAGGGTCCGAGACTTCTACGTGGATGACCAGCCGGATGCGGTGCCCACGGAATTCGGCAAGGCAGTTGGAGACTTCTAGAAAGTTTATACGAATATACCAATTACCTATTCTTTTTTTTTTCGCTTTCGTATCACATTTGCTAATTATTACCGCTAGTCGTCTTCGCTACAACTTTCTTTTTTTTTTTTCCCTATGGCATTCCCCCTACTTCGATAGGCATTTTAATTCGTCAGCAGTTTGGTCCGCGGTTCTCTCGAGGCAGACGACTGGCCAACTCAGACGAAAGGAATATAAATGTTGCAAGTGCAGATGGGATTGGTTGTCACTGTGGTGGTGGTTCGTGACACGGCGAATTCATCTGACGACGAGAACCGAGAGCAGAAAGGAGACGCACAGAAACATTGCTGCCGGTTTTAATAGGCTCGACTGTTTCCTTGTTTCACGCGCAATTCCTTCTGCAGGAGTAAGCCGATTCCGAGTGTACGAGCCTAGAGGTGCCTTCCCAAAGCCGCCTATAGTAAACCTATAAGCTCAAAGACGTTTCTCTGAAACAAAACTACTTTTTTACAACTACATTTATTACAATCATTCTTCTACCCTCACGCGGTTACGCCAGCACGCTACGGGACCGCAATAGAAAAACACATGCGCACTGGAAATTATCCAATGTAAACCGACGTTTCATTCTTCGCTTCTAAACACAGATCCGCTGACAAACTAGCCATTCTTACCTAATGCGCGGATTTCACGCATCGCAAGCCTGTCTTCAGCAATACGTTGTGTCTCTACACTGCTTGAATGCTAATCTCATTCCCATCGACAGCCATCGTGTGACGGGTTCGTGGCCATTTTTTTTTCTCGGGCAAGAGCAGAACAAAACAATTTTTTTTGGCATAGCTAAATGCATTGAATCTACAGAACGTATTCGTTCTGGACGTGTCTATTGCATTGTGTATTTTCTATTGTAATATGCTCCTGAGGCCAAGATACACTTATGGGCCACACTCACCCTTGAAGCTGGACTTGACTGACTAGCGCTGTGTTTCTAACGTCAAAAACGTTTGCTCTTAATTTAGACACCGTGGTTAGATTTCAAAAGGGGCAGCTACATGAATGTGAAAGCAGTGGTCATCTACTAATGTTTGCCATGGTAAAATCTGCATTTCATTGCCTGAATGCAGAGATGAAGATGGAACTGTACTTGTTGTACACGTGCCACGCTGTACACTGTTTAGCCCTAATTCATTGCTTCAGTTGAGCGACGTGAAAACCTAAATGCACCAACGTCCCTCGCTATGCTTGCTGAGCCGCTTTTGATTTTTTCATACAATCACTGTTGCACGTGTCGATCATGAATCAACAAGACATCGGAAGTACGAATTTCTTGTAAATTTCGAATGACTTTCACATTTGTATAGTAGTACCGTTCTGAGAGCACTTGAAGCGAAGCTCCAAACCTCCTGTATTTGTCGTCTGCCGCAATGACAAGATAAAATAAATATCCCATTTGTGCCATGCTTGGCTATAGTTCTTGGCTCGAGAAACACCATGAGGTGTCGTGGACTATCTTCTCATATTTCATTTTTCCATAATTTTAGGAGCATGCAGAACACGACAAAAACCACTGCCAGCTTTTTTCGCGTAAGCGTACACTTTTAATACGTTGGCAGTAGAAGTGGGAAAGTGGAAGAAAGTTGGCGTGTGAAGTGTGTCAAGCCGGTCACGTGGTAGAGAGTACAGCTTAGAAGAGGTTGTATGCATGAATATATATATATATATATATATATATATATATATATATATATATATATATATATATATATATGTTGCACCTTCGCTCCGCGAAGGTGCAACACTTTACAGTGTGTGGTGCGCGAGTTTTATATCGTGTATCCGGGACCTCGGAGGTGTGACGTAATGCCAACGTCTTTATCTCGCATTCACCGCTACATTGACACTGAATGTTTAGAAGCTCGCTCCTCACGGGACCCCCGACATAGTTTCTTTTTTTCGCTAAACATCTGACTCGTTTGAATGAGATTTCCTCAACAGTGTTTGTGCGTGCATCTATTCGAAACGGGTGGTAAACTACGAGTCCAGAAAACACTCTCTTGTTTTTTTTTTTTTTTTTTTTTACTGTAGAGCTGGCTTCTCTGCTCAGAGACCCACAATGAGGCAAAGACAGTTACACGACGCCCAAAGCACACTTTTTAGACGTCATCGTTGTCATTAAGGTTATTTTGCCAGCCAGCTCAGTCAAGGAACCCGCAAGCCGCCTACGTCAACACAACGTCAAATAGACAGCCAGTAGAATTCTGTCGTTGCCCGACGCGATTGAGCACAGCCATTCAGGGATTAATTGTGTAGCCAGGGTGGATCCTAGCTGTGCCGTATACTACAAGGATTCATTGAGAACGTCGACTGCTAATAACGCAATAGCGTTAAGGACCCCGTGTCGCAGAAAATCCGGCGTCCAGCGCCGGAGGTCGTTATGGAGAAAACTTACGAACCACGTACAGCCAAACACGCAGGCCGTCCGTGTAGCGCAAGGAAATCACTGAATAAATTGAATTTCTCAAGGTAAAATAGATGAAAAAATCGTAAAGCACGACTGACACAACCTACAGACATGATTGCGTCGGAAATAATTTGAATATACGATAAAACACAATTCTTTTAAGCGGACCTAAAAAAACAAAAGACAAGCCCATTTTCCAGCATTTCTACCATTCATAGAACGACCAGGACCTTCGAGGCACGCATATCTCGAACGCCATAAAGCGAGCCGTCAGGTTACTTGCAACACCTCCAGATGGCGCTCGCCTGCGTCGCATCGACCAAAAAAAGCGGAAGAGAAAATTCATAATCGCACAACCACAGGGCTGGACGAGGTTCCCGTTAGGCTGATTAATGAACTGGGGCCAAAAAGTAAGGAAGCTCTGGTGAAAGCAGTGGAAAAAACTTTAAAAGATAGACGAATACCAGACAGTTGGCGACAAAGTAGAATGAATTCAATTTATAAAGGCAAGGGGGAGAAAGACAGAATTCGCTTGGATAGACCGTTGACCATTACATGGGTAATACACAGGCTAGCAAAGCTGGCAATCAAATTAAAGCTTCAAGCATGGGCAGAGAATAATGGCATTTTGGGAGAACTTCAGAATGGCTTCAGAGTAGGTAGGCGTTTAGATGATAACTTATTTGTTCTTACTCAGTGTATTAAAATATCAAGAGTAGAAAGCAGACCGTTATATGTGGCCTTTTTAGACATTACAGGAGCGTATGACAACGTAGACCTCAACGTTTTGTGGAATAATCTAGAAGGGGCAGGCTTAGGTGACGATTGTCTAAAGCTTTTGAGATAGATTTACCTAGAAAATACCGTTTGCGTTGAGTGGGAAGGGATGAGGAGCGAGGAGAAAGTTTGATATCAACAAGGAACTGAGGCAGGGGTGCCCTTTTCCCCGCTGTTGTTTTTGATGTACATGGTGAGGATGGAGAGGGCGCTAGAAGGAAGTAATATCGTATTTAATTTCTCATACAAACAGGCGGGCACAGTAGTAGAGCAGCAGCTTCCAGATTTATTTCATGCGGACGACATTGTGTTGCTAGTTAACAAGCAAAGTTATTTGCAATGTCTGGCTAATATCTGTAGAGAGGAAGGCAACAATTTAGGTTTGAAATTTAGTGTTCGAAAATGAGGTGTTATGGTATTCCGTGAAAACAGTGAACAGACAGTGGCGATACAGGGCCAGGAAATAGCTCGGGTAACAGAATATAGTTACCTCGGTATATGGATAAACGAAAGCAATACATATATGGAAACACAGGAAAAAACAATAACAATGGAGGGGAATAGAATGCAGCCATAATGAAGCAGAGAGCGCTATAGGGATACAATAGGCAGGAGGTGCTCCGAGGTATGAGGAAAGGTGTAATAGTTCCAGGTCTTACTTTTTGAAATGGCTTTGTTTGCTTTAAATCAGAGGTACAATCAGGACTCGATGGGAACTAAGGGTCAATGGGTTGCCTCGCATTGGGCGCTCACGGGAAGGCTTAGTTTTGAAGTGAGGGAAGCTCGCAATAAAATTGAGTATTAAGAACGACTGGGGAATATCGAAGAAAGTAAATGGGCTGTTGAGGTATGGGAGTGTTGAGGTATCTTTACAGGAAAAACATTGATTCACAGGGGAGGAAAAGAACTAGGAAGCAAGTATGCTCTCGGAAGCAAGTAGGAAGTAGCAAGTAGCAAGTAGGAAAAGAACTAGGAAGCAAGTACCAGCAAGTATGCGACCTGTATGGTGGGCAACACTGCAACAGAGAAGGTCAAGTGGAAAGTCAGAGAGGCTGAAATAATCTCATGGATGACGGCATTGGAAAAAAACCTGCCATGAGTAACTACTTAAGATGAAAAAACAAAATCAGGAAAGAAACAATTTATGATAATTCAAAGGGAAGCTCATTACTTTTCGATGCGAGATCTGGATGCCTTAGAACACGCACTTACAAAGCGAGATATAAGAAGGAAGAAGAAGAATGTGCTTGCTGCGGTAAGGCTAGGGAAACTATGGATCATGTTTTATTAGAATGTGAAGACGTCTGCCCAGCGGTCGATTTAGGCACCACTGGCCTCCTCGAAGCCCTTGGGTTCACCGAGAGCAGTGGAAAAGTAAACATGTCCGCAAGTGGGATAAGTAAAAGGTGATTGGAGGATTGGTGGAAGAAAAGTAGGGAAGCGACAAAAAATGAAGACGTACAAAAGCACAGTTCGCAATAGGAGATCCGGAAATTTGGTTGTGGGAGTTCATAGTGTTTTTTTTCTTTTTTTTTTAACCTAGGTAGGACATTAGGCATTATAATAGCAAGAGCTTGGTGGCCCAGCCCACCACCCCGTTCCAAAGGGGACGCTCATAACATCCATCCATCGCGGCCCGTGCAAGAGGCCGCGTTTCTACCAGAAAGCTCGCCTTCGCGCATAGCGTTCGCCGCCAGCGTTTCCCGGTAAACAATGCGGTTACATAAGCTGCAGTTGCCGGGAAGCGTGAGAAGCAGCAGTCAGGGATTTTCGAATGCTATCGCGTTCCGCGGTTAAAGGCGAAGCTTAAGCGTCCTCCAAATCTTTATTGCGTAATAATAGAAAACTTACTAACCCGCGCAGTATCAAAGAAACGCCAAGGATAGGTCTCCGCATCAATAAATCCGCGCATTTCTTTGAGAACGTTCAATCGCAACGTGATATAATTTGTGCTGCACACTTATCCAATTGTGACACGGTGCGAGAAAGGAGCTCATCTTCAACCAGCCTAAGGTAGACATCCAAAAAGCCATCGAACCGATAGTCTGCCACCTTCCACAAACCAAGGGTTTGATGCTGCGGAAAATATTTTTCGCGACGATCGAATCGATAAATCCACTGACTCTTCGAACAAACGCGGACTCCGTAATAACAATGCGCCGTAAGCAATGAAAGTGTAAAAAAGAACAAGTAAAATCATGACAGTTTGTTCCTTCTAAATTGTTTTCTTTCTATTCAATCCGGGAGTACCGTGTTGGCCACGTGACGAAGGAACGCCGCTGCCAAAGAGGTTCAACGGTGCCCACTGTACATCGAAAACATGATCGTTGCAAGAAGACGTGTTTACTAGTTCCCTTGAACATTATTGTCAAAGCGGCCTGGCATGCCACGATTCGCCATTACTACAGAGTTTAAGAAACCTTCGAGTTAGCAGACAATCATAAGTGGGGATTGTGCAGCGTCCTTGATGATGTAACTGTCCGGTTAGCACAGCCGAGATTAAATAGTTTATCTAGATCACCTTCACTCGCGACTCACAATTCTCAATAAAACCTACACATAAAATAATAATAAATTTTAAAGGTATTTGATGTTAAGTAAAAAAAACAAGCCATGTTTGCTATCGGCTGGGGAGGGGTAACAATAAAAAACGCTCATTGAGTGCGTAAACTTAACAGTACGATACATTTCAAGGCCACTTGAAATTGTTACTAGACCGCTGTAGTAATATTATGGCTAGTTCGCCCGCAATGTCTTTCGACGTCGCCTTAAGAAAGAAAAAGGAAAAAGAGAGAAAAGAAAGAAAAAAAAAACAGATTAACCTTGATTTTTTTTTGTGCGCATTCTTTGTGTTGTTAGGGGTTGAGTGTTGCTAACGTTCATTCTTAGTATTATGTAACAGCTTGGGAGCTTTATTCGCCCAAGACAACATAATTTGCCAAAACCAATCGTTGGAAGCATTCCTATGTCTTTCTTGCATATCTTTGTGGGCTTATGGCGAAATTTCAGTCTTTAATATATAAACATCGATATACCAACCTATCCTTCTATCGGTAAACTACCTTTCTCACTTTCCAATCGTCATCATCCTTTAAGTAAACAAATTTTAGTATCATTGCTGCGGACCTGTAAGCCAGCGAAACCTGTTCGATCGGAGACCACGCCGACGCTGTTTTCGCAAGCGTTTCCAAAATGCACCTGCACTGAAACCTCATTCAACCAACTGACCGGGGTTCTGTCCCCATATCGAACAGCCGGAGTCGGGAACCAAGCTTTCTCGGATAGGGGGACCCGTTGGTTTAGCTCCTCTCCACTCTCCCTCTCACGACGCAGACAGCACCGGCTGGCCGACTCAAAGCAATATCGGGCGAAGCGAAGGCCAACATCCACCCCGGGCACCTATGCGCACCTGTGTTGGAGCAATACACGGAGCAGCCGAGCGTTCTGCGGTCGCACATACGACACGGCCCCTTCATTGTTGCCTGAGCAGAGCGAGGGGATTCGTTCAGCGAGGCAGATGAGGACACCTGCGAAAAAAAAAAAGGAAGAAAACACGCTACTTCAATGTCACCTAAAAGGGAATGCAATGTGCTTGTTCGTAAGAACTCGAACCCGCCGTGTTGGCTTAGCGGCTAGGGTGTTGCGCTGCTGAGCACGAAGTCGTGGGATCGAATCCCGGCCGCAGTGGCTCTATTTCGTAGGCGGCAAAATAGGGAAAAAAACGACCGTGTCCCGTGCATTTGGTGGCAAGTTAAAGAAAAAAAGGTTGTCAAAATTAATCCGGAGTTGATCCCTAATACGGCTTGACTGAAAATCAAATCCTAGTTTTAGGGACGTAAAATCCCAGAATTCATTCAGTGTATGAACCAAACACACGAGCAACATGTATTAATGCGCATGAACGAAAAATTAAATGCGAGAACACGTTTTAGTGAATGACTCCTTCTCTTACAAGCAGGGCACACTAAAGAAAAGATAGCTTTTTCAAGTATGATCGTTCCTTCATGCGAAAAGATCAATAATAACGTTCCCTTTTTTAACGTTCCGGCAGTGGTACGCGTTACCTTAGCGCTTCGTCTTTTCTTTCTCTTCTGGCTAACGTACTGGTCGCTCCTGCCTCGTTTAAATAGTTACTTTAATTTGTTCATAACACGAGATATTGTTTTGATAATAAAATTAGCTGTCGAGATCGATATTCACAGGGTGCACTGTCTAAAAGATATGTGCATGGAGAGGGGGCCAGGGGAGGAGTTTTCAAAAGACAGCAACGGAGGAATATACAAAGCGCTTTGTTCATTAAGTGCTCTTTGTCATTGTCATATTTAATAATACGTACGACAGGACGATTGTCTGGCAACTCTGATCTGAACAAGCTCAACCTTTTTTCGTGAATACACATTTAGATTGGTGTTTTTTTTTTTCTAGCAAGAGAGAAAGGCAGCAAGCCTCCTATTCTTGAACATTCAATCTTTTTTGAGCTGGAACGTTGAAAGAAATTGCGTTACCGCATCCGAAGGTCACCGCATAAATGAAGACAATAGAAGACAATAACTTTCATGATCCAATCGCCAGGAAGGCTCCAGTGGCCGTCTGGGTATCCCGGTAGAGTGGTATTCATCGGCCTCAAAGCGTCCGCCCACGCGTAGCATACACGATCCTTCGAGAGAAGCAGCAGCAATGCATACGATAGTGCAGAACAGGACGGTAGTGTGTTACTCTCGGCCAGCGAACGCGGGTGCCGTCTTCTGAAGAAATGATGAGTTCAATCTCGTTTGCACTGTGGCCAGTGCCGACCTGCCGCTATGAAGCGCCTTCGGTGAACTCCGACCGAACGCCAAAAGACATGCTTTACCCAGTTGCTCTGTCACTGCTACTTTTCATTTTACCGTATTTACTCGATTCTAAGCACCCCCTTTTTTTCACGATCGCGATGCCTAAAGTGAGGGGGGGTGCTTAGATTCGAAAAATCTAGAATGACCCCCCCCCCTCCCTCTTTTCGCTGCCACATCACGAGGAGATGGGTGCGAGAAGCAACATTTTAATTTGCGAACATTAAAAAAAAGATCGGCGCAGACAGTAAACCCACCGCTTGTGTAGGATGCTTAGTCACTATCACTGCCACTCGAGTTCGTCGCACCGCTTGAACCGCTGCTCTCAGTATCCCACAGCAGGTCGTCTTCCGATCCGTCGAAGTTGTTTGTGATCGCGCGCTTCTTAAATGATTTGACCACAACGTCCACTTGGACCCTCTTCCACGCGTCCGAAATCCACTTTGCGATGGTTGATGGCGACGCTTTCTGCAGCTTTCCCGTCGGCGTCTTCTTCCGGTCAGGGTTTCGCGCCCACTCTTTGTACTCCTGTCGGAGATTGGCTTTGAAGGCCTTGTTGACTGAGACGTCGAGGGGTTGCAGCACTGGCGTCATGCCACCCGGAGTCCCCACCACGCCGCTATTGATGTTCCGAAGCTTTGTCTCTACCTCCGGGGTCAGATGGCCGCGAAACGCGTCCAACAGAAGCATCGACCATGTGCCTGCAGGTCCGCCCAGCAATGATTCCAGAGTGAGCAAGTGCGTTTGGCGACCTTGGCTACGCGCTCTTCCTAACAAATAGGGGGGTGCTTAGATTCACATGCAAACTTTTTTCCTAACTTTTTCACGAAAATAGAGGGGGGGTGCTTAGAATCGGAGGGTGCTTAGAATCGCGGCAATACGGTATTTACACTGTACATCAGATGTCTACAACTGGGCCCAGTTCTGCCAATCACACTTTCTGCGTATAATTGCCAGTAATAACACCGATATTATAAATAATCAGTTTGATCCCAGTTGTTAACACGAACATCGCATGAACCAAATGTAACACAGTCGTATCTACGGTACCATTGCAAAAATCTAAGAAATAACTTCGCTTACTTCAGCTGTAGTTGAAAGCTCAATAGCATAGTGCCTACAAAGTGGACAGATAGCTATAGGAAACGATCGCTGGCGAGGAGGCGCTATGGCAATTTGATTGTCCTGCTGAATTATGATGAGGCCGTCCTACAGGAAGGAAATGGTATTTCTCGAACAATAATAGGCGTGCGGCCTATATCAACAGTTGATAGAGCCCGGCGAATCTCGCGAAGTTTTTTTTTTTTCTTGCAGTAATTTGACTTCGTAAGAAGCGCATGCGCTCACACGTTCTAGCCCGCCGATGTCCACTCAGGTCACCACATGCTGGGCACGTGTGCCGCATCATCAGCGGCGAACTTGCTGACGCGAAATGAAAGAGTGCGCTACTAAAAACTGTTTCCACCGCTTGCCAGACGGCGTAATACGGCGCTCCGGCTGCTACCGCTTGAAATTTCAGCGCTGGTTTCCTATTGGTCATGACGGCCAACGCTCGCATTGCCGGCGCTGCAATCGTTCGTACGTCGAAAGTGTGATCACGTGACATTGCTCCACCACAATGGGAGCGTGCACGGAGATTTTATCCCACGATTTAGCAGGTTCGTTTTAGTTTTGACTGACCTCGAACTATATACTCCTTGTCGTTTATTATTACTGACCTTCATATCAGAACGCTTTGTTTTTCTTGTGCTTTTGTTGGGGCATTTTTCTACGCTAAAAGCAGTAAATTACAGCAGTATGACGTCCTTCCTATTGTGCATGTGGGCGCATGCGAACGAGATTTGGCCAGGCGGCAAGATAAGCTTCTCATGCAGACTATGACGAAGGCATGCGCTGATCCCGAAGGCTCTGCAATGCACGGTCGATAAAGCTTAACATGTTGCTGACGCTTATCGACCGGCAATGTTGGCTGGTAAGTTATGTAAGAAAGATAATTGCTGCATGAAATTGTGCAGAGATAAGGAAGCCGCGTTTCCTCGACGTGGGCGGTGAACGATAACGGACTGACTGATCCGAACGATGTGATCCACGAGAAGAAAAGAAATAATAAAAGTTATCAGTGAATCACGATCATCCTCGACAAGATCCCTTCAGATGGGAAAAGCAACTAAAGTTCTTTGATTTACGAAATTAGACGCTTTGCCCCTGGCATGTGTTCGCTTGAGTGGCTGCATTAGTCGAGTATATCTCGCTTCATGCATTTGACAGCTTCATTCTTGCCAACGGAACTTGTTATTTTGCACATGTACGTGCTCGCTTTAAAATGTTGCTCCGCGATTTAACGATCGCTGAGCTTCTGAAGAAGCTGCCATGCTTTATATTTCTGCAGTAGCACGAAGAGCAAAATTTGGCTCGCATCGGAAAGGACAAGCACCGTGCATTTTCATAGAGCATATAAGATATTAGAATCAAAGCAAAGAACAAGCCCTAAGTAATAACATCAACGCGTAACCTGTCGCGGAAAAGAAACAATCGACAGCCGTTTAAGTATCCTTACGTAAATCCACCTCATTCCACTTTATTTCACCTTCGTTTACATTATCTAACCTTAATTCACTTCACTCCACCTTAAGTCACCTTACTCTAACACTCTAACTTAACAACTCTACCTTAATCCAGCTTAAGCCACTTTAATACACTTTCATTCACTTCACTCCACCTTAATTAGCTTTACTCCACCATAAGTCACCTTACTGTAACGTATTCTAACTTCAATTCAGTTTACTTCATCGTAATTCTCCTTAATTCACTTTAATTCTCAGTAAGGAATCATAATTATTACTAATAATGTTGTTATACCGTTTATGATATCTTATGTTGCTCCTGAGGTCGTACAAGACGCTGGTGATGTCACCTCCTCCCCACGAGCTGCGCCGTCGCGTGCCCTACGACGCACCCACTAGGCACACCTTAGGTCAACCACAACCGCGGAGCCGCCTTTGTGTCGGGGATGTGGGCTCGATTCCCATAGAGACCGAAATTTATCAATTTTTTTTTTTTTTCAAAGGCGCTAATTCACTTTTCTACAGGAACCTACCTGAGAAAAGTGCTTAGATTTAGGTGCACGTTAAAGAACCCCAGGTGGTCGAAATTTCCGGAGTCCTCCACTACGGCGTGCCTCATAATCAGAAAGTGGTTTTGGCACGTAAAACCCCAAATATTATTATTATTATTATTACCTGAGAAACGTAACGTCAATCCGAGCATTTCTTGACGTGTTTTTGCTCTCAGCGCCGTCGGCCATTTTGGTACCATCGCTTGATCGCGCTGAATTTTCTTCCTCGTAGGACGTAGAATGCTTTCGCACTGAAACTCTGTTGCTACGTTGCATAAAATGTTAGACAAAAAACAGAAACCCTGCCAGAAGTGCAAGTTAAGAATCTCACTCTTTATTGGACGAATTTGTCTTCATGAAAATAATCAGTACTCTAATCGTAGCGGCGCGCTCATTCGTCAGTCTAATCTCCTGGCGCAAGTCGGTCCTGAAATTATACACGTGTCACGCTGCATCCCAAATCAACCTCGAGTGCTCACCAAAACAAATGTGAAAATGTGCAACACAATTCCCATCACACGTGCGGTGTGATTAAACGAACATTCTCACTAATTCAGTATAACTTTTACGTATACTTCGGATCCAGAAAAATCTTCATTCGCGAAAGCAACAAGCCGATAACAGCGGCACTTCGATAAAGCACTCATCGGCAGGAAAGTAAAACCACGACGCGTCGTACTACATTACATTCATCGTGGGTGCTATAGATAGTTCGCCATGACGTCATCGTGGCCGCCATCTTGGGGTACCAGCACGTCAGGAAGCTACGTAAACAAGAAATGTGACGGCATGACGGGCGCGGGCAGCTAGCACCGAGCGCAAGAAAGATAACAGCGATAATCTGGTTTAAAAAGTATCGCTATCTAAAAATCAAAGCGATATAGACGCGAAAATATGGTGCTTTGACGTGATCTTTGCCGCCAGGTTTGGATACTAGCCCGGTGACAAGTTGCGCCCGTGACGTCACGTGGAAACAATATAGTTCGACGCTCTATTGCATTGTCACATGCCCACTCCCTTTCCCTTTTTTCTCCCCTTTCTCCTGTGACGAGTGGCTCTTCCATCCAGCCTTTCCTCATCTTCTTTTTTTCTGCGAAGTATCCCTTTCAACCTGGTTTATCTCTTTCAACCTTTAATTTGGAATAAATAAACTGAAAGGAATTCAATAAAGCACGTTGCTCCACCTAAATTTTTTCTAATTCACAGAACTAATACTCGAGAGTCGAAACCGTATAGAGAACACTGGGTTAAATGTTCCAATACGTAAGAGACAGTTCACTTTTAAAAAAACTATAGACGCAACGATAAGACACCGCTATGGCGTGGGTTCTTAGGCAACTTTTATTACAGACCATACCGCTGAGGTTGAAATGTTTCACTCTCCGGTCTGTAAGGAGCCAGTGTCTAAAACGACACGGTCGGAGAATCCACCAAAGCGGGTCCCCGAGGACCTAATTAGCGGCTGCGTGGCCTCACGCGCAAGAAAGCTTTGATTCCTCGAAGGTGCTTTCCAGGGAAGTCGAGAATGCACAGATCATTGCCGCCGGCTGCCTGCATTCGTGACTACCTCGGTGCAACAGAATGTTGCAATCACTAATCGTAGCTGCAGTCATTCTTTAGATCTAGCTCGTCCACTTCTTTTGAATAGCCTATGCCATTTCTTAGCGAACAATTCGAAGACCATTCCAAAGAACCTCTAAGGGGAACACTACGTTAATATGAATTATTGAATGGAGCCATCGCAATGCCAAAAGAAGCAACTGAGAAGAGCGTTGGTAAGCAGAAAATACACGCTAGAAAGCAAAGTGCAGACGACACCACCACCGAGACTGCGAGGTCCCTATATAAGTGTCCAGGTATAGCGTCGTTCGCATTTGCCCCCTCAGTTCCTCCCCTAATCATGCTCCGGCATGGAGCACCTCAAGCGCCTCCCGAAATGTTCCAAGCTCCCCTCAACGCGCGTGCAAAAATTAGAAGCTTCTCATTTGTGTCGCACTGGATTAATTATCGTTACTCATTTTGAAACTGTGTTCCGCGCCGTCATGTCCATGTCCATGCGTATGTTGGCGTAAACCACGCTGCCTGAAACACATTGGATCATTTCGGGGGCGCAAGTGGTCAGTGCGGTGACGTGGGGAATTCCACGTGACCATGCAAAGCCAATCACGCACGATGCATGGCGGAAGAGTGTGAGGATGAAGGGGACGCCGTGGGGGATGAAATTATGGCTCCCCCTAGAAAAAATTTTTTTTTTGTCCAGGGATACCGTAACGCTGCTGTAAAACCTCATGCTACTGCGATAACGGCTTCGATAACACAGTAATCCGTACACAGTAAGAAGTTTGCGGATAAGCCTAAACTCTGCATAAGGAGTGCTGCACAATCTTGTAGAACGTGGTACGCGCAAGGTCGGGGAGGAAAGTAATGCGCGAGCACCTCGCAGGCATGCCCACAAGAAATGCGACGAGGCGTCCGGCGCTCGACTTCACATGGCCAGCCGAGCCTTACAACGGCCTCAGTAGAATCCTCTCCACAGAATCGTTAGCACCGGTGTAACGACGAGCTTCCCGAATGGACGACGAAAGCCCAAAGCAGCCGCATCAGCGGGCGCCCGAAGAACCCCAGCTTTCCCGTTCCCGATGGGAACTAATCGCCGAGAGGATTGGTGAAAGGCGAACCGGCATCTAAGCTGGTTGGGTCGACATAGAAATCGGAACTAGAGTTGAGCAACGTCGGAAATTGCGACGAGGTGAGTGGCCACCCGGGAGAATGAATAACTGAATGAAAGGCACAAGCACGCCGCGAATCGATCGGTTAGCTGAATGCGAAATACCGGCGAATAAAAGAAGCTATCCGAATGCTCAAACAAGTAATTTACTGTAGTTTAGAGCAGTAATTAAAACTCGTGAGTATCGGGGTACACAGGTATGTACATTATAGCTTAGATTATGCATTAGAGCTGTAAACTGTGTACATCGAAATGCGGCCGCCGTTGCCGGGATTCGATCCCGCGAACTCGTGCTCAGCAGCCCAACACTGTAGTCACTAAGCAACCACGGAGGGTTTGAAACATTATGTACAGGGGCGGTAGTGAAATTCGTTCTCACAAGCCATTTGAGGAGTTCAATCAAGAGCGGAGACAGACGGGTTCTCGCCAATAATGAGCGGAGACGAGAAAAATATCCGCTGAAAGCCAATGACTGACTACAGTGGAAATTTGATTCATTGATTGATGGATTTAATAAATTATTCATTGACTGATTGATTCATGGATTGATTCACTGACTGACTGGCTTATCCACGAATTGAATCGTTGACTCATTCATTCATTAGTTGATTCGTTAATTGATTCACTACTTGCTACGCGCTAAGCGCGTCCTGGAGGACCATAAGAAAGTTTTCCAGCCCAGTTGATTCGTTCACTCATTTACTGATTCATTGTTTAGCTAATTCATTGATTCACTGATTGGGTGATTGAATTTACGTCGTGACATACACCGCAATGGAGAATTTTTCTGAACGGGTGTCTGTCGTTATTTTGCATGCACTCTGAGCTCGGCACGCAAACGTTTGTGTATTCCGCCTTCATTGGGATGCGGTGGTCTCGATCGACAAACTAGTATCGATCCCATTCTGAGCAGGAGAGCGTCACAGCGACTAAGCCAGCGTGGCGCTCCAGTGGAACGCAAACTCGCTGACTGAAGACGTGGGCCGATAATCTGTTGAATGATTTTGAATGCTCTGAATTTGAAGGTGGTGTGGGTGACTGCGGAGACGAAGTTTACACGAAAAACAGCAAACGAGAAAGTTACACAAGAAGTAGTCTGCATTTTTTTCAGGCTCGCTTTCAAATTCGACATCGTCAAAAAAAAATGCCTTCAAGTCAACTAGTAACGTGTTTGACTCGTGAGTTTAAAACGACAGAAAGCTGAGCTAGTTGGTAAGGATTCATAATGCAAAAAATTCCAGAGCATGCGCAGATGTGTTTTGTGTCTGTTTTTTTCGCCTCAGTGCTTCCTTCAGTTGATAGTCGGCGTTCGTGTTGTCCGCTTCTCTTCTCTTGTCTCCGTGTCTGCACGCCTTACCCTTTTTTTTTTTTAATTGTGTTACTCGTGAGGTGTTACCGAGACTTCCGTGTGGCGGCAGGCTGCCGTGTACTGATCACTCGATTCGTTAGGTCCCTGGTTAAGCCATCACCTCCGATTATCCGACAAGATAAAAAGGAAAAAGAAGCATTTCGGTAGAGCAGCGAGTGTTGTGCCCAAATCTATCCAAGCCTTGGTTATGCGGGCGCGACAACCTAAGCTCACCTTTGCAGCGGCTCACAACTTCCAGATAGCTAGGCCCAACAGTGCTGAGGTCCTGCTTTGCCTACTCAGGTAATGTACTCGGTAATCCGTCGCAGAGTGTCGTCAGCAGGTGGTTATAAAACCAAACACACAATTTGAAGCTTAAATTAAAATTAAATTATGGGGTTTTACGTGCCAAAACCACTTTCTGATTATGAGGCACGCCGTAGTGGAGGACTCCGGAAATTTCGACCACCTGGGGTTCTTTAACGTGCACCTAAATCTAAGCACACGGGTGTTTTCGCATTTCGCCCCCATCGAAATGCGGCCGCCGTGGCCGGGATTCGATCCCGCGACTTCGTGCTTAGCAGCCCAATGCCATAGCCACTGAGCAACCACGGCGGGTAATTTGAAGCTTCTCTGAGCTCCAATCCAACTAGGTGTGATAGGGCCACGAGGCACTGGACAGGCTTATACCTATAGGATAGGATACAGCCTCGCGGAGACGGAGCGTATCCCGAGTCCCAGCTGTTGTGAGAGTCCTGCTTACAAAAGGAGGATTATTTGCTCCTTGCTGGAATGAATTTACAGTTTTGATGCGGTGAGAACCACTGTAAACTGGGCTCAATCGATTCGCCTGCACTTTACAAGACACTGACGTAGTAGTTCTGCGGAAACCCGCAGGGTGGAGAGAAGTAATGAATGAAGGGAAAAATCAGACATCCACCCGTTCGTAGCAATTGCTACAAAGGAAACCCATACGGGTTCCTCGAAAGAAAGCCTCATCGTTGAAGAAAAATTCGTCCTGGTCCGGGACTTGAACCCGGGACCACCGCCTTTCCGGAGCAGCCGCTCTACCATCTGAGCAAACCAGGCGGCTAGCAGATGGCAGGGCGAAGTCGAATTTGGCAAGAGTTTGACGTTGTAGTTCTGCGGAAACCCGCAGGGTGGAGAGAAGTTTTGAATAAAGGGGAAAATCAGACATCCACCCGTTCGTAGCAACGATGAGGCTTTCTTTCGAGGAACCCGTATGGGTTTCCTTTGTAGCAATTGCTACGAAGGATAGTTTGACAGTTACAAAGCATAGCAAATTTAAGAAAAAGAAATTTCGCAGAGCCAATTTCATTTAGGAGAAAAGACATCAAAAGTTCACTAATGTCACGTCAGACACATGGGAACTGGCAAGGACGATCCTGCGGTGCAGCACACATTCTGCTAGGACGAGCTTCAGGGTTCTTCTTTGACACCACCATCCATTTCTGTATTGCTGAGCAAGATTTGGAACGTTATCTTTCCGTCTCGGAGGAAATTGTCATTATTGAGCGAGGCAATATCTATATGAAATTCGAGGTGGAAGTGTTGCAATGAGTCATCATAGCGGTCGCAGGAACAAGACATGGCACGGGAAGTAAGCGAACGATGATTGCGCATTACGTTATCCCACACGCTCACGTGCCAAAAAGGCGGCCAACACCTAGAGTCCACCAGCATCCCGTTAAACTCGACCTCCACAGTGAGAACAGGTGCAGAAATACCGAAGCCCTTAGAGACAGCAACCGTAAAGTACGTGTCTCTCATGTGCCACACCCTAATCTCAGCAAACTTTTTTCTCGATCCCTGCCACTGAATGATTTCGTAGCAGTTTTCCAGGGTCAGGAAATAATCCACGCTCCCAATTTCTCTAATCCGTGTGGCTGTCGTGGACAGCGCACTGGTTAAATGCCGAACGTCAACGCACAAAGTCTCACAATGGGGAATTACACGGCTGGAGACTGACTTCGGGGAAGTTTGCCGCGAGTGTTCCAGGTCGGCTAAGCGTTCCAACTTTCGAAGTATCAGTGTCTTTTCCGAGCGCAACGACAGCGACGAGGACGTGCTGGCTTCCTCCGCCGGATTTGGCTGAGACGTCAGCCGGTGAGACACTGTCGGTGAGATTGTGGCTGCTATTTGAGCCATGTCGCCCTTTGAATTGCGCTCGGATGTTCCCATCTCGCGAGTGATCCCAGCGAATCTTGTTTCCTGCTTTCTGACTTGCTCTGTAAGCTCATTCAACTGACTCTGCATGACTGGCAGCAGCTGGTCGTGGATGAGATCCCCCAAGATCGCCTTCAGGTTTTTCGTATCAGCGTTCACGTCTGCAAGTGTCAGTGCAGTAGCTTGCGAGGACGGGCACTCTGTGATCGCGGAAGGCACGCCGGCACTGCATCTGGTGACGTAGTGCGTTGGCAGGTCGCTGTGCTGGACTCCCTCGCCGCATCGCAAACATTCCACAGTGTGAAATGTGCATTCCTTCTCGTAATGTTCCAGCATACGGTCTAAGGTGCCCATGTATTCGCAGCCGTGCGCTTCGTTCCAGCAGTAGACCTTAATAGAAAATAAAGCAAATAAATAACACACATTGCAATTTTTTGGCGAAAAAATACTTTTTACAAAAGGCGCGTTGCTTCGCCCTCCCAACGATTTAAAACGTACATTTACGTGAAGTCCGGGGCGAACCAACGTATACACGAAATTATATAGGGAAGTAATGCGCTAGATCACCCAAGCAATATCTGTCGCTCTCTAAGCATTAAGAGGCAGCACGTCAACAATAGGTTACGGCAAATAGGTTAATTTTGCTCTTAAATGGAAATACAGATACTCCAACATTTAAAGCAGGTTCGGTAAGACAGAATCGGGGAAAAAATATGCCATACTTCAACTGATCTTCCAGCTTCTAACACATCTACGGCGAAAGCAGCATTGTTGTCCGGTGAAGACCGCCATCTGCTTCTAACTTGCTAGCTTACTCGCAAAATAAATGCGCTCACCCAGTACCCGCCAGATAGCTTTTATAGAGTGGATTGTAGGAGGAAACACCGTGGGCGGTAGCGGTTCAGGAATAATGTCTTAAATTAAGAATTTCAAGCAAAAGTAATGTTGGAAGCAACACTTTTGTTTAGAAGAATCACTAGTGAATTTCTCTTTGCCATGTACCGAACTTTCATTTCTGATGTTTTAGTGCGAAGTTCAAGAGGAGGAAGAATAATATTGGAAGAGAAAGTGGTCATTGATCATTAGATGAAATGGACCAATCTCTCGATGTCGTTTCAAATGTCGCGTCGAAACGACAATACCGAAACGTCAGTGTCAGGTTGGATATATCAACTTTTTTTTTCATTTCCCTCTCTTGATCTATCACACTAAAGAAACGAAGTAATATTGAGTTCCAACACAATATTTCACATGAGGTTACAATGAGCTAGTGTCTTTCTAGTGCGGGAGTTTTGATATACATAGAAAAATAAAGTTCGGCAATAGTAAATCGCGTATTCTTATCGCTAGCATGTAGATAAGATGTAGCGCGCAACCAATGCTAATGCCGAATTCCCCTAGTCTCCCGTTCCTTGCCGCACCCCCCAACAAAGAACGTTAAAACTTGTGTTCTTCCTTCTCACCTTCAAAGTATTTTCTATCCTTGTAGTGATTTCAGAACCGACGCACTCCGCTTCTTCGAATTGCACTAGATCCAATGGACACCGTCCAACGCCTCCTTCCAGACTGGCTGCGTAGCAAGATTGGCACAGAGCGTGACCGCATGGCAACAGCAATGTTCGTTTTGGGATCGTGCGGCAGAGGCTGCATACACGTGAATTCGGCACCTCGTCGACGAACCGCGTCGGTCGCCAGTTGACGCCGGCGACGACATGCTCTCGAAAACGGTGCACCCGTCCTTGCCCGTGATCCGGCATGGCGGCGTCCTCAGGCACAAGTCCTACGTTCGCACAATAGCGCGGTGGCTTTTTTTACCGAGCTTATCGCTACTCAGTGGTGTCATACACCTTGGCTGGATCAGTGTCAACAAGAGATAAAATGAGCCCTGCACGCAGTATCACGTGAAATAAGGAACACTTATCGCACTTATGCCCTCCGCGACGCGGCGAGGGACAAGTGCTGCATCGCCGAAAGCCGTCCCATCTATTACCGCGGATTGCGCCGCAGAGGGCGCATATAGATTCTGCTCGTTTTTCTATTATCACTTACCGTATTTTCGCGATTCTAAGCACCCCCCGATTCTAAGCACCCCCCCTCTACTCTCGCGAAAAGGTTAGGAAAAATGTTTGCATGCGAATCTAAGCACCCCCCTATTTGTTAGGAAGAGCGCGTAGCCAAGGCCGCCAAACGCGCTTGCTCACTTGGAATCATTGCTCGGCAGACCTGCAGGCACGCGGTTGATGCTTCTGTTGGACGCGTTTCGCGGCCATCTGACCCCGGAGGTAAAGACAAAGCTTCGGAACATTAATAGCGACGTGGTTGCGATTCCGGGTGGCATGACGCCAGTGCTGCAACCCCTCGACGTTTCAGTCAACACGCCCTTCAAAGCCAATCTCCGACAGGAGTACGAAGAGTGGGTGCGAAACCCTGACCGGAAGAAGACGCCGACGGGGAATCTGCAGAAAGCGTCCCCATCAACCATCGCAAAGTGGATTTCGGACGCGTGGAAGAGGGTCCAAGTGGACGTTGTGGTCAAATCATTTAAGTGCTCGATCAAAACAACTTCGACGGAACGGAAGACGACCTGCTGTGGGATACCGAGAGCAGCGGTTCAAGCGGTGCGAAAAACTCGAGTGGCAGTGATAATGACTGAGCATCCTACACAAGCGGTGGGTCTACTTTCTGCACCGATTTTTCTTTTGGATGTTTGCAAAATAAAATGTTATTTTTCGCACCCATCTCGTCGTGATGTCGCAGCGAAAAGAGGGAGGGCGGGGGGTCATTCTAGATTTCTCGAATCTAAGCACCCCCCCTCACTCTGGGCATCGCGATCGCGGAAAAAAGGGGGTGCTTAGAATCGAGTAAATACGGTATTCCCATCCCGCTCTTCAACATGGCTAAGCAACTGAGACACGACGAGAAAAGAATAGATTTCTTATCAACAGCAAGCACATGACACGTCGTAAAGAAAGCTTCTACATGTAAACTGATATTAGATAAAGGCAAAAGCAAACATACGAATAGCATATTTAAACAAGAAGTGTCGATGTCTTTGTCGTAGAAAAAAACGAAATTTTGCACTTTAGCCCGACGGGCAAATCATTGACCGCAATAGCAACGTTGAGCGTAGCGCTTGAACTCCTCAGACGGTGTTCCTACTGTACGTGGTTACGATATAATGTCGCGACGCAAAACGGAAGGACGCTCCGGCTGTGCAGAGAAGACAGTGCCCTGACCGCGGCCAGGCATCTCACAACGCACGTGCGATGAAAAGCAACGCTAGATGGCGTTTCGGGCGTCCAAGCTCCGGTGAAAGTAAATGAAGAAAGTAAATGGGCTGGGAAGGAAGAAAGTAAATGGGCTGGGAGAGTGTTGAGGTATCTGTACAGGAAAAACACTGATTCACAATGGAGGAAAAGAACTAGGAAGCTTCCCAGCAAGTAGGCGGCCTGTAGGTTGGGCAACACACCAACAAAGAACGTCAAGCGGAAAGTCAGAGAGGCTGAAATAATCTCATGGGTGGCGGCATTGGAAAAGAAACCTGCCATGAGTAACTACATAAAAAATGAAATTAGCAAAGGAACAATTTAGGATAACTCAATGGGAAGCTCATTACATATCGAAGCGAGATCGGGATGCCTTAGCACACGCACCTACAAAGCGAAATATAAGAAGGAAGAAGCAGGATGTGCTTGCTACGGTAAAGCTAGGGAAACTATGGAGCACGTTGTATTAGAATGGGACGAAATCTGCCTAGGGGTCGATTTAGGCACCAAAGGCCTCCTTGAAGCCCTGGGGTTCAGCGCGAGCAGTGGAAAAGTAAACATGTCCGCAATAGGGAGTAGTAAGAAGCGATAGGAGGATTGGTGGAAGAAAAGTAGGGAAGCGACAAAAAACGTATACGTACAAAAACACAGTTCGCAAAGGGGATCAGAAAATTTGGTTGTGGGAGTTCAACGCGTTTTTTTTATTAATTGTTTAACCTAGGCAGGACATTAGGCACTATAATGCAAGAGCTTGGTGACGCCACCCTCCGCCCCGTTCCAAAGGGGATGCTCATAACATCCATCCATCCATCCATCCTCGATTGTGCACGAGATCAGAGCGACGATAAACCATCGACGTAAGTCGGCGCCGCGTTATCATGAGAGAGCATCAATTAAATGTAATATCTCTTATATATACTCTATATTCTCAAAACGGTGTAAAAATGTCTTGCGATGTATTTATAAGAGCTGACATTTACATATAGAATTGATGCAGATAATACAAACCGTGGGAATCAGTGGATGGGACCATAAATTAATGTACTCGCAAGCTTGGGCTACTGCTTAATATACTGACATCGCGTAATGTGAACAGCTGCTGCGTCACGTTATGTTGTACGTGCCATACGTTGATGCCAGTGCATGGGACGCTATTGCTTATGTTGAAGCAATACATGGAAATAATTAGGTTGAATTCTTTTCCTGGTCTGAACGGAACCATCGTCCTGGCTAGACATATCACTAAGTCCATACCCGAGCCTTCTCTCCCCATAGTCAGTAACCAAGATGATGCCGGCCCGCTACGATGCCAGTGGAATTACAAGTAAGGATGTATACCCGATGTAACGCTTGACGATTGATGCGCCTACCCCCAATGCAATGTCAGGACTATTTGCCCCATTTCATGAATACGTTGGTAACTGCCCTTTAGAGTAAACGTCCTTTGACAGTTGCGTCCGCGCCTTATACGCAAGTGTAGATCACGACAGCAGTCCGACGCCACCGAATGCCAGGATACTCGAGCCCAAAAGCTGTGCGGGATGCCGATCTTGAGGGCTAACACAGCTTGAAAAAAACATATTCTAGCAATTGCGAGAAAACTCACAGAAATAAAATACTTCTGCTGCTGCATACTCCTATTGAAGCAATGCCGAATAATATATTTGCATTTTTAAAACATACACGCAAAAAAAGAACCATACAAATTTGCCTCTTACACGCACGAAGTTGTATAGACTAAAGCGTAGGTAAAGCAAGCATACACCGAATAATTTCGGCATCCCTTACCAGTGACAGTGCTCGAACATCTACGTTGATTAAGCTGACGGAAGTAAACAATTTTCGATGGCAGCCTTCGCTAAAATGCTTTTTACACTTTCCACACTCTTGTGAAGCTTGCACGAATACTAAATTTTTGTTGCAATAGAAATAGACGTCTCTCTTGCACTCGAACGGAGGGGCTCATTTTTCACTGTCAGAGGGCGTCAGCCAGAACATGCGACCACGCTACATATAGCACAGCCAGGAAGCCAGCCAGGGCGCCAGCCAGACAACTTGCCACGCAGCCAGCCAACTAGTTGTTTAATCAGCCAGACGCTGAGCCAGACTGCAAGCCAGACATTCGATCGTGTTAAGCGTTTGTAGCTAATGCCGGCCGCATTTAGGATATATGAAAGAGCTATTATAAAGACAAAACAGTTCCAGCGTATTCAAGTTACACAATACGATATATCAAAGAAGAAAACTGCACGCTGCAACACACTTGAAAGTGGCAAACACCCGCACCATTAACACGGCAAACGTTCCTTTACTTCGGCAAGCAGTTTAAAAATTGCCATATTTAACAATCACTTCTTTTGTCTGAAAATGCGAGTTTGCCCTGCGGAATGAAGCGGGTAGCGCATCTTATGTGTAGTCCCCTAAAGAGCAGTACTATTAGATTGGTCGGACGATCCCACCGCTGGCATACAGTGGTAGGAGTTGTCGGACGATCTCGCCGCTGCCACCATTTGTAAGGGTTGAAGGTCGTAGAGAGGAACTTGGGAGGAACTAGGTGAACTGGGTAGATTTCCGTATTTACATTTGAAGATGGGATACATTTACACAGTCTAGCGTGACTCCCAAATGGAGCACGTAAGACGAGCATACAGCAAACGAGCCCACAGTTCACGAGTACATTCACGAGCACCTAGACGAGCACGAGCACGTGCACACTGTAGCAGCGACAAACAGCTGCTTATAAACACTCCGTTCGACGTCATCGTTCGACGTCATCGTAGACTACCCGCCTTTTGGAGGAGGAGGGCTCACACACACACGTACGCACTTTCACTGCCCCCCTCCGAGGGCAGACGACCTTCGCAGCACTCGGAGCTGACCTTCGCAATGCGGCCGTCGTGGTGTCCATTGTCTTGCGTCCGGGTAGCCAGGTCATCACGCCGGACCCCAGCCGGCGCCTCTAAATTCCAGAGCTGCCCTTCTCCTGTAGTCGCCACGTGTGTCAGCAGACTGTGACGAATGCTGGGGGCCCCGCACCGCAAAGCACCCTTTGGGAGGGGGGGACTCTTCTTGCTGCCGTAGTCCGCAGTTCTCTGAAGTAAGCTCATGGTTGGTTAGCGCTGTCCTCGCTGGTTCTCTGAAAGGCGCCCCCACCGCGGGTCGATCGAAACACGTGCAGCGGGCTGAAATAGCTTTGCAGAGCAGTACCCCTGCAGGCCGATCCTAACAGTACGCGTACCAGGTATACCACGAAACAGAGGATTTATTTATCTGCGTATGAGTCTAACTCGAAATTGAGAACTGTAGTGCTAACTTGGCATTGAGAACTGTCTCGTACACTCGTGAGTTTTTCTTTATGGATGGGATTTACAAATAAATGCAGTTTATTCTTCCTACGAGCCTGCGGTCCGTAAACTTTCGCTCACGGTTGTACAAATGTAGCTGGTCTGCTTCAAGGACGTTTAGCCAGCAACTACGGCGCGGACCACAGATCAACAAATCGTAAACCGACGAGGAACTGAAGTCATGCGACGCTTTTTGTTGTAGTTCGTACCGCTACACCCACATAAAAAGCACTCTATGCATGCGCGCTGAAACTCTCGGTGTAGCGAAAAACAAGCAATACTCGCCGTTCACTACCAAATATGTAAAATAAATGCTTGTGTCATTCACGCTTTGAAGGTGGATGTCCAGCGAAGCCGTTTAGCGCACGACAAAGAAGCAACACTGAATTTTGAACAAAGCTACGAAGATATTTATTGTCCTGATCGATAGTCATCGTGTCGACACGTTAGCAAACACCTTCGCGTATCACCAGTGTTGGTAAATGTCTTTTTCACTGAAGACACCGAATGGCTCATACCCGTTAAGCAGTGGTTCATACCCCCGTAAAAGAGGCCTACCCATTACGACGTCAGAAGAGTAGTGGCATTCTAAGCTCGCACGATGAGCGGCAATGGAGCCAGCTGCGGAAGAGGGCGACGACGAACGCGCGAGCAGTGGCACGGGCGCGTTCGCGCTGTTGCACCGAAGGGCACCAACGAAGAAGACGACGACGCTCGAGCCACGGCTGATGATGATAAATTTTTTTTCGCAGACGCCAGGAAACCCCGGGTCTGAGTCATATACAGCTTCGCAGTAAGATTCCTATTGGTCACCTTATCAGGCGCACACTACGCCACGAACTACGTCATACATTCACGGACATACATTGAAACAAACGGCGATATGCGTTTAATTTTGTTCTTTACCGTTTCGCTGTCGGTTTTTACTAGAAAGTCTTTCCGGGCAGTCATCATCAAATCCCGCATACTTGTTTTAGACAGCTTCGCTGTAAAAATCTTTACATTTTACGAACGTGGATTCGCTCGTTCTAAGCGGTGTTATGATCAGCCAGCGGAGGCATCGACTTTCGAGCCTTTTCTTTCGTGCGACCAATGGGCATTTCTGAAGCCCACAAGACGTCCCCTCGGTCAGACCAGCGGCGACATCAAGGCGAGACAACACGTCGGATGGCTACTGGGTTGAAGGATGACAGTTGGTCGCCGACCACAATACTGAGACCAAGGAACTCTTGCGAAAGTGCGTTCTACGCCTGTACCTTGCGGCCACCGCGAGCCGCTGAACCCGATCGACAGACGAACCAGCTAATTTTCCTGGGCCATCCCAGCAGCCAAGGCGCGCCAATGGAGTTATGTGTGGCACCTCGTGTCCCCGCCTTTCTCTGACAGGCCAGTTAACTGGGTGCGCCTGGGCGTATTTCTACGATTGGGTTCCGTGAAGGAAGGTACCGGACTGATTGCGTGCACTCTCGTCCTCAATGCGGAGCCTTCGGCGACTACGAACGCTCAGACTGGAGGATGGTGTGACGCCGCGTTTCCCTGGACTTGGGATCTAGGGAGACCAATAGGATTGAAGTGGACTTTTTCGAGTGTGGTTTGGAGGGCTATAGTTTGTCCCGAAGTGCACTCCGAAAACCTGTAGTATGGCTTGATGTGTAACTCATGCTAGCAGAACAACGTACTGCGCTCCGTGTTCCGGCCAGTTCAAGTATTCCTTGTTTGGTAAATATTTTTTTGTCTCATTTACGTAAATGAACTCCCTGTTCCGTTACCCATCCCCTCGACGTCGTACGTTTCGCGAAAGAAGCAACCCTCTTCACGAAAACACGGATGACGGCGTGGCAGCGCTCAGCCACCGTTTGACGGTTTGGTTGCGTAGGCGAACTACACGTTACGAGACGTAGCGGCGGCGTAGGCTAGAGAGTGACCCTCTGGGTGACGCCAGACTCCGACGCTATGATCCCCGAATCCTACAGGGGAAAGAGTTCGACTTTTTATGCGACTGTCAGGCGGCGTTGGCTTTGACAGTCGTGTTCACAATGACTTGACATAAATGCACGTGCCTATTTTCCTGTGGCACGCGCCGACAATGTGCATCTTAGTAGCCCGCATGCACATCAGAGCGGCGATGAAGCCCAACAACCCTCCTCGTTCTTCTTCAGCAGGTGTAGCGAAAGTGCCTGTCATGCTTTCCGCCATGATGCTTGCCTCATCGACATGGCTTGGTTAGCACAGTCGACAAGTTAGTGATCAAAAGCATGGTGTGAAAGGGAGTATCACGTATTCCATCGTAAGTCAGCATACTGCGAAATATTTATTGGACAGAAGTAGGTTTACCGCTCTTTTTGCCTCTCTTTACTATCGTCATTGACATCATTTTCAGATTATGTAAGCTATCGCACTGTGACAGCGCACAATGATAATGGCATTTACATCAACTAATGTCCGTCGTTTGAAATTACATTACATTTGCCGTGTCAAGTCGGTGTTAGTCTAGTCAATAATCGGGAACATCGCGCACAACAGATATGTATATGCTGTGTGCATCTGATAAACGGAACCCGAGAAGCAGGCTGTTTCTTCGCGCAAGCTCGGAAAGTACGGAACCAGACAATAGGAAAAAGACTGCGCTCGCCGTGCACTTCGCACTAGCGCCGTGCGCTGTTTATTGATTTCTTGCTGAAAATAATTAACTACACTCTAAAAACTAGAGGGTATCGCAGGAGGGAAGCGGCCGATTTACTCTTCATAGCGTTTTTTTACTCTCTCAAAATGTCAAGTGGAGTGAAATGCATTGTTCACTCCGTCAGCAAGGAGAGAATGAAATGTTCTTTTCACTCTCCCCTTCAGAAAGAGAGTAGAATGCCCGTCCTACTCTTGCGGCAATCGAGAACAAAACTTAGCCTAATCTTCTGCTTCAACTGTCGGAGGCTGGCCCCGAACATGGCAATGTATCACTCTCGCACGCTGAGCAAAGAACACACCGTTTCCCTTCTAAGAGAACATGCAGCCACAGTTCAAAGGAACGCGTAGCGCGCGGTCTACTTTTTCACTCGGAGTTGCTCCACCGCGCGCGCGCTCAACATCGCGGAACAACACAGCACTGGAGAAAGGTGATCCGTCCAGCGAGCAGCAACTAAGACCATCCGAGGGAGATCGTGTGTCAGCCATCTCGCGTCGCCGCGACAACACGACACTCGTTCGTCATTCATTGGATATAACAACAAAGCCTCCACTGTACGTGAATTCTAACTTAGGTGTACATTCTGCGTATATGACATACTATCGCCAGGAAGTCGTCGCGGCGCTTAGCCGACGCGATTGACAACGGACTAGGCATCGCGCGCTGTGTCTCTCGATGCCAATCGAAAAAGCCAGTCGTCGCGATAACTGCATGTGATTTTTTCACTAGCAGTTATCCGTAAGAGCTTTGAAAATCGCAAACGCTGTCAGAACCATTGTATGTTCAATAAGACGTGAGGCGAGAGGACGCTTAAAATGGTTTGTTCACCAGCCCATGATTCCGAACCTATGCGGAGCGTGCTCATATAGCGTGCGTTTTGTGCGTTTGTATTTATTCAGTTTGGCAGTCTACTGTGTACGGAACGTTGTTGAATTGAAGAGTCGCATAACAGAAGGGGTCGTTTTGCTGGCGGCACGCTTTCGTTATAAATAAGCCGCGCGCTTCAGCGTGTCTCGCCCATGTGTAATCTACGACCACTGAAGTTACGTGCAGCACCAGTGCTATAGTTAGAAACTGCCGCAGGCAATCAGTTACATGCTGCAACAGGTCAGTTGGGCGCGTTATCTTGAACTCACTGAAAAAGCATGAGGAATCCATGTTTTATGCTGAATAACGTATAAACCCCATATAAGTGATCTTGTGCGCGACAGCTAAAAGCGATGCGATGGAGATGGCTGTCGCGTCCGCTCGTCGCCTACAAGTCGTACTCCGTCCGAGCGACGATTTTGAGCGACGCCTTCCCGGTGTTGCCGGTATGAGGGCTGCAAACACGCGTCGAAACTAGCGTGACACGTGCTTTAGTAATTTAAGTTGATGTATTTTACTGTAAAATGTAGCATAAAATATTTCCGAGGGTCTTGCAGTAGGTTCTTGTCCTTGCACGTATAAAAATTCAATCGGTAGCATTTGACCGATGTACATCCAGTTCCGGCTTCGCGCTATTAGATAGTCGCTCACAGCACTTCCGGGAGACCAGCAATAATTTCTAGATTTCCAGAACCGAGCGATCTGTTCAAGCGACTGCCCGTTTTACCGCTCGAAGCCGTCGCTCGTCGCCGTCGCGCACTAAATCGCTCTCATGGTGTTTAGCCCTAAGACTGAACTGTTTTTGCTCATGTATTGAAATGGTGTGATTATATGTCTAATTTTATGTCTCCTGTTGCGGTTTTCCAGCACGTTGTGAATCTGAAAGGATGCTTATTTCTACGAACTCGGTGAGTTGTCAAGCCGCGAGTTATGCACCGGCATCGAATATAACGGCTGCTGTGTGTAATTACAATTGCAGGAGCGCTTTGTATAGGCTTACTGTTTTGGACATGCCTGTGCATTTGCTAATATGAGTTGGCGTTTCAGAGTTATGTCACATGAACAGCTAAATCACCCTTCCGCTGTGGGTGACAAGCGTAATGTGTGCATCTTGATACTCCATGGCAGATCAAAATGCGTTTATCGCGTTAATATTTTTAGTAGAGAAATAAAGTATCAAAATGAAACGTTGCTTTAATTCCGTGTTACCAGTAGTCTGTTGTACACCAAACAAAGAGTTGGTCTAATAAACTAATAACTGCGGTCTAACTGCAACTTTTACATGCCTTCAAGAATGTAAAATGCTAGATTTCAAACTGCAGTAGTAGTCGAGTCTGTCAAAATGAACGCTATTGCGCACCTCAATTATGAAAATAAGTTCATGCCTTTTAGTAAGCTTAGATGCAGGCCGCAGTGAACTTTCTTGTTATTATTGAAATGTGGGGAAGCTTGCCATAAGAAGCCTTGTTGCCCTTTATTATAGGCACGTCCAGTCATATCCATTGAACTGGAGGACCATACTTTCATCCCCACTGAGCGTCATGTTTGCAGATATGATCCTCAAATTATGGCTTGAGCAGTGGCACAACCAGAGATGGTGCGGGGGGCACACTGGGCACGTGCTTAGGATGTGTCACAAGTGGAGTTTGCGACACACCAGACTAATCACAGACCCATGACATCTAACAATGACCAATATTCTATTTATTAGCAGGAGTATCTTAACGTTGGTGCCGAACGAGGATGAACTGTGCGTTATTTCTTTTTGTTTAAATATAAAAATTGAAGTTAGTTGAGCATTTGACTATTGCAGTCATTTAGATGGTTTGCATGCATTTCAGTAGGAAGACTAAGAGCTAAGACTTTATTTTAGTGCCATGGCCTTGACTGTCTTGATGTTTACACCATATTTTCGTGTTGACTTTTGCACACGATATTTTTCAGGCACCCGCTTTTATAACGCAAGAAGGCAGCTGCAAGAACACAAGGATGTCAAAGAGCCAGCCCAGTGCGACTTCACATAGTGCACAGGAGCGCACGCCAAATCGAAATACATTGCCATGCAATTTGGACAAGAAAACTAGAATGTGGATATATTGAATGTACCATTTGTCTAAATGTCAACAAAATCAAAATACAGTATGTCACACCAAAATGAATATTCTCACGTGCTCTAGGCAGTCATCTTAACATGGTATATTTGTGTAATGTCTCTGATGGGAAAGTCAAAATCAAGTATGCTATCTGGAGACAAACACATGGGAATAAGTGTCATTGAAAAGTTCGAAATGTGTAAAAAAAAACTCAGTTGTGAGAAGTGACTGCTTTTTGTCTTGCCTCACGACAGATATATCCTCGCGATAAAAAAAATAGTGGTACAATGAAATTCCATATTTGCTTAGTGACATGATACATACTTGCAATGAGCACAGTAGCTGTGTTCACTGTAAAAAGTAACAGTTCATGCTTGAGTAGGTGCTTACATACATTTAATAGTTTACATTTAACAGCATGTCAATGCAAGGGTGCAAATCGAAACCACTGTGATTCTGTATTGTAAATGCTGACATGAAGCAGGCAGGTTTTCATGTCTTCATTTTTATCTATTTTTTTACACTTAATTTTAGAATTATGGCTTCCTTTTAGGTTCCAGAAAGGGCTAGCGTTGGTGGAAGAGAATCACATGATTAAGAAGTCATTATCGTTTACGGGCATGCTCACGAAACCAGTTCATTAGAACCGCTCGTGTCTTCCAAAGCGAAAGCAAGGAGCAATTAAGACCTTTAACTGTGTACACCACGACCTTATCTCTTAGAAGCCAGAGAGTCACTTGGAACTGAAAATTATTTTAAAAATGTAAAATTGTGGTTTCTTCAATCTACTTGCCAGCAAAGTATGCTAGTGGAGGTAGAGATGCGTTCAGTCCAAAGAACTGGGAGCATCTGAGTAGAACACTTGTTCATCAATTGGCGGATGTGAACATATAGTGTTAAGCAAAAGCCGCTTAGTTTCATGGCTTCTGTAGACCATTCTTCTGGACTTAGAATAGAGTGCACAGTGAGGTGACGTATTAATCTTCCTAGACACATATGTACTTGTTTTGAGATGGAGATTGTGTAAGTGCGATAATTTTTCTTACTTTAGTGCATCTTAACCACTTCCGTAGAAAAAAAAGCTTTGGCTTCAGGTAGTTGGTTGATTGTGCAAATGCATAGTCGCATGCAAAATCCACGTACATGGAAGGCATATATATCAAACAGGATGGTGCCATTCTCAGTTTGTTTTGCTTCTTTGTTTGTCTTTTTAGTGCACTTCCCTGCCTGTACTTATGCTTATGTCACCTTTGAGGCATCATATTCATCACATCTGATTTTTGGTTCACATCTTGAGCCATGCTATACTTCAGTTAGATTGCATATTCAGCGAGTCACAGTAATCGATCATGCAATTACGCAAGTTGCTCCTTAGAAGTATAGCATTCTAACCGTAATGGGAATGAAAAGCTACCATATATGACAAGAAATTTGATGCGCAAGATTTTAATGCCAATCCTCCTTGCAGTTGTATACTCATTTGCTACACAGTAGATAATATTGTAAATTTAATTTTATTTATTGGTGAGAAAGTGTAACGGATTAATTCCAACAGCACCATGGAAACTACTTTAGCGAGGAGGCCAACCGAATAGGAAATATAATACGCCTCTGTACCGGTTTCAGACTGGGCAGGATATTGCTGCAGAACCACGACAAGACACACTTAAAAACAATGGGGTGCAGCCCATATATGAATAAATTTATGTAAAATACAATCAAAGCTAGCTAGACCTGCAGCCTTACATGAGAATATACAACACATTTCTAAATGCACTGTACTCTCAGTCAGGAACATCCATATGCTGTACAGGACGTTATCAAATGAGCTGCGGTCTTAGAATATGGCACACAAAAAATGTTTCTTGCACAACTTATCTACGTTACCAGCCCCATGCATAGCAGCTCATCTGGTAACCTCTGCCATGTTAAGTGCACGAATTTTGCGCCAGAAATGCGTTTGCTGGCCAGTAATGTGGCGTAACTTTCTCTTCGATCACAGTGTCAATACTTTGTGAGTTTGCACATGTTTGTTCTATGCTTAACTTACAATAGCATACTTTATTTTTGAAAAGAAGGAGCCAATTGAAATTAAAGTATATTTATACATTGTAATACTGATGAAACTTTAGAGAATATACTTATGTTTTATTACAACATGTGTTCTAAACTTCATGGGCATCATTGTAATTGATTTTGTGTCTTTGTCAGTATGTTTCTCAAATTATTCAGTTTGTCTTGTGACTGATCAATAAAGATGTTGATCTTTTAAGAGAGAAAATGTTTCATGTGAGTATCTCGGCGACTACAGATTACATCCCTATCACCAAGCATAAGTGGAGAAGCTGCTTATGAAGGAATAAAATATTCCCCACATATAAGTATTGCGAATTCCTTCAAACGTGACCATGGATCCACATCGTGCTTTCACACTATTGGGAAGAGTACTAGCACTATGTTCTGAAGGAGTACAAGCACTCTGTTTCGGGGAGTAGAAACACTCGCCTTGGAGGAATAGAAGTAGTCGGTTAGGAGGAGTAGAAGCAATTGGTCTGGGGGAGAACTTCTACCCCTGTGCGGAGAGTAATAGCACTCTGTATAAGAGTACTAGCACTCCCTGTGGGGAGAGTATTAGTACTCTGCGGAAGAGTACTAGCACTCCTTTGCGGTGGAGTAACAAAACTGCCAGGAGGAGTTGCCCTACCCTCTCTCAAAGAGGGTCGATCTACTCGAAAAGAGAGTGAAATAAGGGACAAGCAGATACTCCCTCAAAGAGAGTGCCCGGAACTCTCTTTGTTTTTAGAGTGTACAGAAGCAGAGCTATTCGCAGCCACTAATAATTGGTTTGCCTTTATCAATCAGGGACCGCTCTTCCACTCCAACACCACCAGTCTTGATTAGCCGATCGACGCAGACCCGGTCCGACACAGACAAGTGGTCCGAGAAGAGGCCGTAGCCGTTGTGCATCACCTCCCACGTCAGACCTTTCAGGTCTCACCGTTTAGCGTAGTTTCGCCATTTGTCATGCCTAGAAAATTGGCAAGATACAGCGAGGTCGTGAGTAAAGAACACTTCAAAGCAAAACCAATATTTAGAGCACAAAGAAGCGATGAAAAAAATATCCCTATTTAGGCACAAGTTAATAAGTGAAGCGGACCTCGGTCGTCACTCGGGTGGCTCCGACTCCTTTTTTTTTTTATTCAAAACGCGAGCGGTGACTGCTACGTAATTCAATTTTCGTTTGGCTTCTGCCGTGTTTGCGAACATTCAAAGCGGGTGACGCCTCAACAAAAGAACTGGTCACGCGAATGTCCTCCAACGTGCCGAATTTCCGAAGGAACCACACAAATAACCGGAAACTATAATTGCAAGTACTGTATTCGTGGAAAGGATGAAAACCAACCGCTGACATTGCAGTAAGCGAAATTTCTATCTACGCGTCAGCTAGGATCAGTTGGCTCATGAGCGAGTTTCACCAGTTATCTTAAGTTTCTTATGACCCTGCAGTCAAATGCGCCGCGCCAAAGCAAAAACTGTATCTACAAGAAATAAACCGCGGATGATTTTTGTTTTGTCTTATAGCTTTTTCCGAAATCGTCGTGCTTCTTTCCTTTATGAATACTGCAGCAAAAGCGTGCTGACCTCTCGTTCGCGTAGAAACGGGTAATTTCGCGCTGCAGTTCCTCGTCTATTTGTCACACCACGCAGCCGTGCAGCAAGCTTTGTGCATTTTCCCCGGTATTTACAACATTACAGGAACCCTTTCGGGGTCACAGAAAAAAAAAAAGACCATTTAACCGCACGTGTATTGAAACCTCCGCAGGAGCAGACTAACAGACTCGATGCCGAAACGATAACAGTGAAAACGCCGCCCTTCAGCACAAGTGAAGCGACCGAATACATATAAAGGACGCCAAGAAAGAAATTGGCAAAACCACATTTCTGCACATAACTGCAATAATTTATTAATCTGTAACTTGAAAGACAGAGACAAATATACAAAAGTCATTGTATTTTCCATTGGCTACCAGCAAACTGGCGACCCCTTATTGCCAACCCTCAAACTGTCTGAACTGTCCACCCACTGCGTAAGACCACAGAATTGGTTCGTTCGCAGAGAAAACAGCAAGTTGAGCGCTGAAAGTGGCATTTAGATTTAAGCCGACGGCTTGACGCTGGCCACGATTCGCCTCACGCAGTGGGCAACCATGGTCCCTAAATACGTGCTACGACCGTCACGCGTTCCCGTGGCATGTCATCTGGAATTATATCCTCAACAATATCCATAGGGGCTGATAATTTGAGGGAAATAAACAGCGTTAGAAGAAATCATAGACTAAGTACGGCGGAGGGTCGCGCAGTTAGAAAAGAAAGTATTCCGCGCGTCTGCACGCGCTTCGCTGCATATGACGTCATTGGGGGACACCAGTGCGTTGCTCTGACGTCATTGGTGACTACACACCAGTGCACTTGCTGTACATTCGCTTGTCTATTTTAGACGCACGCATTCGCGGACAGATCATCGCGATTTTATGCTTGAAATCATGTGACTGGACTAGAAAGACAAGGTAATTTTTTGGCAAGCAGGTGTTTTCTCTAGGGGTTGTAAAGTGGCGGCTAAGGTAGGTAATGCTCATTTATTGCTCTTCTTTTTGCATGTAAGCAATAGTACCGCACACATAAGCGGCAACCGCTTCCGGCAAGCGACCTGTCCCGCTCGGGAAAGCATGCATAGGGCATCCGACGCAGCCCGCTTACAAGTAATATTGTTTCCATCGTCCCCGTGTCTCTTACTTCCCCGGGTCTAAATTCACTCTGTCTGCAGTAGCTCCTTGGGCAGGACATCGAAATCCACCACAGAATAACGCGAGTGCAGATGTGAAGTCAACAATCGAATAAGTATATTAATTTTTGAAGCCATACCGTTCGTAAACAGTGCGTAACTGACAGTTAAACACAGTTCGTGAATTTCGTGTGACACATTTCGTGCGTGGTGCCCGAGCACGGTTGAAACGTAGAAGCTCTGTCTCTCGGCTTACGCCAGTTGCGCTTCGCCTAAACTAGAGCTATAGAGGTTCTCACCTATATGCACTCATATAGTACGCATGCAATGCACTCACGGGAAGGTTTGGTTGTTCTTTATCTATAACTGAATGATACTCTGTATCATTCAGTGATACTCTGTATCATGCGAGCTCCATGGCTTCGTCGTGGAACTCGCATTTGCTTAAGCCACCACTGAATATATTTCCAGGAACACAATATGCAGCATTATAATTCTCCAGCGAATAAAGGTGTGAATATTCATGGAAACATGTTTAGCTTCAGCTGTATTGTCCCTACGTCGCGAATGAAAGTAGAAGTGCCAGTTTAGACTCGCTCGAGGATAAATTTCAAACCGACCTTGCATGGCACTAACCCCAGAATTGGAGCGTGTCCGTCCGCGCGAGGATCTGTGTGGACTTCGAAAAGACGACGGTAGCAATTCCCCTCGGCTAAATGTGTGTGCGATAATCGGCAGCACTCCTTCGAAACCGCTGCATGGTTTTCAGCCGAGTTGCAGCGCTATGATCAGTTCGGTCGGTGTACCAAGTTCGAGTCTAGGATCATTTAGGAATACCAGGGTAAAGACAGTACTGATAACGCGCTAGTTCATACGTGTAACATACGGGCTCGAAAATACTAGACGGAAAGGTAGGATGCTGAACTGCTTGCGTCCTGGCTTTATAAGAAGTGATAGGGACATGTGCAGTTTAATTCCTTTCTTCTGGGCCACGAGGCAGAAGGCCATCAAAATGGCTCGTGTTCCCCTCGAGGAATGCGAAAAAGTTATTGAGCTTAGTATTGCTGGCTACAGCCAGCGGTATATTGCATTAACTACAAGGAGGCCACTAAAAACAGTAAACAGGATCGTTCAGGCCTTCAAGAACGAACGCCGTGTGAAGGACGCTCCGCACAGGCGCACACCTCGGGCAACAACTGAAGACGAAGACCGTGCGATTGTTGCTGCAGTAGCACTGAGGCCGCAGACAACAGTCCCTGATGTACTGAAGGAACTTGGCATTACGAGACGACTGTGAAACGCCGCCTCGCAGAAGCTGGTCTCAAAAAGAGGGTTGCTTGCAGGAAACCGCTGCTTCAAGACACCAACAAAGCCAAACGCCTGCAGTTTGCGGAGGACCACGCAGATTGGACTACCTCTCACTGGGAAAGTGTTGTATTCACCAACGAGAGTTCATTCACGACCCAGTGGGACCAGAGGCAGAGTTGGGCGCCCAGAAAACGGCCGGTAGGGGACTTTTTATGCTGAAAGGTAATTATATCACTGCAATAAATGCTGAAAAACTGTACTGGACGGTTACCCTTTTTTATGCATTGTGTGATATTGTAGTTTCTTATATCGCGTAGACGGCAAAGAGAACTTGATATTCAAGGCACGGTGTTAGATTACGTTCACCAGCGTTAAATTGTAGTTGTGTTCTCTAATGTTACTACTATTATTACCCTCCTCAGTATTAGTTCGCATTTAAGGATACACAAAGTATAAGTTAAAGTTGAAGTATAGACACGGAAGAAGGCAGTAGGCTGGCAACTGCCACAGAGGCACACCACCAGCCCAATTGCCGTTTCGATATGAGAGAATAGAAAATAGCAAAATAACTTGAAAGAAATAGGAAAGTGAATAAAAACCTAGAACAGTACGAAACGTAGACATGAACAGCCGGCGATAAATGCGCGCGCTATGTAGCACAGCGGAATACCGCATGTTTGGCGTAAAGGAAGGGTATTCGAGATGAGTTGAGTGACTGTTGGTTTGGTGTCAATGCATGATGTAATGATACTTTTCTGCAGTTACAGACCAGAATAGCTCCAACGAGTGGCTGCAATTGAGCGTTCAGCAGTGTGCCTGTGGGGCCTCGTGACGAAACAAGGGCTTGGTCCACTAGTCCGCATAGAGGACAGATTACCTTTGCCGCCTACTGCTCAATCCTAGACGACGTGACCGTGCCCTACTTGCTCAGTGGGCCCTTCCCGCAAGGTGATTATATCTTCCAGCAAGACAGCTCGCCCGTCCATACATCCCGAAGGCTGACAAGCTTTTTCGAGGATCGTGTAATCGACTCTAAGTAATCTAAGTAATCAACCGCCAGTCTACAGGCCTTAACATTATTTGGAACGTGGGGGGCCTTTTGAAAACTGCGCTGGCGGCTCGCTCACTGCACGGACTGTCGGCCGACGACCTTTGGCGTGCCATAAAGGAGGAGTGGGAGCTGCTGAGAAGCAACAGATCACTAGCGACCGCCTTGTATAACTCGCTACCCTCAAGAATGGCAGCTGTCGTCGCAGCAAATTGGGGCGCCACGAGGTACTCAGAAGTGCGTCGACACATATTTCAACTTTTTGTATATTTTTTTGTTTTGGTGCTCAACACAAAATAAAAATTTCGCCTATCTTTACGTCAATAAATCTTGATATCTGTTTTTGCATTTCGTGCTCGCTACTTTTTCACCTATATAGCTCACCTATATAGCTCACCGTGCTCACCTATATAGCTCTCGTTTAGGCGAAGCGCAACGGGCGTAAGCCGACAGACAGAGCTACGTTTCGACCGTGCTCGCGCGCCACGCTTGATTTGTTGGCATCAGACGACGCGCTGCAGCCATCACCCGTTGCGCGAGCGGAGAGGGAACATAATTTAGCAGCGCTTGTCCACCGGCAATCACTCGTTATTTTGTTTGCCAATAGAGGACGCCAAAGGCGGACGTGCTTTCTTGAGCTGTCAGTTGATGGCGCTGCAGGCAGCCGCCGCAATGCGCAGGCTACGCGCTCGCGTGTTCCCTTTCATAAAGGACGACAGTGTAAATCTTCTGACTGCGTGTGTTATTAGAGCTTTGAATACACCTTTCATCGACGGCGGAGTACAAAGAGCCTGCCGGAAATAAGGCTTACAGTTATAAGCGAAGGCCAGTGCGCAGTACTACAATGTAGTATCCACCACGAACATCGCCTCGGAACTCATCGCATTAGCAGCCGCACGACAATATTCGAGAGAAAAGTATCAACGTGGGTGCCATAATATTAGAAACCACTCGAGGAGACAATATGAAGGAACACCCACTGTATTAGCAGCATAAATAAGGAACAAGAGGAACAGCCAGTACTGTAATAAAATGAGAGGTTGACAGTTACAAAGCAGAGCAAGTTACAAAAAAAATTTCGCAGATCCGATTTCATTTAAGTGAAAGGACATCAAAAGATCGCGAAGGTCATGTCAACTCATGGGAATTGGCAATGACAATCCAGCAGTTCAGTACACAGTCTGCGACGACGAACGTTAGGGTGCTCCTTTGACACCATCCTCCATTGCTGTATCGGCGAGGCAGATTTGGAACAATATCTTTCCGTCTCGGAAGAAACCGTCATTTTTCAGGCAGGCAGTACCTACGCCGAATTCGAGGTGGAAGTGTAGCAATGAGTCATCATAGTGGTGGCAGAAACAGGGTATGACACGGGAAGGCAATGAAAAATGCTCCTGTATTACATTATCCCACACGCCCACGTGCCAAAAAGGCGGCCAACACCTAGAGTCCACCAGCATCCCGTTAAACTCGATCTCCACAGTGAGAGCAGGATTATCCCGACACTTGAAGACGGCAACCGTAAAGTACGCGTCTCTCATGTGCCACACCCTAATCTCAGCAAACTTCTTCCTCGATCCCTGATACTTAATGATTTCCTCACAGTTTTCCAGGGTCAGATCATACATCACGTTCCCAATTTTTTCCATCCACGTGGTTGACAGCGCACTGGTTAAATGCCGATGGCCACCGCAGAAAATGCTACAATGAGCAATGACACGGCTGGACACAGGCTCCAGGGAAGTTTGCTGCCAGTGTTCCAGGTCGGCTAAGCGTTCCAACTTTCTAAGTATCAGCGCCATTTCCGAACGCAACGACAGCGACGGTGACAGGCTGGCTTCCTCTGCCGCACTTCTCAGAAAAGTCATATGGTGCGACACGGTCGATGAGGTCGTGGCCGCTATTTCAGCCATGTCGCCCGTTAAGTTGCGCTCGGATGCTCCGATCTCGCGTATGATCCCAGAGAATCTGGTTTCCTGGCTTCTAACTTGTTCTGTAAGCTCATTCAACCGACTCTGGATCACAGGCAGCAGCTGGTCATGGTTGGCAGCCCCCAACGTCGCCTTCAGGTCTCCAAGGGCAGCGTTCACGGCTTCAAGGCTAAGTGCTGTAGGTTCCGTCGACGGGCACTCTGTGATCGTTGAAGAAACACCGGCACTGCATCCGGCCGCGTAGTGGGTAGGCAGGTCTCTGTGCTGGACTCCCTCGCCGCATCGCAAACATTCCACGGTGTGAAATGTGCACTCGTTCTCGTAGTGTTCCAGCACACGGTCCATGGTGCCCGTGTACTCGCAGCCGTGCTGTTCGTTCCAGCAGTACACCTTTGTGGAAAATAAGATATATAAACAACACACATTGCAATTTTTTCGCCGACAAAATATTTTCACAAAAGGCGCGTTGCTTCGCTCTCCATGGCATGTATAACGTAGCTTTACGTGAAGTCCGCTGCGAAGCAACGTATACGCGAAATTATATAGAGGCGTAATGCTCTAGATCACCCAATCAATATCTGTATCTCTAAGCATTAACAGGCAGCAAACAACACTAGGTTACGGCGAATCAGTTAATTTTGCTCCTAAATATAAATACAGATACTCCAACACTTAAAGAAGGTTTGGTAAGCCAGAATCGAAGAAAAAAATATGCCGCACTTCAACTGGTCTTCCAGCTTCTACCTCATCTACGCCAAGATCAGCATTGTTGGGCGGTGAAGACCGCCACATTTCCGCTTGCTATCTTGCTTCTAAAATAAATGCACTCACCCAGTACACGCCAGGTAGCTTTTATAGGGCGGTTTGTAGGGGGGGAAACACGATGGGCGGTAGCGGTTCAGGAATAATGTCTTAAAATAAGAATTGCAAGCAAAAGTAGTGTTGGAAGCAAAGCTATTGTTGAGAAGAATCACTAGTGAATTCATCTTTTTATGTACCCAACTTTCATTTCTGATGTTTTGGTGCGAAGTCCAAGAGAAAGTCGACCTTGATCTCTACATGAAATAGACCGATTTACCAATCTCGCTTCAAATGTCGCGTCGAAACGACAATGCGAATACATCAGTGTGAGTGCGAGATATATCAACTGACTGCCTTTATTTCTTGCATTTCCCTTTCTTGATCTATCACACAAAAAAAAAATGAAGCCATATTGATATTCAACACAGTATTTCACATGAGGCTACCTTGAGCTAGTGTTATTCTAGTGCGCGAGTTTTGACAACATAGAAAGGAAAATTTAGGCAGGCTAAATTAATGCATTAAAGTTCGCCAATAGTAAATCGCACACTCTTACCGTAGGTCATGCAGATAAGAAGCCGCGCAACTAATACTCCCGTTGAACTCTCCTCCTTACCTCCCTCCCCCCAGAAAAAAAGAACGTCAGAAATCGTCTGCTTCCTGCTCACCTTCAAGGTATTCGCGATCCTTGTAGGGAATTCATAACCGAAGCACTCCGCTTCGTGGAATTTCACTTGATCCAATGGACACTGGCCAACGCCCCCTTCGAGACTGGCTGCGTGGCAAGATTGGCACAGAGCGTGCGAGCACGGCAACAGCACCGTTCGTTTCGGGATCATACGGCAGAGGCTGCATATACGTGAACTGGGAACCTCGTCGACGAACCGCGTCGGTCGCCAGTTGACGCCGGCGACGACGTGTTCGCGAAAATGGTGCAGCCGTCCCTGTCCGTGATCCGGCATGGCGGTGTCGTCAGGCACGAATCCCAAGCTCGAACAAGAGCGCACTGGCTTTTACTGCTTTTACCGCCGAGCTTATCTGTACTGAGTGGTATCACATTCTAAAAAACGTTTACGCCCTCTGGGGTGTATATCTGCCACCGAACACTAATCATCACCTGCCTTGCTTGCGTTTCCTTTCTTGAAAATGGCGCGCCCGCTACTGGCCGGTCGGCAATGCCACGTCATGCTAATAACGCGCATGCCGTTCGTTACTGGGAAGTACCGGGCTCGCAGCGTTAAAGAAAGAAAATGCGGACAAGGCAGATGACGTTTATTTTGTTGCGTGTAGCAACATACAAATCAAAGGGTGTAAACTTTCCCTATAGTGCATAAACTTTAACCAAAGCAGCAAGAGGGACAAATAAAATGAGCCCTGCACCCAATGTCGCGTACAATTCCGAGTACTTTCCGAACCTTGACACTGCAAAGCGGCGAGGAAAAAGTGCTGCGTCATCGTTGCCGACACTCATTTCATGTTTCTACCACCGACTACGCCGCAGCGGCTGCATATAAATTATGCTTGTTTTTCCATTATCACTTACCGCCATACCGCTTTTCGAAATGGCTAAGCAACTGAGACACGACAACAAAATGACTGATTTCTTATCGTCAGCGAACATGTTGCACATCGTTAAGAAAGCTTCTACATGTAAAATGATATCAAGCAAAGGCGAAAACAAACATACGAATGGCATATTTAAATGAACAATGCAGATGTCTTTATCTTAGAACAAAACTAAATTTAGCAGTTTAGCCCGACGGCCAAATCATTGACCGCAATAGCAAGGTTTAGCGAAGCACCTCAACTCTTCAGACGATGTCCTTACTACAAGTGGTTACGATGCATTGTCGCTACGCATCACGCAAGGACGCTCCGGCTGTGCAGAGGGAACAGCGCCTTGACAGCTGCCAGGCGTCACCCAACGCATGCGCGATGAAGAGCACAGCCAGGTGGCATTGCAAGGGTCGAACCTCGAATGCGCGCGAGATTAGACCGGCGATCAACATTAGTCAGCGCCGTGATATTATTATCAGCCAACGCCCATTAATTCTAATATCTATAATATGTAATCCATAATCTCAAAACGGTGTCAAAATGCCTGACGAGAGATGTCCAACATTCTGCATTTACACATAAAATTGATGTTGATAATACGAACTGTGCCGAACAGTGGAGGGGACGCTAACAGAATGTAAATGCAAGCTTGTGTTACTGCTTAACATAATGACGTCACGTAATGTTAACAGCTTCTGCGTTACGTTATGTAGGTGCCATACGCTGATGCCAGGTGCTTGGGACGGTATTGCTTATGTTAAAGCAATACACTGAAATTAATGAGGTTGACTTCTTTTCCTCGGCGGAACTGAACCATCGTCCCGGCTAGACATATCACTACATCCATACCCGAGCCTTCTTTCAACATACTCAATAAGCGAGATAATGCTGACGTGTTATACGGTGCAAGTGGAATTACAAACAGGCGGTACGCAATGTAACGCTTGACGCTTAACGCGCCTTCCACGTATGCAGTGTCAGGACTATTTGGACCGTTTCATGCATGCGTTGGTAAATGCCATTTAGTATAAATGTCCTCTGATAGTTGCGTCCCCAAGTCATTTGTGTGTGTCGCTCACGACAGCAGTCAGACGCGAGCGAATACCAGGTTACTCGAACACAACAGCTGCGTGGGATAGCATCTTGAGGGTTAAAAAGCTTGAAAAAAAGATAGTCTAGCAACTGCTCAAAGGGTGATAGAAATAAAATACTTGTAGTGCTGCATGCTCCTAGGTGCAGCAATGCCACAAAATATATTTTGATTTTTAAATTTAAAGAAAAGAACCACACAAATATACCTGTTACACTCAGGACGCCTTATAGACAAAAACAAAGGTAAGGTAACTATACACCGAATAATTTCGCCATTCCCTACCAGTGACTGTGCTCGGACACCTACGTTGCTTAAGCTGACATGGGTAGATGATTTTCGCTGGCAGCGTTCGCCAGAATACTACGTCTATATCTTCCAGGCTCTTGTGAAGCTTGCATCTATACTAAATGTTTGCTTCAATAGAAACAGACGTCTTTCTTGCACTCGAACGGAGCGGCTCACTTTTCGCTCTCAGAGGGCGTCAGCCAGAACATCCGACCACGCTACATACAGCATAGCCAGGAGGCCAGGCAGGGAGCCAGCTTGACAACGAGCCATGCAGCCAGCCAACTGGTTCTTTAATCAGGCAGACGCTCAGCCAGACAGAGAACGAGATATTCGGTTGTGTTAAGCTTTGGCAGTTACTGTCGGCCGCATTTATGATATATGCAACTGCTATACAGCAAAAGTATACGTGGAATATTATTAACAAAACAGTTCCAGAGGGTTGAAGTTATACAATAAGACAGAACAAACTGCACGCTGCAAAACACTTGAAGATTGCAAGCATCCGCAAATTAAGCCCGGCAACCATCCCTGTGCTTTGGCAAGCAGTTTCGAGATTGCCATATTTAACGATCACGTATTTTGTCTGAAACGGCGAGTTTGCCCTACTGAATAAAGCGGGCGGCGCATCTTATATGTAGTCCCTGAACTCGAAATTGAGAACTGCAGTGCTGACTTGGTATTGAGAAGTTTCTCGTGCACCCGTCAATTTCAGTTTATGGATGTGAGATACAAATAAATGCAGTTTTTTTTTTCGTCGAGCCCGCGGTTCGTAAATTTTCGCTCGCGGCTCTACATGTTTCTTTCAGCGACGTTTAGCCGGAATTTGTTGGCTGATGGCACGGGCCACCGACCAACAAATCGTAAACAGGCAAAAAACTGAAATCTTTCGAAGCTTTTTGTCGTAGTTGATACCACTGCACACGCACAAAAAAAAAAGAACTGTATGCGTGCGCACTGAAAGTCTCGGAGTAGTGAACAACAAGCAATGCTCGTCGTTTACTGCATGTGCCAATCCACTCTTTGAAAGCGCATGACCAGCGAACGTGTTTAGCGCTCGAGACAGAGATTACACAGAATTTTGAACAGAGGTAAGAACATATTTATTTTTCTGATCGGTGGTCTTCGTGACCGCACGTACGCAAACACATTCGCTTATCACCTGTGTTCTTTAAAAGTGTCCGTCACGTAAGACAATGAATGGCTAATACCCCCTTAACCTCTTCTAGCCTGAATTTAGCATACTGCATAAAAAAATTATTTTTGCTGTGGCTTTTTATGTTCTGGTTATGAGGAAGTTACACAGCAACTTTTATGCGTGTCGGGGTTTTAGGAAGAAAGTTACAGCTATGTCGCGAAAACGCGACAACAGGTCGTAATGGATCAAAAAATGTTTATTTTCAAACACACTTGAGAGCTCATTTCTTTGAGTTTAGCACATTTGTATCTCAGTTCTTATGAAAAGAAATGAAACAATTTGAACTTTTTTTTATACACAGATGAACTTTGCACTTTGTGCAGAAGGAAACAGGTTGGCCTTTGCAGCCAGGCATCTTGCATCGTTGTCGTTGCTGCGACACTTCAGGCCAGTGGCCAACATTGTCTTGACGGACTTCAGCATTAGGTGTTGGAGCTGCTGGTCCTCTTCTTTTCTTCTTCTCAAGCTCTCCTTCCACGGAAAGAGACGGCCGGCCCCTCTTCTTCATCACGTCCTTGTTTTGATTGCACAGGCAGCTGGCTAGAGAAGCCTTGAACGCTACAAGATCCAGTTGATGTTTCTTTGGGATTCCTAGAGCATCACAATCCCTCCGGTAGAGCAGCCAGCTGCTCACAACAGCCATGTCCACAAAATGAAAAAAAAATCGCAGGTAGAATTTCTTCGACTTCAGAAAAATTCTGTAGTACGCCATGAGCTCATCGAGAAGGTCGACTCCACCCATAAAAGTGTTGTAAGCCTTCACAATGGCTGGCTGCTCAACTTCACATCTTTCTTTCTTTTTGCGGTCATACCGCTGGCAGCTTCCTAGAGGCTGGGCACTCCCGAATGTGCTAGCAATATTCACTCCCCGGCTGTCGTACCACTTCACTACTCGGACTTCGACCCCTTCAATAGTAGCCTGCCTCTCCACGTGGCTTCCTCTACCGTTCTTCTTCATTTCTGCATCGCTGGGCAGTCGGCATCCAGAAATTCTGTTTGCGCGTGCAGTTCCCATTGCTGGAATACCACGCTGATGCAAATTTACCAGCAGTTTTATGGATGTGAACCAGTTGTCAAAAAAGAGCAAGTAGCTCTTGTTCTCTGGGATGGAGCGCGAAAGCTCGAGCACAACATTAGAGCTTGCTCCAAGGTCAGGTAATCCAGGAACAGGGCGGATGTCCCCTGTGTATATAGAGAAGTCAGAGACAAGTCCGTGGGTGTCGCAAAGTACAAAAATCTTGTAGCCCCACTTGTGAGGCTTGCTAGGGACGTACTGCTTGAGTGAGGAGCGGCCTTTGAACGGCACAATTTGCTCGTCGACCACCAGCATCTGTGACTTTGGAAGGATTTGAAATTTGAGCAGCAGATTGTCAATGAGTGGTCGAATTTTGAAGAGCCTGTCTTTGCCAGCATTTGCTTGTAGGAGATTGTTGTCGTTGAAATGAAGGCTGTTCTTTATCGCTTGCCACCTGTCACGTGACATAACTTCTGCCACTTTTTCTACTCGCATCTCGCGGTTCCAGTACATGCGCGATCGCGGAAGCCTGTATATAGACATACATTGTGGCCCCAAGAAACTGCTCCAGTTCAGCGCGTGTTAGGCACAATGCTTTGTTGGCATTCTTCTGCACTGCATAGAGATTGGACTGGTCTGTAATCTCCTCAAGAAGCTTGTCGTCAAAAAAATACCGGAAGTACGCAATGGGAGCTTTCGGCTCATCTGGAGGGTCTGGAAGACCGTCTTCCCATTGAGGGTGGCATGTCCGCGGATGGTTCACTTGCTTCCAGAGGAAACTTCTTGCGCTTGACGTTGACGGCTCTTCCGTTTCACCTTCTTCATCTGCAAACAAAAAAAGAAAAAGAAATCACTGCGAGGTCGCAAACCGCATTTGAGAAGCCACAAAAACCTTGGCTTGAAAAAATTGGCTGGGGCTTAGCTAAGGGCCTGGATATCTCGAAGCGAAAAGCTGCGGTGATCCGCGATAAACACGCGCTTGCGGCGAACGTCAAACGATGACGCATAGCGCGCGGCAGCGTGCGCCTGTTCTATGGGCAAGCGCGCCTTATATACCCCTCCTTTCAAATGCGCACGGCTGCGGCGAAAGGTCAAACGGTGGCGCGGAGAAGCGACGGCGCACATGGGCAGTAGCCTGCGCAGTGCGTGACGTCACTCGTGCTCCGACAAACGCGGTGTTGACTATCGTAGTGAAGCTTTTGGCTTCAAAAGAAAAAGACGCGCCACTGCAATACAACACGAAAGAACGCTGACGGCGTTTCACATTGCAGCCGAATGCAACTCGCCCAACAAACAAAAAATTGCGCACCTGTGTCGCTCCCAGACTGCCCAGATTGATCTGATGGGGCAGCATGTACTGTGTCAGGGCTGTATTCCGAATCGCTGTCGCTGAGGCAGCTATCTTCGCTTTCTTCAACGGGTGGAACCCTGATCCCGTAGAACCTTCTGGTGTCCATCACGAACAAAAAGCACCGAATAACTGCAAAAAACAAAAATTACTAGTTTTTTGACCACATGCCGAGGAAGACGAAGTTGTGCACAAATCGGGACGCTACAGCCTGTTGATGCGAAAACGCGACAAAGCGACACACGCTTGAAAAAACAACTAATCTTCAAAAACAAATTATTTACGTGATCTGCGTGCATTATTCAACCAAGTGCCTATCATGCAAAATTTTTTTATATTCAAAAAACTTACATACCTTGAATGGAGACGGATGTCAATGGATGGATAGTGAGAAATGTTCTTCGTCGGCATCAACTGGAGAAATGGCAGCCGTCAGCTCTTTACTGAATCGACGATAGATGGCGCTGCCTTTTCCACGTGTTGCCAGACATCTGTGGATTCCCTCTGAGCGCAGGGATAGCGGCTACAGATGTTTTCTTCTGGTGGTGCGGCTTAAAACCGGTATGATGCGAAATCGCGACAACAGGTCATAAGAGGTTAAGCAATTGCTCATACCCCCGAAAAGGCGGACTCCCCATTAGGACGACAGAAGAGCAGTGGAATTCTACCCTGGAATGATGAGCGGCTGTGCAGCCCCTGCGGAAGAAGCCGGCGACGACGAACGCTCGAGCAGTGGCACGAGCGCGTTAGCGTGGTTGCGCCGAGGTGCGCCAACAACAAGAGGCCGGCGATGCTAGAGCCATTGCTGATGACGATAATTTCTGCTCGCAGACACCACCAGACCACGGATATGAGCCGTATACCGCTGCGCTGTACAATTCCCCTTGGTCGCATTATCAGTCGCACACTACCTCACGCACTTGGCCATACATTCAGGGAGACATATCATGAGAAGCCAACAAACACTGACACCAAGGACAACATAGGGGAAATTACTTTTGCTCAATAAATGAAATAAAGAAACGATAAATTAATGGAAATGAAAGTGGATGAAAAACAAAAACTTGCCCCAGGAGGGGAACGATCCCACAACCTTTGGATTTCGCGCGCGATGCCCTACCAATTGAACTACCGCGGCGCCGTTTCCATATCCACTTTCTTGGGTATTTATGTTTCCTGGCAGAACGTTGGGAGTGTTAGCCAGCGCCACCACTCACACACCTTGACGGCAGACGTGGAACGTACTTTCTGCCCCAGGCGTAACGAGAACGTGATCATTTTGTGTTAAGACAACTAGTCAGTAAACCCACACATGCTACCTGAAGGCATCAATGTTGCCGGATTCGAAACCCTCGTTATGTAATAAACGAGAAGAAAAGGGGTTAACCTCGGGGCCCGATTTTTATTAGTCATATCATGAGAAGCCAACAAACATTGACACCAAGGACAACATAGGGAAAATAACATGTCCTGAATAGATGAAATGTAGAAACGATAAATTAATGGAAAGGAAAGTGGATGAAAAAACAACTTGCCGTAGGTGGGGAACGTTCCCACAATGTTGGCATTTCGCGTGCGAAATGGGCCCCTCGGTTAACCCTCTTTCTTCTCGTTTATTACATAATGAGGGTCTCGAATCCGGCAACAGTGAGGCCTTCAGGTAGCAAGTGTGGGTTTATTGACCAGTTGACTTCACCCAAAAAGATCACGTTCTCGTCACGCCTGCGGCATAAAGTACGTTCCACGTCCGCGGCCAAGGTATGTGAGTGGCGGCGCTGGCTAACACTCCCAAGGTTCTGCCAGAAAACATAAATACCCAAGAAAATGGATGAGGAAACGGCGCCGCGGCAGCTCAATCGGTAGCGCACCGCACGCGAAAAGCGAAGGTTGTGCGATCATTCTCCACCTGTGGCAAGTTGTTTTTTCGTCCACTTTCATTTACTTTTATTTGTCGTTTTTTTATTCCATTTATTAAGCACAATTAATTTCCCCTATGTTGTTCTTGCTGTCATTGTTTGTTGGCTGCTCATGATATGACTAATAAAAATAGGGCTCCTCGGTTAACCCCCTTTCTTCTCGTTTATTCACGGAGACATTCACACTAGGGGCGATACGCGTTTGCTTTTACAGCGAAGCTGTATATTGCTATGTCTGCCGGTCACCTGTACGCAGAAAACTCCTCCGGCGCAGCCCCATGTGCATGTGTGGAAAAAAAGAGAAAGAGGCGTGCGATAAGCCAATACCACTAAGATAACACAAGGCCTGCTTATTCCGATCCATGACGTCACGCTAGTGGCCTCACATTTCATTGACAAGGCTCGCGTTAGGAAAGGAGTGACGTCACTATTTCCTACCGGGAATCATACCCATTAATTTCTACGGCAGTAGGGACAGGTAACGTGACATCATGGACCGCAGTGAAAAGGGCTTGCGCTATCTATGCAGTGTTGGAATAGCTTTGCCAGTAGTGACGTCATTCCTCTCCGCCGCAGCCTATTGCGAGCGTAGAAGTTTCTCTCTCGTTGCGAAGTAGGTAGGCCACGCGTCATACGTACACCTGAGGAGCAGGCGGCTTTCGATCAGCAACGCCGCGAGCAGAAACGCGAACCAGCTCGTCTATGCCGTGCCGATGCTACAGCCAGGGCGCAAACAGCAACTGCGCACCGAGGATCCGGCAGCCTACGAAGCCGTGGTTTATTGACCCCTCGGGATTAAACCAATCATAAAAAAAAAAACTCAGTGCCCTTCCACTCTGTGACGAAGGATGAACAGCGAGGCTGTGTATGTCGGCCCCTAAATGGCAAACTGCACCTCCGCCGCGGGTCGGCCTGGCACTGCACTATCTTCGGGATCGGCCCACGTATGAGGAGTAAGTGCTTAACGCCTCCTTAACCTGCGCCGCGGGTCGGATCGGCACTGCACTATCTTCAGGATCTGCACACGTATGGCGAGTAATTAACGCCTGCTTCACCTCCGCCGCAGGTCTGGCCATTATTGCACTATCTTCGGGATCTGCGCACGTATGGGGAGTGCTTAACGCCTGTTTCACCTCCGCAGCGTATCCACCTGGCATTGCACTATCTTCGAGATCTGCACACGTACGGGGAGTGCTTAACGCGTTTCACCTCCGCCGCGGGTCTGGCTGGTATTGCACTATCTTCGGGATCTGCCCACGTATGGGTAGTCCTTAACGCCCGCTTCACCTTCGCCGCGGCGGATCGGCCCGGCATTGCACTATCTTTGAGATCTGCCCACGTATGGGGAGTCCTTAACTCCACCGCGGGTCTGGCCGGTATTGCACTATCTAGAGGATCAAGCCACGCATGGGGTTTGCTTAACGCCTCCTTTAACTCCGCCGCTGATTGTGAGGCATTGCACGTCTCCGGGGCCGGCTCACGTTTGGGGAGTTTTTTTTTACTTACCACGCCTACTGCACGAAAATTTCCTTGGACGGTAGAGGTGTACAGCTTCCCTGTAAAACCGGGGCCGCACATTTTAGCTTCACTGGTTAACCATCTCTACAGAATGTTGGGGCGGTAATTTTTTTCTACACATATTACATATCATTGGGTCGAATAAATAATTACATATAGAAATGTTTAACCACCGTGGGCAACCTACAGTTTTTGTTGGCTCTCTTACTCTCACGTTTTAGTGGACAGACTCTACTGCGCGGACGCCATAAAATCCCGAATCCTAGTCAGAGAAAGCTTCGCTGTAAAAATCTATACATTTGACGAACGTGAATTCGCTCGTTGTCGGCGGTGTTACGATCGACCAGCGGGGGCAGCGACCTTCGAGCCTGTCCTGCTTTCGTGAGACGAACCGGCTTTATCTGAAGCTCACAATACGTCCCCTCGGACAGACCAGCGGCGACATCAAGGCGAGACACGTTTGACGACTACGGGGTTGATGGATCGCACTTGGTCGCCGACCACAGCGCTTAGATCGAGGAAGTCCTGCGAAAATGCGTTCTAACCCGGCTAGCCGCCCAAGCCAATCGACAGACGAACCAGCTACTTGCTGGGCCGTCCCAGCAGCCAAGGCGCGCCAATGGAGTTATGCGTGACACCTCCTGTTCCCTTGTTTCCCTGGTAGGCCAGTTAATCGGGTGTGCTTGTGGGTATTACTAGAGTTGTGTTCAGTGAACAAAGGGTACCGGAATGATTGTGTGCACCCTCGCCCTCAAGGCGGAGCCTTCGGCGACTACGAACGCTCCGAGTGGAGGATGGTGTGACCACGGGTTTCTCCGGCCTAGGGATCTAGGGAGACCGAAGTAATTTAAGCGGACTTTATTGAGAGGGCTCTGGTGTGCTAGTGTGTCCTTAGATGCTCTCCGAAAACATGTAGTCTGGTTTGATGCGTAACTCATGCTACGAGAATGACGTACTGGGCTCTGTGCTCCGGCCCGTTCGTGTATTCTTTGTTTTGTAAATAAATTTGTCTCATCCGCAAATAAGCTCCCTGTGCCTTTGCTCATCCTCTAGACCCCGTACGTTTCAGGAAAGAAGGAACCCTCTTCAAGAAAACCCAGACGACGGCGTGGGCCCTCTTAGCCCCCGTGTGACGGTCTGGTTGCGTAGGCCAGCTACTCGTTACGAGACGCTCCGGCGGCGTAGGCTATAGAGAGCGACCCTCTGTGTGAGGTCAGACTCCGAGGTTACGACCTCCGAATCCTAAAGCGGAAACAGTTCAACGTATCTATACCCCCGTCACGCGACATATCTAATTTCATTTACAACAAATGACATTAGCTCATAATGCCATATGTTCGCTTTCACGCGGTAAAACATTATACAAACCGTTGAACACATTTCAAAACAAATCACTTCGCCAACCACATTCGCATTCGTTACGGAACCGAATATGTATCTTCCATATGAGGAGCCTACCGCTCAGCTTCGCAAACAGTACATGCTTTTCTGTTTTGTTCTTTAACCAAACATAACCATATATTCATGCATGCGTTAAAGAGTTCGCAAAAGACTATACGTTCGGTTGCTAACAGAAGCTTCTTTATTAACCAGCGACACCCACGGCCAGCGAGCAAGGCCTACCCTCTTCTTCGGTGCCAGTTGGTGCATACCGTCGAGACAGCGGCGCGCCGTTTCACACTTTCCAGTATTTACCGTACGCGAAAAAGGACCGTCGTACAACTCTGCGTGACAAACAACTCCGTGAAACTTTGCTTTGTTGCAGATAGGACATATTAGTACGGTCTCCTAAGCGGAGCACCACGCTCGGGCGCTGACTTCGTCGGCAGCCGCCTATCGCTCGAGCCAGTTGGCCTAGCTCCCGGTTGTCGAAGCAGCAGCCGACGGCGCTTGCAATGAAAACGCTGCGAGCCATAAGGCATTTATTTTCGTGAGCACTTTAGCGGCTGGACATTAATATCGCGGTTAGATGAACACAAAGTTGGTTCTCTCTATACTATGTCCGAGCAAAGATCAAATGAGGCGAGCCACCTTGCACGGTGGTCGTTGCGCGCGGCCAGTCTGCGAAACCAAGTGTGGACACTCGGCGACACATGGGCACTGTGTTTCGACGACGTGCACTCCGCTCTTTGTTGGAGGAGTGCATGTCACTCGCATCAGTCCCGTGCTGGCATCAGCAGCCTCCGATATCTTTAACGTAATCTTCCTTCAATGCCGAACCTCGATGAGCCTGGCGAGTAGTGGCAGTTATGGAAAGCAGATATATCCACACGCGATCAATTTCAATGGTACGCTTCGAGAAGTCGAAGGTCCATGACATGTAAGAAAACTGGAACGGAGTGACGGCGTCTTCAATTAGTTTAGCCGCAGTGAACACGAGCGGTAGCCGCAGCAGAGGCCAGGCAGCAGGAAGAAACGGAACTCGCTCTCTAACTACACACTCTCGCACGCAGAGCGCTGCAGCTATGCCTGTTGGGCGACAGAATATGGCGCTCACTACATTGCAAACCGCCCATTGCCCTCTACTGTAGAGCCAAAGCTTACGCTGTGCATCGGCACACAGCTCGTCGGTCTCGATCGCTGTCTCACCCGCACAGTCCGAATGATTCATAACTAAATCTGAACAATGCAGTTGTCCTCCCTTGATCTACGCAGCTTGCAATACTGCGAACTGCCCTCAACTGCATCGTCCAGTTGGCACTGCACTTCGGCACGCAGATCTGCCTCGACATGGGTGCCCGTATCTGTCGGGTTAGCAGTACTCTGTACTTCGTTAACAACCAACAAGCGACGCCGACGCGCCGTGACTGGTCCAATTCATTCGCAACTGGCCTAGCTGTCTCTACAGTGCTATGTTGGCAAATCACCTCGTACCTCTCACTACGGCCTTTGAGGGTCCTTTGAGGGTCGATTTTTTTCGCCTTATGCGACCGCCTTGGGTCGATTTTTTTTCCAGATTCCAATCCTTCTTAGGGACCTATCTCGAAAATAATTCCCCGTGATTTTTCTAGGGTGACCATAAAGTGAGAAAAAAATATTTTACGTTGGTATATATGTACTCTTCATTCATGAATAGCAACAATAAAAAAGGAAATAAACTGATAAGAATTGAAAGTTTTATGCATTGTTATAGTTCAAGGCTTTGAAAATACGCACACGACAATATTTCGCAAGATTCAAATGTTCCTGGCCTTACACTAATATGTACATCCATAGCGTAATTGAACTGCGTAGGCTCGCAAACTCAAGAAAACTGTGTGGTTCTGTGCCCGTCAAAAAAGCAAAACGTACGAAAAACTTCCGCAAATCTTCATCTTATCGCGAACCAGAGGCAATTAGCTTTCACGAATCTCCCCAAAATATTGTAAAAGAGCAACGGAAACGCATGCATGGCGGCATACTTCTATGCGCACCCCTGTGAGCACCAAAGGAGTGAGAAACAAGCTGTCGCCCTTTGAGCGAGTAGCAACGAGATAGCCATCAGTTTTGCAAGCGCAAGAAGCCGAAACCGCCCGCGGAACAAAGCCCAAACCGCCATCCTCCCGCGCGCGCGCCAATGCGCGAGCGGTACTGTATAGACGCGCGGGAGCGAGCTAGCTTTAAAACAAACCATACAACGAAAACCGAAAGTGGCAAGCGCGCGAAAAAAATTCCCTGTATTTCCCACAGAGTGGCAGCACATGACAGAAAAGGAAAAGTTAGGAAATTCGCGCGCTTTTTAAGCGCACAGACGGCGCCGTAAATATACAGCATCGACCATTTCGGGCTTCGTTCCCGGCGCCGTATATTTACGTCATTGACCCTCAAAGGATTAACGGCCTCTGTTGCCACTGAGGCATCGTAAGCAGCTAGCCCTTTTCGTTCACCTATGAATGTGCTGCTAATCTCACAGGTACTACTCCTCTCGTCTCCTTTTGGCGAAAATCCGCCAGTTACTTCCTCATTTTTTTTTCTCTGAACTACCTATAGTATTTTCAGGCAGCCGTTGTCTTTGTGCGTTTAACTGCCGCAAATCTTCTGTCTGTTTGTTCAATGCTGCCATCTCTTTCTTGTGTTCTTCCCGTTCTCGCTCACGCTCATGCTGACGTTGTTGACGCTCACGCTCATGTTGTTGACGCTCACGCTGACTCTCACGTTCTTGACGCTCACGCTCCCGTGTTTCTTGCATCACCTCCCAAGCAATCTTAATGCTTTCATCATCATTGCCACTATCCTGAATCGCCTTTTGGATAGCTGGCTTTTTTATCTCTTCGTCCGTCTCAACTCACAACTCGTCGCACAATAACAACAAATCTGACTTCGTCAACCTTCTAAGATCTATAGCAGCTGCCCCGTCTGGTGGTTAGAACTGTTTGCCTTAATAATTTGTGCATACAAACAACATGCAACGAATTCCCGTTTCCTAGAACTATCAAAATAAACACACAAAATTTGAAGTCTGGCGAATCAAAAGGGAGAAAACCATGCCCTCACTTACGCACGCAGCGCCACGCCATCTTGTTCATCGGTCCGCTGTTCCCGGTTCCTCAGGACTTCTTTGGACGAAGGTTCATCCCTATCGCTGCCACCAGGTTATGGATCTTGCCGTTGAGCGCGGGAGTTGGCCGACGTTGAGGAGGATGTTGAGATGAAACTTAAGATTTATTTACATTATTTACCGTAATAACACAAAGTAATTAACAGTCATAAAGTCATTGACGGCCGGCAACTAATCGGACGCTGCGGCCCGTGGCAAGAAAAAGGAAAAAAATGAATGAATGAAGTAATGCATGTCTCTTCTCCCTGTCTCTCGCATTTAACATTTTCGGTCTCTCGGGGTCACTTCATTTTCAGCCATTCGTCGAGCCCGCTCAGGTGTCGTAATTTTCCTCCAATGGTAGGCGCCCGGGCAAGTGCCGTCACATTCTGTAGATGGGGTTGCTCCAGGGACTCTATTCACCGTGGTACGGGTGACTTGTTACCGGCGTTGCCTCATGGCCTGCAAGTGCCGTCACAATCGGTAGGTGGGGTACTCCAAGGGCTCCACTGTCGGACGGGGGACTTGTCACCGGCGTTGCCTCCTGGTCTGCAAGCGCTCAGCTGGAGGAGACGGGTTGTTCTTAGAACGAGCTTTCAGAGCTGCAAAACAGCTTTGCTCGGGAGCAAGATGAACTACCTGGAACCATGCGAAGCACCCTTTGCACTTTCGTGAAGAGTCAAGCAGAGGTGAAGACAATAGCTCGATGTGCGCCGCACGAGGTGGGAGTCGCCAACTTGTCTGATAGGCCCGGGAACGTGTTAGACGCGCTCCTGTGCACCCTAATTGGAACGCGACGGCGATTGGATGTGGTCGGGGAACCCGAGTGACGCCAGGAAAAGGGTCCGTATCTAACAGCCGCTAGCAGCAGACGCAAGGAACTGGCGTAGCACGCCCTTTCGCCGGAGTTCTTTGGTCTTAGCGTCGAGGTCAGGGACCTAGTGTCATCCATCAACCCCGTAGCCGTCCGACGTGTTTCGCCTTGATATCGCCGCTGGTCTGACTGAGGGGATGTCTCGTGAGCTTCAGAAAAGCCGAGTGGTCTCACGAAAGCAGGACAGGCTCGAAGATCGCTGCCCCCGCTGGTCGGTCGTACCGTTTAGAACGACCGAATTCACGTTCGTAAAATGTAAGCATTTCTAGAGCAAAGCTGTCTAAAGCTAGGATCCGGGATTTGATGGCGTCCGCTCGTAAAAACTTTCCCGTAAGAACAGAGTGAAAGAGTCAAGAACAAAATCCAACGCATATCGCCGCTTGTTTCAATGTCTGTCTGACAATGTATGACGTAGTTCGTGACGTAGTGTGCGCGTGATAAAGCGACCAAGGCGAATTTTACTGCTAAGCTTTATATGGCTCAGCCGCGGGGTTTCGTGGTGTCTGCGAGCAAAAATTATCATCATCAGCATTGGCTCAAGCGTCGTCGTCTTCCTCGTTCGTGCCTTTCTGCGCAACCGCGAGAACGCGCTTGTGGCACTGCTCAGGTGTTCGTCGTCGGCGTCCTCTTCCGTAGTTGGCTCCGTTGCCGCTCATCGTTACATCTTCGAATTCCACTACTCTTGTGTCGTCGTAATGGGGAGGCCGCGTTTACGGGGCTATGAACCACTGCTTAAGGGGGTATGAGCCATTCAGTGTCTTACGTCAGAGAGAGAGAGAGAGAGAAAGGACAGAAAAGGCAGGGAGGTCAACCAGAAGAGCATCCGGTTTGCTACCCTACACTGGGGGAAAGGGGAATAGAAAGAGTAAAAAGGGAGAGAGTGAGCACCGAGTGCGTGTGGCTGTGCTCTTCACCTGGCTGTGCTCTTCATCCCGCGTGCATTGTGAGACACCTGGCAGCTGTCAGGGCGCTGTTCCCTCTGCAGAGCCGGAGCGTCCTTGCGGGATGCGTAGCTACAATGCATCGTAACCACGTGCAGCAAGGACATCGTCTGAGGAGCTGAAGTGCCACGCTAAACATCGCTAATGTGGTTAATGATTTGCCCGTCGGGCTAAACTTCTAAATTTTGTTTTATTCTAAGATAAAGACATCTGCATTGTTCATTTAAATATGCTATTCGTATCTTTGTTTTCGCCTTTGTCTGATATCATTTTACATGTAGAAGCTTTCTTTAGGACGTCCAATATGCTCGAGGACGAGAAGTCAGCCATTTTCTCGTCGCGTCTCAGTTGCTTAGTCATGTCGAATAGCGGGATGAAGGTAAGTGATAACGGAAAAACAAGCGCAATCTATATCTACCCGCTCCGACGCCATCCGCGGTAGAGATATCTAATGGCTGTCGGCTACGGTCAAGGTGCGCGAAGTGGTGGGCATTGAACGCGATACTGGGAGCGGGGCTCATTTTACCTCTCCTTCTTGCTGCTTCGGCCGAAGTGTATGATACCACTCAGTACAGATAACCTCAGTTGAAAAAGCGAGTGCGCTCTTGATCGAGCGTAGGATTCGTGCCGGAAGTCAACGCCATGCCGGATCAGGGGAAGGGGGATCGAGGAAGAAGTTTGCTGAGATTAGGGTGTGGCGCATGAGAGACACGTACTTTACGGTTGCCGTCTTCAAGTACTGTGGTATTTTTGTACCTTTTCTCACTGTGGAGATCGAGTTTAACAGGATGCTGGTGGACTCTAGGTGTTTACCGCCTTTTTGGCAGATGAGAGTGGGCGATAATGTAACACGCAAGTGACATTCGCTTATTCCCAGTGCCATGCCTGGTTTCTGCAACCGCCATGGTAACTGATTGCCACACTTTCACCTCGAATTCCGTATAGGTATTGCCTCGCTGATAGATGACGGTTTCCTCCGAGACGGAAAGCTGACGTTCGAAATCAGGCTCATCGATTGCGAAATTTGCGATAGTATCAAAGTAGCACCTTAGCGTTCGTCCTCGCACAATGTGTACTGCATTGGTGGGTCGTCAGTGCCACTTCCCATGTGTGTGACATGAGCTCAGCGAACTTTTGATGTCCTTTCTGCTTGAAGAAATTTGCTCTGTGCAATTTCTTTTTTTTTTAATTTGCTTGGCTTTCTAACTGTCAACCTATTCTTTTATTACATTACTGGCTGTTCATTTTATATTTATTTATGCTGCTAATACAGTTCGTGTTCCTTAATATTGTGCTCCTTTTATGAGCTCGAGTGGTTTCTGACAGTATGGCGCCCACCTCGATATCTTCTCTCTAATATTGTCGTTCGGCGTCTGAATCGATTGGTTGCAAGCCGACGTTCATGGTTGATACCAAGCTGCAGTACTGCGCTTCGCCCTGTATCTGAAGTGTTCGGACAAAGTTAAAGTTCGGAGTGTTCAGGCCTTCGCTTATGACTTTAAACCGTATGTTCCGCAAGTACTTTGTACTCCGCCGTCGAAATGGTGCATTCGAAACTCTAATAACACACGCAATCGGACCATGTACTGCTACAGAAGTTCAATTGCTCAGATAATTGGTGTTAGAGCAGATGACGTCTTGAAAAGGAAATCTGTTGTTTCAGTGCTTCCGAGTTGGAATGCGGCTTACACCAGAGTAGAATTGATAGTGCTTACGATACTGCGTCGTGACATCACAGCGAGTGATCGGCGTATTTCTACTTTCATGTGTGCCCGAAGACCCGAGGAGACCTAAAAAACTGCTGATCTGTACGATAGAACAGGGGGCAACTGAAGAATATAAGTGTATTTTTTCCAGCATGCTTGATAATGTGATGAACCGCTAAACACCCTCCCATGGGTCTTTTGATCGTCGCTGCTTTTTAAGGACTATAATTGAACTTAGTGCTCTTCTTACGTTTCCTGCGTTAAACTTGCAGTGTCCTATTTTATATTACTGTTTTCAGTTATTGCAGTGATCTCTCAACCTCTCGACTACAGAAGCTCCTTTGTTTCATTTTTGAAAGCATTAGTTGATGAATTAGTGCAATAAAGGCAGTTTTTAGAGCTTTGCCTTAACTGTAATTCGGCGATGAGGCAAAAAATATGAGGCATGCCGATTAATACTTATCTGCTGCTTCATTCTACGGTGCACTGAAAAGAACCTACCCGGGCGTTTAAACGTTTCTCCTTTGTTAGAATGATACCACCAATTTTTATAATCAAACTCGCGGGCTGCATCTCATCGCACGATGGGTGGCCCTGGTATGTCTGGGGTCTACGCTGTAAACAAACGCCATGAAAAGGCAGCAGGAGCAACCTCTCAAAGGCAGCGGAATGTTTTCGTTAATTTCAATGAACATCTGTGTGTGTTTGAATACTTTAAAAACGCAAAAAGCGACACTTTGCGACTAGTAGGGGGTTGCCGAGGTAGATAAGCGGTGTCACTTTCTTCAAAACGCTTTTCCTATTGCACGTGTAACGGTGAGCAGACATGAAATCATGCCAGAGTTTTCGTCTTTCGCTCCATACGAGTAAAGCTTTAAAAGCAGCCTTCACATAAGCATTTCAATCTCGCAACTTCGCGTCACCTTGTATCGCCGGCGGACCGAGTGTTTAAAAATGGCTGTTGTGCGGATGCTCGACACACTTTCTCTTGAGCAGTCATGTTGGACTGACACTCTTTTTCTTAAGCAGTCATGTTAGACTGATTTAAATACTGTAAATAAACCCATTTTCCTCGTTCTCGCTGAGAATCAGTCCTTCCCTTTATCAACGTCCTCAGCGTGGATAAGTTGGACGACGGCATGGGCCAGCTACCTTCGAATTCATGCCGGACTCCAATCTTGGCAACGGATCTCGAGCGATGGGATTGAGCCCCCAATCCTGACAACTGGCTGACCGCGGTGAGATGGACTTTGCGACATGGTGCTGTATCTGCGGTGAGTGCTTGATTCTTACTTTGACTCTCTAGGCTTCATTTTGTGGTTGTTCTGTTTAGAACTGTAGGGAAGCTAGATTGTTGTGTGTTAGCTAGGTTGTGTTTTCCTAGCTAGATTTAGAGAGCAGAATCAAGGCAGTAAAGCAGCAATCATGGAGTTAAAGACACTGCTGAGAGACGAGTTGTTGATTGTTGGTGAGGAACTGGGCCTAGATGTACGCAAGGAAATGCTAAAATCGGAATTACTGAAGGTAATTTCCGAACAGGCCAGTGAGGAAGAAATTGAAATGGGGTTTGAACTTCTGAAAAGGAGAGAAGAGAGAGAGAGGAACGCGAGTTAAGAAAAATGCAACTTGAACTTGAAAGCAAATGTTTGGAGTTGTCTCAAGGGAGTGAAAGCGCTCTGGGACGATCAAGTGAGGCAGAATCGTACCGCATGGACAGGCTATTAAAACCATTTGAGGTCGGGACCGACATAGGCTTGTTCCTAAGCAATTTTGAAAGGACTTGCGAAAAGATGAACTTCGGCCCGAGTACATGGCCACAGCGGTTGCTGTCTATGTTGCCGTGTGAGGCGGCGGAGGTAATCGCCAGACTGAGTGCACAGGATGCATATGATTATGCAAAAGTTAAGGCTAGTCTCCTGAAGAAATACCGCCTTTCAGCCGAAGCTTTTCGGCAAAGGTTTAGGAGCACAGGCAAGAAAGATAGCGAGGGCTATCCGGAGTTTGCATATAGCTTAAAGGCCAACCTAGTCGAGTGGCTTAAAAGCGCGGAAGCGTACGACAGCAGAGACATGATCATTGAATGCATGGGTCTAGAGCAGTTTTACAAAACCATCCCCCAAGCTGTGAAACTGTGGGTGCAAGACAGAGGTAATGTAAACACTGTGGAAAGGGCGGCTGAATTAGCCGAAGAGTACGCAACCCGTAGAAAGTTGAACGCCGAGGAGGGAAACTGGGACGGTCGAAATGGACCGCGGAAACCATTTCCGTTCAAAAAGGGTGCGCAGACTAGACGATCGGAGCCTGTAGACATGGCGGAAAAGCCCGCAGAAAAGAGCAAGGAGAAACTTAACGGAGAAATCGCACAAAAGGAACAGAAAAGAAAATTCGAATCTTTTAGACCGATTCGCTGTTACAAATGCCACAAACTGGGACATATAGCTGTAAACTGCGAGAAGCCTAGCGTAGTTTTCTCCTACGTGGAGGAAAAAGATGAGAATATGGAACTTTTAAGTCCATATCTTCACGACCTGCAAGTTAATGGGAAACCATGCCGAGTGCTAAGAGACAGTGCCGCCACGATGGACATTGTCCATCCATCTTACGTGACGGTAGATGACTTCACCGGAGAAGTAGCATGGATAAAACAGGTTGTGGAAGAACACAGCGTGTGTCTGCCCATGGCCAAAGTCGAAATCAATTAACCATTCGGGGAGCTAGAGACTGAGGCTGCAGTTTCCAAATTTTTGTCACTGCAGTATCCTTACATTTTTTCGAATCGTTCGAATCAGTTACTGTGTGACAAAGGGCTCAAACTGGGAGAGGGCATAGTACAAGCATTGACCCGAGGCCAAGCTCGTAAGATCGCGGCGCTTTCGGCTGAAAATGCTCAAGCTCCTCCAGCGGAAGCAGAAAAGGGGATAACTTCAATACCCGAATCCGAGCTAGGCCCGAGGGACAAAAGAACAGTTGAGGAGAGCCTGCCAGCTGACCAGCTCAATGAGAGCGTAGCACTTGAGTGTCAAAGTTCTAGCCTGCAGGAAGAGCAAGCTGAAGCACTCACAAGCGAGACAGGGTCGTTATTATCACCGGCCTCAAAGAACTTTGATCAGCTCTTACGTGTGGATAAAGAGTCACTGGCAGCTGAGCAAAAGAATGATGAGAGCTTAGCTAAATTACATGACACAGCTAAAGAAGGCATTGCTAGGCGCAATGTGACGATACATGAGAGAGGAGGTTTGTTGTATCGGCACTACAGAGATCGAAAGGGTAGGATTTTAGATCAGTTAGTCGTACCTACTAAGTATAGGGAGGACCTTTTGAGTCTCTGTCATGGAAATGGGTGGTCTGGCCACCTAGGCATAAACAAATCAAAGGAAAGATTGCTTATGGAATACTACTGGCCTGGCTGTTTCAAAGACGTAGAAAACTTTGTAAGATCATGCGACGCTTGCCAACGTTCTGGTAAACCAGCAGAGACATGGAAAGCTCCACTGAAGGTAGTGCCCTCAATAACAGAGCCTTTCAGACGACTTGTAATAGACACGGTAGGGCCTCTTCCAAAAACGAAATCGGGCTACAGGTACTTGTTTATCATGCTGTGTCCGGCTACCAAGTTTCCAGAAGCAATCCCTTTGAGAGAGCTCAGTTCCACCGAAGTAGTAGACGCGCTTTTAACAGTGTTTGCACGAGTTGGGTTTCCAGCCGAAATTCAGGCAGATCAAGGGTCAGTATTCACGAGCGCACTGACTTCCACATTCTTGCAAAAGTGCGGGGTAAAGTTAATACACAGTTCTGTCTATCCCCCTCAGTCAAACAGTGTAGAGAGGTGGCATTCGGTGCTTAAGCGAGTTTTGCGTGCGCTCTGTTACGAGCATAAGGAGGACTGGGAGAGCTGTCTGCCGGCAACTTTGTTTGCTTTGCGAACAGTTCCACATGAAGCGACAGGGTTCTCACCAGCAGAACTAGTGTATGGCAGGACACTCCGTTCTCCACTGAGAATGTTAAGAGAGATGTGGGAGGAAAGAGGGGAGAGTCCAACAGTGGTGGAATACGTGCTAAATTTACTGGAACGGCTAAGCGCAACCCAAAAACTAGTCGGAAAGAACATGGGAGTAGCTCAAAAGAACGCCAAATTCTATTACGACAAGAATGCGAGGCTTCGTACGTTTAACGCCGGAGACCAGGTAATGATCCTCAAACCTTCAAGAAAGAACAAGCTTGAAGTTCACTGGGACGGGCCCGTTAAAGTGTTGCACAAACTTTCAGATACTATGCTCTGAAAATGCCCGGTCGCAGGAAGGAGGTGAGAATATATCACTGCAATTTGATGAAGCCGTATATAGAGCGGAGCGGAGTCGTTAACTATACCATCAAAGAGCAGGATGGCACTAGTACCAAGTTTAAGGAGTATAGGGCGGCCTCCAACTCTGAAATCGGCCTAGAAGAAATAGTCGAGCACTCGGTAAGCTCGCACGCTCTAAGACCCGAGCAGCTAGATGAGCTCAAAGAGGTGTTAGGGGAATATCTCGACAGATTCAGCGATCGGCCGGGTAGAACCGAACTGATAAGGCATGAAATTGAGCTGACATCAACCGAACCAGTAAGATCAAAGCCTTACAGGGTGTCTCCAAGACAGAGAGAGATTATGGAGGCAGAGATACAGCGCATGCTAGAGTTGGGAGTTATTGAGCACGCTGAGAGTGACTACACGTCACCGCTAATACTGGTAGAAACCCCTAACAAAGACCCTCGTCCGTGTGTTTACTACAGGAAGTTAAATGCCATCACTAGGGATCAGCTCTACCCGATACCCAACATTGAGGAACGAATTGAAAGAGTTAGCGCTGCTAAATACATTTCAACTATAGATCTCGTGCGGGGGTACTGGCAAGTTCCCCTTTCAGAAAGTGCCAGCCGCTATGCCGCATTCATCTCGCCGGTAGGCACTTTTCGCCCTCTCGCACTCAGCTTCGGGCTGAAGAACGCGCCGTTTAGCTTATCTAAGTTAACGGATATTGTCCTAAAAGACTTGCAGGAGTTCGCCTTGCCCTATCTTGATGATGTGGCAATTTTTTCGGACAGCTGGGAACAACACGTATCGCACCTCAAGCAGGTGTTCTCACGGTTGAGGGAAGCCGGCTTAACGATGAAAGCGGAAAAGTGTAGGTTTGGTTGTTCGCAGGTTACTTATCTGGGCCATGTTGTCGGTCAGGGCATGAGACGGCCGGCTGAGCTGAAAATAGCAACGATTGGAGAATTTTCTCAGCCGCGCACGAAAACGGACCTTCGTTCATTCTTGGGACTTGTGGGGTACTATCAACGGTACATTCCGAATTACTCGCAAATGGCAAGTCCATTAACAGACGCCCTCCGAAAGAGAGCATCGAGTAACGTACATTGGGATAAGGACAAAGAGAACGCTTTCCAAAGTTTGAAAACGCTATTGGTTTCTCGGCCTGTGCTTCGCGCGCCAGACTACACAAAGGAATTCATAGTTCAATGCGACGCAAGCGACAGAGGTATGGGCGTGGTACTTAGTCAGGTCGGCGACGATAACGAGGAGCATCCTATCCTCTATGCCAGCCGTAAACTAAATGTAAGAGAGGAAGCCTACAGCGCTTCAGAGAAGGAATGTGCTTGTTTAGTTTGGGCCGCCCAGAAGTTGTCGTGTTACTTGTACGGAGCGAAGTTCATTTTCGAGACCGACCACTGTCCTCTGACGTGGCTCAATCAAATGTCACACAAAAATGGTCGCTTGCTCCGATGGAGCCTCACTCTCCAAGAGTACAACTTCTCCGTTAGATATAAGAAGGGAAAGTTGCATAGCAATGCGGATGGTTTGAGCAGGCTAATTTGAATTCTGCGTTTGAGGGTCCCGCCTAAATTTTAGGGTTACTAGTGCTAATATTAATTAAGCGAAGAAGATCCCCTCTCATTTAGCAGGATTCCCTCCATGATTGCTGAATTTGTCAGCAAGAATTTGCTTCAGAAATTGGCATAGCGAAATGCAGCATTTTTTGTTTCTGCACTTCTGTTGTTGTTTTTTTGAAGCCTAGCGAGTCTAAAGTGAGAGCCAATGCACGTCATCTCGGCGCAGAGCAGTGTTGTGGGGTTCATTTTGCAGTTGCCTGTCCTTGTTGGATGTTTTGGGGCGGTGACATCAATACGCAAGTGGTCGCTGCGAGCCAAGACATCAATCCCCCCCCTGACCACCAGCCGTTCTCTTCCTGCCTAGCGGTTGTCAGCGCTAGACAGTCGAGATTTTTCGGGCCATGGAGGCGCTGTGAAGAATGGCGAGCTGCAAGGCAAAATTGCCACCCAATTACGACTGGGGGACAAGACGCGCATCCCCCACTCTCCGTCGCTGCAGCGAGGCTGCGTTCGAAGAAGCGGGCTTTGTGCTGAAAACCGCCTCCATCCACCAGCCCCATCGCCGTTGTGACGAAACGGGTTCGACGGACGAACTATTGTGCCCGAGGTCCCCAGTGAGGACCTGATTTACTTCGCGTGAGCAAGCTGCCGCGGGAAAGACGTTTTATGTCGCTTCCCATGCGCCGGCCGGCACGCAGGACAACGAGCTACCCAGAGTGTCTCCGAGCTCCCGGAACGGCGCCCCTCTGACGTCGGCTCCAGACCTTCGCACCTGTGTGTTTGCGTGTGGGTGGGCGTAAACTGTTCTGCGGAACGGCGCCCCTCTGTCGCTGGCGCCGGGCATCAGAATGTGTGTGCCGATGTGTACGTAAACTGTTCTGCGGGCGGCGGCAAGTTGACAATGAGTAAACGAACGTTCGCGTCACCTTGTATCACCGGCGGACCGAGTGTTTAAAAACGGCTGTTGTGCGGATGCTCGACACGCTTTCTCTTGAGCAGTCATGTTGGACTGACACTCTTTTTCTTAAGCAGTCATGTTAGAATGATTTAAATACTGTAAATAAACCCATTTTCCTCGTTCTCGTTGAGAAGCAGTCCTTCCCTTTATCAGCGTCCTCAGCGTGGATAAGTTGGACGATGGCATGGGCCAGCTACCTTCGAATTCATGCTGGACTCCAATCTTGGCAACGGATCTCGAGCGATGGGATTGAGCCCCCAATCCTGACAGTGCCCAAAAACATGTTGTCGAGATGAAGCACGCCGTACAGTGAAGTGATATGAATTATTTTTTACCGCCTGGAGCTCATTGGTGTGCATGCAACTGTAATTTACAGTGGCGTTCTTTCATGTCGCTCCCCTAGAAATTCTGAGCCCGCGGCAGGGATGGAACCGGCGACCTTACGATGGTGGGTCACTCCAGAATATACAATGCCTCGATTGTACGACCTGCAAAAGCCAAACAACAAAGAACAAGCTAGAGAGGAACAATTACAGCAACCGACAATTCACGAAATGTTTCACGTAACTCTTAATTGGGCACTGTTTACGAACGGTATGGCTTCAAAAATTAATATATGTATGTCAGTGCTGGCTTCACTTTTGCACTCGCGTTATCTTCTGGTGAATTTCGATGTCCTGCCCAAGGTGCTGCTGCAGACAGAGTGAATTAAGACACGGGAAAGTTGGACAGACGCGGATGTTGGAAACAATATTTGTTGTAAGTCGGCTTCGTCCTCTGTCCTCCGCATGTCCTCCCAACGGGATAGACGGCATTCAGTAAGAGTTGGCCGCGATTGTGGGCTTTACTACTGCCTGTTAAAAATAACAGGAATGAACGAGCATTACCTACCTTAGGCGCGACTTTACAACACCCATAGAAAACACGGACAAGCAAAAAATTTACCTCGTCGTTCCAGTCCAGTCATGGGATTTGGAGCATAAAATCGCCGTGATCTGTCCGCAAATGCGTGCGCTTAAAGTAGACAAGCGAACGCACAGCAATTATATTGGCGAGTAGTCACCAATGACATCAGCGCAATGTACTGGTGTCCTCCAATGACGTCATGTGTAGCGAAGCCCGTGCAGAGGCGCAGAATACTTTTTTTTTCTAACTGCGCGACCTCCGCCGTTCTTAGACTGTAATGTGTTCAAACTATGTTTATTTCCCTCAAATTATCAGCACCTATGGACATTGTTGATGACGTAATTCGCGATAACGTGCCACGGTAACGCGTGACGGTCGCAGCACATATCAAGGCACCAAGGTTGCCTACTGCGGGAGGCGAAAGGTTGCCAGCCTGAAGCCCTCGGCATACACCAGGACGGCGCTTCCAGCACTCCGCTTGTTTCTTTCTGTGTGAATGAATGAATTCGCTGGTATTACGCAGCGGCTGGACAGTTGGGCTAGTTACTGTGTTGGCAATAAAAGGGTAGGCCACAGCAAATTCCATGGCTTTTGTATTTTTGTCTCTATCTTGCAACCTACAGATTAATACATTTGATGCGAATATGTGTAGAAATAAAATGAGCTGTTCCCGATTTCTTCCCTTGGTGTCCTATATTTATATTTAGTCGCTTCACTTGTTGCTGCAGCGGGCGGCGCTTTCCCTGTTAACGTTTCTGCTTCGATTCTGCTGGTCTGCTCCTGCCGCTTTCAATACGCGTGCAAGTTTGCTCGTACGCTCTTGGGTTAAACATTCTTTTTTTGTCTGTGACCGAGAATGTTCTGGTAATGTTGGAAATACTGGGGAAAGTGGACAAAGCTCGCTGTACGGCTGTGTGGTGTGCCAGATCGAGGAGGAACAGTGGGATGAAATCGTCCATTTCTACGCGAACGAGAGTTAAGTACACTTGTGCAGCAGTATCCATGAACGAAACAAGCGCAACCCTTTTGAAAAGAGGCATAAGACAACACGAAAAATCATCCGCGGTTTCTCTTTATTACATATAGTTTTTTGGTTGCCCGGGCGCATTTTACTGCTTTGGTTTAAGAAACTGAAGATAACTGGTGAAAGTTGCTCATGAGCCGACTGATCCTAGATGACGCGTAGACGAAAATATCGCTTCATTAAGTTTTAGCGGTTGGTTTTCATAGTTTGCACGAATAAAAAAAACTTGCAGGTAATGCTTTGCGCGTATATTTATTGGACAGAAGTGGGTTTACCGCTCTTTTTGCCTCTTTCTTTACTATCGTCGTTGACATCATGTTCAAATTGTATAAGCTTTCCCGCTGCGACAGCGCACTGTGATAATGACACTAACATCAAATAATGTCCGTTGTTCGAAATTACATTACATAGGCGGTGTCACATCGGTTTTAGTCTAGCCAATAACCGGGAACATCGCATATAACCGATATGTATATGCTGTGCGAATCTGATAAACCGAATCCGAGAAGCAGACTGTTTCTTCGCGCAAGCGCAGAAAATACGGAACGTGAAAAAGACAGCGCTCGCCGTGAAATTCGCCCTAGCGCCATGCGCTGTTTATCCGATTTCTTGCTGAAAATAATTAACTACGCAAGCAGAGCTATTCCAACCACTAAAAACTAGTTTGTCTTTATCAATCAGGGACCACTCTTCCACTCTAATAATACCAGTCTTTCTTAAGCGGGGTGGGCCTAGACCCTGTCTGAGAAGTGGTCCGAGAAGAGACCGTAGCCGTTGTACATCTGAACGTGAATTCGCTCGTTCTAAGCTGTGTTACGATCGACCAGCGGGGGCAGCGACTTTCGAGCCTGTCCTGCTTTAATGAGACGAATCGGCTTTCCTAAAGCTCACAATACGTCCCCTCGGTCAGACTAGCAGCGACACTAAGGCGAGACACGTTTGATGGTGAAGGATTTGACGGATGACGCTTGGCCGTCGACCACTACGCTGAGACCAATGAACTCCTGCGAAAATGTGTTCAACGCTTGTTCGTTACCGCCGCCGCTACCTCCCAGGCCGATCGACAGAAGAATCAGCTAATTGTCGGGCCATCCCAGCAGCCGAGGTGCGCCAATAGAGTCATGCGTGGCACCCAAGGTCGATCCAAATAGGTCGCGAAGCTTCGGGCGAAAAGCGGTTCAGTACAGATTGTCACCGACATCAGCAAGGGGGTTTATGGGCGCGGCGATTGAAGCGCGACTATGTTTGGAGGGAACAAACATTGGGAAAGAAAAAAGCGTTTTTTAATTCAAGCGAGACACAGTTAGATTCATTCAACGAAAATAAAATTCCTGGTCAATATTATATATTCGTGGCGAGTTAAGAAAATACAAGTTTATTCAATTTTATTACTATTAATAAATGCATTTGTTTCGGCGGCCATCGTTACAGGGGGCGTTGACGCCACTATCCCTCGCAGTGCAATGCACGTCTTGAAATGGGCAGAAAGGCGCACTCGTAAAGTTCACCTGTTGAAATACGCCCCCGTCACAGTTTGTGCTTTCTTGCTTGTCGAAGTTTGTCTGAATTTGGTGACGCGGGTAGCTTCATCGCTTCTTAATCTGTTCAGTCAAAAGTAGTGAGTTACGACCGCCAGATAATTGTGTAGTTGTTTTCGTGCGACTGCACCGGCCGACGAGCTTGGCGTCCGACGATAGGATCAGCACTCTACACCTAAAGCTTTCGTCGGCCTCCAAAGAAAGCATGTTCTGTGCAGGGGTGCGATTTCGACAACCGTACGGCTGGCTTTTCCTGCATCGCTTTCCGCGCTGAAAGCTCGAAACGCCCATCAAGTCGAATGGCGGGGCATTTGAATATATAGCTCCAAAAGCACGGCAACAAAACAAATTTCGCGCCTTCGAAAACAAAATGACGTCACTTCTGCTTTTAACAGACATGGCGTCACGTTATTTTTTCTTCCGCCGGAAGTGTTCCCACCACATACAAATGGCGCTAAGCCCCATGAACCGCCGATGGACCGCCATGTTTTGAACGTATGGGCTCCTATGGAAGCTTCGCTACCAGGTGTATTTACCTTGTGGCACCTGCTGTCTACGAAGGTCCCCACCTTTCTCGGGCAGGCCATTTAACCGGTTGCGCCTGTGGGGCATTTCTACCGTTCTGTTCCGCGAACGAAGGTGCCCGAATGATAGAGCGCACCTTCACCCTCAAGGCAGAGCCTTCGGCAGCTACGAACGCTTCGACTGGAGGATGGTGTGACCAGATCTTTCCCTGGACTTGGGATCAATGGAGACCAATGGAACTTAAGCGGACTTTTGGCAGCGTGCTTTGGTGTGCTAGTGTGTCCCAAAATGAAGTCCGAAAACATGTAGTATGGTCTGATGTGTCACTCATGCTACCAGAAAGACCTTCCACGCTCGAAACGAAAGCAGTGTCCCTGGTGTCCTGTGCTTATCTTTGCCGCATTTACTTCCGCTGCAATGACTTCTACAAAAATGAGCCGTGTTTCCATTTCCTGAAAAGCGAGAAAGCCAGCGTAATCTGAAAAACACCACGTAGCCATGCACTTGTGCGCACGTGATAGCCGCCTCATCAACCTGCCTCAATGGGAAAGCAAGGTGCACAAGACTTTAATCTGTTTAAAAATTAAATTATGGGGTTTTACGTGCCAAAACCACTTTCTGATTATGAGGCACGCCGTAGTGGAGGACTCCGTAAGTTTCGACCACCTGAGGTTCTTTAACGTGCACCTAAATCTAAGCACACGGGTGTTTTCGCATTTCGCCCCCATCGAAATGCGGCCGCCGTGGCCGGGATTCGATCCCGCGACCTCGTGCTCAGCAGCCCAACACCATAGCCACTGAACAACCACGGCGGTTGACTTTAATCTAACGTATTAGCACTGCATACGGAAGTACCATATTGCTGTTTTCAGTACGCAATGTCTTGCGTAATTATTAATGCGAAAGCATTATACGACCCTTGAGGCAGAAGAACAGGCGTTGTAGGCAACGAATGGCACCAAAAGACGTCAGCACCAGTGACGTCACCAGCGTCATGTGTGACGTCAGTAGAAATACAGAATTAACATTAGAACAATTATTGGTAAAGGGACTCAGGAGGGAGTCAAGCGAATTAAGGTGAAGTCAATGAAGGTGAAATAAACTGCACTGAGGTGCATTCAATCGGATTAAGGTGGTTTAAAGTGCATTAAAGTGGATTAACATTGGTAGAAAGTAGAGAAAGGTGGATTAGTGGTGGAATAAATTGAATTAGGGTGAATTAAGTTTGGTACAAATGAGAGCAACGTGGATTAAAGTGGATCAAGGCTGGTAATAATTTGAACAAGGTTGACTAGGGGGTATTCAGGTCGAGATGTGAAGGACACGTGACTACGTATGACGTCACCTATGAGGACGTAATTAATTAGAAAAGGCATAATGCTTTGACAGTAATAATCACGTTAGAATACTTAAGTCACTGCCAATTTCTTTCAACGAGGTTGATCAGATGAGTTTCGCAAGAGTCTCCTTGCGGTGGTGAAATGCGCCGTCGTCGTTGATCATCAATTGAAAATCAAACGGAGAGCACGTCGGAGCCCCGTTTTGCTTTCAAACGTAATGACCAAAGATTGCAAAATAAAAGTCACCTTGCGTCTGTGTCATTCGAATAGACCATGGCTTACACGCATGTTCCTTTTAACCTGCGATTCGTTATTTTTGGTTGTCTCTTGAGATTCTAACAGCTCCCCCTTGGATGCCAGCTGAGCCTTTGTACAGCTGCGGTGGCGCAAACTGACGCCATCCTGCAGCAAGGCAGCCTGTGGGGCAATTATATTTAAGCAGAGCTTCTCTTATGCACAAGAACGATGAAACATCGCAAGGAATACAGGTTGTAAGCATGATAACCGATATAATACACATCCCCTTTGAAACAGCCGTCAGACTGCTGCTTTCAAACTCAGTTCTAACCAGAGTTCGAGAGAAAGGCAAAGGAAAGACAGGGAGGTTGACCACAGGTTATCTTTGGTTGGCTACCCTGAACTGGGGGAGGGGCGAAGGGATACGATAGGTGAGAGACAGAGAGAGAGAGAGAGAACAGAAAAGAAAGATAATAATCCCAACAACATAAACAAACACATGTACACACGACACATACGAATAGTTTCTTTGTGTGGGCACTGTTACGCAGTCTGAGAAGGCGTTCCTTCTGTTACGTAGTGTCACCGTCGAATTCTACGTCACACAGTGTGCAGTCACAATGTGTCACAAAGTACCTCGTCATTTAAGTACAGCAGCAGCGCCTTCATAGCGGATGGCGCTGATGTTCGCGTAGGCCAGTTCCCAAGGGTGTTTTCTGTTATTGGGCGCTTGTCCAGTTTAACGGCCGCCGCGTTCTGGATGCGACCAAGCTGCGAGTGAGCGAACCGGGCCGTAGTGCCTTCGATATGTGGGAACACTTAGTCACACAACTTTGATGCATTAGTTGCCAAATTGAAATGCTTATGTGAAGGTTTATTTCAGAGCTCTACCCGTGTGTCGCGAAAGAAGAAAACTGGCATGATTTCCTGCCAGCCCAATGCTACACGTGCTATCGTAAAAGTTTCGAAAAAACAGGCGCGGCTTATCTACCTCGGCAACCACCTGCAAGTCGTAAACTGTCCACCTTGGCGTTTTCGGAACTGTTTCAACACAGACAAATCGTTATGATTGAAACTGGCAAAGACATGTTGATACCTTTTAGATGTTGTTCCTGCTGCCTTTCCGTGGCGTTTGCTTTCCGTGTAGGCCCGCAGACGCACCAGGGTAGCCCTTCCTCTGATGACACGCAGGCCGAGATTTTAAATATCAAAACTGTTGGTATCATTCTAACAGTGAATGCAAGATTAAATACTCGTGTAAGTTCGTTTCTGTGCACCGAAGAAACAAGCAGGAGTTCAGTAATATTCCGCATGACTCATATTGTCTGCCTCATGGCCAAACTACAGTTAAGACAAAGCTCCAGGAATTCGCCTTTTTAGAATCATTCGTTAATAATGCTTTCGAAAATGAAATAAAGGAGCTTCTGTGGTCAGGACGTTCAGAGACAACTGCAATAACTGAAAGTGGTAATAGAGAGCACTGGAAGTTTAACGCAGGACAACTAAGAAGAGCACCAAGTTCAGCTATACGCTTTACAAAACAGCAACGGCCAAGACGACATGTGAGCGTGTTTGTCAGTTCAGCCCCACCCTCAAGCAAGCTGGAAAAAATAAACTCGTATTGTTCAGTCGTCACCTGTTCTCTCGCAAAGATCAGCAGTTTTCTATAAGTATCCTCGGATCTTCGGGCAGACGTGCCAGTAGAATTACGACGATCACTCGCTCCGATGTCAGCACGCAGTTTCATCACCACTACCAATTCATTTCTTGCGTATGCGTCATGCCCACCCAGAAGTACTGAAAGGAGAGATTTTTTTGTTCAAGGCTATCTCTCCCGACGGCAATTGTCTGACCAATCGAGCTGCTATAGACGTACATGTTCCGAGTGCGTGTGTTATTAGAGTATTGAATACACCTTTCATCGACGGCGGAGTACTAGGAGCTCGCCGAAAATAGGGTTCAAAGTTATAAGCGAAGGCCTGAACACTCCGAACGTTAACTTTGTACGGACATTTCAGGCACAATGCAACGCGCACTACAACGGTGTAGTATCTACCACGAACCTCGCCTTGCAATTAATCGCATTAGTAGCCGCATGGCAATAGTAGAGAGGAAAGTAGCAACATGGGCGCCATACTGTCAGAAACAACTCGAGGAGCACAAGAGGAGCACAATATTAAGGAACACGAACTGTATTAGCAGCATAAATACACAACAGCATGAACAGCCAGTAATGCAATAAAAGAATAGGTTGACAGTTACAAAGCATAGCAAATTAAACAAAGATTTCGCAGATACAATTTAATTTAGGAGAAAGGACGTCAAAAGTTCGCTAAGCTCTTGTCACACACGTGGGAACTGGCAACGATGATCCAGCAGTGCGTACACATTCTCCGAGGATGAATGTTAGGGTGCTCCCTTAACGCCACCGTCCATTTCACTATGGTTGAGGCAGATTCGGAACGATATCTTTCCGTCTCGGAGGAAACCGTCATTCTGCAGCGAGGGAATAGCTATATGGAATTGGAGGTGAAAGTGCTGCAATGATTTATCATAACGGTCGCAGAAACAAGCCATGGCAAGGTAAGCCAACGAACGATACTCTCGCGTTACATTATCCCAAACGTTCACGCGCCAAAAAGGCGGCCAACACGTAGAGTTCATGAGTGTCCCGTTGAACTCGATCTCCACTGTGAGAGCAGGTGCAAAAATATCCCTGCACTTGAAGACGGCCACCGTAAAGTGCGCGTCTCTCATGTGCCACACCCTAATCTCGGCAAACTTCTTCCTCAATCCCTGATACTGAATGATTTCCTCACAGTTTTCCAGGGTCAGATCATACATCACGTTCCCAATTTTGCTAATACACGCGGCTGTGGTTGACAGCGCACTGGTTAAATGCCGACCGCCACCACGGAAAATCCTACAATGAGCAATGACACGGCTGGAATCAGACTCCGGAGAAGTTTGCCGCGAGGGTCCCAGGTCGGCTAAGTGTTCCAACTTTCGAAGTGTCAGCGCCTTTTCCGAGCGCAACGACAGCGACGAAGACGCGCTGGATTCCTCCGCCGGATTTTGCAGAGAAGTCAGCTGGTGTGACACTCACGATGACATTGTGGCTGCCATTTGAGCCATGTCACTTCAAATTGCGCTCGCATGCTCCGATCTCGCGAGTGATCGCAGCGAATCTGGTTTCCTGGCTTCTGACTTGTTCTGTAAGCTCATTCAACTGACTCTGCATCACTGGTATCAGGTGGTCGTGGATGAGATCGCCCAGCATCGCCTTCAGGTTTTTAATATCAGCGTTGACGTTTTCAAGGGTCAGTGCTGTAGGTTCCGACCACGGGCACTGAGTGATCGTTGAAGAAACACCGGCACTGCATCCGGCCGCGTAGTGGGTAGGCAGGTCTCTGTGCGGGACTCCCTCGCCGCATCGCAAACATTCCACGGTGTGAAATGTGCATTCGTTCTCGTAGTGTTCCAGCACACGGTCCATGGTGCCCGTGTACTCGCAGCCGTGCTGTTCGTTCCAGCAGTGCACCTTAATAGAAAATGGAATCAATCAATGAATAACAGAATTCAAAATTTTTGCACGACGAAATATTTTTGCTAAAGGCGCCTTGCATCACGGTCCCTAACATTTTGAGCGTACATTTGCTTGAAGTGCGGTGCGAACAAACGTATACGCGTAATTCTACTGGGATGTAATGCTCTGCATCATCCAAGCAGTATCTGTATCTCGCTAAACATTAAGAGGCAGCAAGCATGAACAGTAGGTTAGGGCGAATCACTTAATTGTGCTCCTAAATAGCAATACAGATACCTTAACACAAAAAGCAGGTTTTGTAAGCCAGAATCGAGGAAATGCCATACTTCAACTGTTCTTCCAGCTTCTAAGGCATCTACGGCGAGAACGGCATTGTTGTGCAGTGAAGACCACCATCTGCTTCTGGCTTGCTAGCTTGCTCGCAAAATAAATGCGCTCGCCCAGTACGGGCCAGATAGCTATTATAGGGGGGTTTATAGGGTAAAACACGGTGCGCGATAGCGGGTCAATAATAATGCCGTAAAGCAAGAATTTGAAGCAAAAGTAATTTCGCGACCAACGCTATTGTTAAGAAGAATCACTAGTGATTTTCTCTTTGCCATGTACCCAACTTTCACTTCTGGTGTTTTAGTACGAAGTTCAAGAGAAGGAAGAATAATGTTTAAAGAGAAAGGTGGTCATTGATCACTTCATGAAATGGACCGATTTCGCAATGCCACATGAAATGTCGCGCCGAAACGACAATGTGGAAACATCAGTGTGAGGTAGGACATATCAATTTAGTGCCTTTTTTTTGCATTTTCCTTTCTTGATCTATCACACTAAAAATGTAGAAATATTATTCAACACAATATTTCCCATGATGCTACCTTGAGCTAGTGTTGTTCTAGTACTAACTAGTGCTAACTAATATCATAGTACTAACTGAAACCTGGTTGCGTCCTGAAATTCTAGACCACGAACTTTTTCTTATTGCAAATAATTTATCTATCGCTGCGATCGCATTGGGCGACAAGGAGGAGGCGTACTGCTTGCGATCACGAAAAATCTCGCTTCACGGTGCATCCACGTCAACACCCCTTTAGAAACTGTCTGGGCATGCGTCGCTCTAAATCATAAAAAAGTTATTATTGGGGTCTGTCATCGGCCCCCTACCTATACACAGAACTTCGTAAATGAATTACACGATGTTAACATCGTTTCATCCCGTTACCCAAACTGCCCATTACTTTTGCTTGGTGATTTTAATATGCCAAACATAACCTGGTCTAATACTGTCCCCACGATACACCCACCTTCCACGCTAGCTAAAGACTTTTTAGAAATGGGCTCAGTTTTTTCTCTCGAACAGCTTGTAACTGAACCGACTAGAACCACAGACTCTGCTGCTAATACCCTTGACCTTGTTCTCGCTTCACAGCCGGACCTAGTTTCCAACATCACTCACGTTCCAGGAATGAGCGACCACTCTTTACTCTTTTTCACTTAAATCTCGCACAACCTAAATATGCCAAAAGAACTGTAACCGTCCGTAATTAGAATAAAGCAGCCTTTGACGCGATTAATAGGGAATTATGTTCATTCCTTGATGTTTTCCTCCATGATTTCGACAGTCGTACAGTAGAAACTAACTGGGCAATCTTCGTAGAAAAAGTTACTTACTTAACCAACAAGTACATTCCCATTCGCATCGTAACTAGCAAGCCAGACGTTCCCTGGTATAATGTTCATATAAGACGCTTATCAAATAAAAAGAACCGATTGTACAGGTCGGCAAAGTTTTCCTCGAGTGAAGCTCGTTGGAGTGCCTACCGATTGGCTTCAGGCGAATATGTATCAGCGCTAAGAAACGCCAGAAACAATTTTTTATGTCACACGCTGCCGTCCATGTTAACAAATGATACCAAGAAATTCTGGCGCGTTATTAACCAAAAAGATGACACCATAACTCTTGTAGATAACTCTGAGAATGCCATACCCTGTGATTATATCGCGTCCGTCCTCAATGAAACATTTATCCAAAACTTTTCTGTAACCTGCAATGTTTCCCCACCCACTGCACCTTGTTATGATTACCAGGCTATGTTTCCAATTACAATTGAACCCTGTGGCATAGAAACCGTGAATAAATCATTGCGTCTCTCCTCTGCTCCTGGCCATGACCTAATTTCCGTGAAATTGTTGCGCAGCACTGTTGTTTATTCATCTATTTTACTAGCAAAACTTTTTCAACAGTCGCTTGACACAGGATACCTGCCCCTTGATTGGAAAGTCAGTAAGGCGATTCCACTTTATAAATCAGGTGACAAGCATTCTCCTCGCAATTATCGGCCTATTTCACTAACCAGTATACCATGCAAAATATTAGAACATATCCTATATGCACAGCTTGCTAACTTTCTTGAGTCAAACTCATTTTTTTCAAGTTCACAGCATGGCTTTCGAAAAACATTCTTGTGAAACGCAGCTGGCTTCCTTCATACATAGGCTACACCTAATTCTTGATACTCGTTCAATGGCATATTGCATTTTCCCAGACTATTCCAAAGCTTTCGATAAAGTGTGTCACAAACTGCTATTTCACAAACTACAGCTCATGAACAGTGACCCCAAACTTCTTGCTTGGATTGAGTGTTTCCTTAAAAACCGTTCGCAATGCGTGTCAGCTAATAACCTTAACTCTCACTCAAACCCTGTCCATTCCGGCGTCCCACAAGGCTCCGTCCTCGGGCCTCTTCTTTTTCTAATCTACATCAACGATTTGCCTTCTGTTTCCTCTCATATCCATTTATTTGCGGATGAGTGCGTAACATTCAGAGAAATAACAAGCCGTGAAGATGTAACCGCTCTTCGGTCTGACCTGAACGCTATTTCATTGTGGTGTAAAACATGTCTAATGGAACTTAATATCACAAAATGTAAATCTCTTCGCGTATCCAGAACTTGCAACAGTATCCCCACTTATTCCTTAGATCATGTCCTCTTAGAATCGGTAGGCTCATACAAGTACCTTGGTGTACATACTTGGTCTGCACATACTGTACTTGGTCTGCACATACCACATACATAATTAACAATGCTAATCGTATGCTTGGTTACATCCGCCGCAACTTTTCTAAAGCGCCCTCATCCCTCAAACAGCTGTTGTACAAAACGTTAATACGTCCGAAACTAGAGTACGCCGCATTCATCTGAGACCCTCATCATGAAAACCTAATACATTCACTAGAAATGGTCCAAAATAACTCTGTTCGCTTCATTCTTTCCAACTATAACAGGACCGCTAGCATATCTTCAATGAAATCAAGCCTTAATCTACCATCCCTAGCCTCACGTCGCAAAGCGTTTCGTATCTGTCTGTTCCGAAAGATGTTTCATCATCCACACTTGCGTAGCGAATTAATCCCTCCCCCACGTCACCTATCATCGCGATTAGATCATGCCTACAAGGTCGGTGTGCCGTTTTGTAGAACGAACGCTTTCTTTCAGTCATTTATACCTCGTACAGCAGCAGAGTAGAATCACCTTCCCGCACTGACAGCCACCATCACAGATTACCAGCTTTTCAAGAACGCCTTCGCTAATATTGTACGAGTAGACACACCTGTTAACTTTTTATTGCAATACTCCTATTCCTTGTATCACATTTCCTATTTTTTTTTCTTGTTTTGTATGCCTCTAACCACTCCCCTCTCCAATGGCAATGGCCCTGAGGGTACATGAAATAAATAAATAAATAGTGCGTGAGTTTTGATACACATAGAAAATAAAATTTAGCCAGGATAAATTAAAATATTAAAATTCGCCAGTAGTAAATCGGGCACTCTTGTCGTTACGTATGCAGGTAAGAAGTAGCGCAACAAATGCTAATGTGGAAGTCCGCTCCTCCCCCCGCCCCCCCCAAAAAATGAAGGTCAAAATTGTTTTCTTCCTGCTCACCTTCAAGGTATTAGCGATCCTTGTAGGCAATTTATAACCGAAGCACTCCGCTTCTTCGAATTGCGCTTGATCCAATGGACACTGGCCAACACCCCCTTCGAGACTGGCTGTGTGGCAGGATTGGCATAGAGCGTGCGAGCATGGCAGCAGCAGCATCCATTTCGGGATCATGCGGCAGAGGCTGCATACACGTGAATTCGGCACCTCGTCGACGAACCGCGTCGGTCGCCAGTTGACGCCGGCGACGACGTGGTCCCGGAAGCGGTGTACCCGTCCCTGTCCGTGATCCGTCATGGTGGTGTCTTCAGGCACGAATACTACACTCGCACAAGAGCGCGGTGGCTTTTTCTACCAAAATTATCGCTTCCGAGTGGTCTCATACACTTTGGCCAAATCAGCAACAGGGACAGATAAAATGAGCACTGTACCCAATATCACGCACAATCCCGAGCATTTTTTTTTTTTTTTTTGCATCTTAATCTTTGCCACGTGGCGAGGAACAAGTGCTGCGTCATCGTCGCCGACAGCGGTTCCAGGTATCTACCGCGGATTGCGCAGCAATGGGTGCATATAGATTGTGCTTGTTTTCCCATCATCATTTACCGCCATCCCGCTAATCGATATGGCGAAGAAACTCAGACATGACTAGAAAAGTACGGATCTCTTATCGTCAGCGAACATATTTCACGTTGTAAAGAAAGCTTCCACATGTAAACTGGTATCAAAGAAAGGCAAAAGCAAACGTACGAATAGCATGTTTAAACAATGCAGATGTCTTTATCGTGGAACGAAACGAAATTTAGAAGTTTAACCCGACGGGCAAATCATTCATTGCAATATCAACGTTCAGCGAAACGCTTCAACTCATAAAACGCTGTTCTTACTGTACGTGGTTACGACGTATTGGCGCAATACATTACGGAAGGATGCTCCGGCTGTGTGGAGGGAACAGCGCCCTGACAGCTGCCAGGCGTCTCATAACGCACGTGCGATGAAGAGCAGCGCTAGATGGCGTTGCGCGTGTCGAAACCCGATTCTGTACGAAGTGAGACCGACGATAAACCATCAACGTTATTCAGCGCCGTGTTATTATTCTAAGCCAGCTTCCATCATTTCTAATATCTATAATACATAATCTGTAATGTCATACCGGTGTGAAAAAGCCTGGCGAAATATGTATAACATTCTGCATTTACATATAAAATTGATGCTGATAATAAGAACTGTGGCAATCAGTGGGCGGGAAATTAATGTAAATGCAAGCTTGTGTTACTGCTTAACATACTGATGTCACATAATGTTAACAGCTGTTGCGTTACGCTATGTAGGTGTCATATGCTGATGCCAGATGCATGGGACGGCATTGCTTGTGTTGAAGCAATGCACGGAAATTAATTAGGTTGACTTCCTTTCCTGGGTGGACCTCAACCATCGTCCCGGCTGGACATATCACTACATCGATACCCGAGCCGTCTTTCCGCATACTCAATAACCAAGATGATGCTGGCGTGTTACGGAGCAAGTGAACGTGCAAGGAAGGCTTTACGCAATGCAACGCTTGACGCTTAGCGCGCGTACCCCGTACGCAATATCCGGACTATTTGCACCATTTCATGAACGGGTTGATGAATGTCCTTTAGCAGAAATGTCATTTGGCATTTGCGGCCGCACTTCAGACACAAGTGGCGCTCATAACGACACTCAGACGCGAGCGAATGCCGGGTTACTCGAGCACAACAGCTTTAAGATTCGCCGATTCCGCTAAGTGGCAGAGCACATCAAGAAATATGTGGCTGAGGCTGCGGCCGTGGCCTGCAGCTTCACAGGCGGCTCGACCCATCACATGGGAAGCCCACTCAGGCCCTGTCGCCGTTCTGTAATATGTGCCCCAGTTTTGTATTCGGGTTCTTCTGCCATTGCCTGAAACCACTCTGCGTCGCCATTTCACGGTAAGGCTACAGGAAGTTCTTTGGCATTGTTAAAGACCGATTCTCTTCGATAGTTCTTTTGTGATTGTTATTCCCATGAACGAGAGACGCAGCGGGGCATGGCGGCCATAAAGCCATAAGCAGCTGCTGCCCATTTGTAACGTTGAATTTCATTTCACATTCTTTTTTTTTTTTTATTATGCGCAACAATGAGTGGTGATGCCCGCGATAACAGCGACGCGGCCGCGTCTGTGAGGCACGTTCGAAACAATGACGAAGTTCGAAAATAAAATGGTTCATTTCTGCATCTAGCACACAACACAAGACAGACAAGGACAGAGTGAAAACCGACTTGTGCGCTAGATGCAGAAATGGAACACCAATGTGCCCAAATATACGTTAGTTCAAGTAAAATAGTTCGTTAAGAAATGTTACCTATGAACTCATGCGGTTCGGAGCAGAGGGCTTTGTGTTGATTTATTCGAGAAGTTTGTGCGATGCGGCTTTCGAAGAAGCATGGTGCGTCAGTTCTGCAAATAAAATATGGCTACATTTAAAGCTGCACACGTGCACTATTTGCAGTATGGCAATTACGCGCTCTGTCACCCTCTGTGCCAGGCAATGTGCACTCGTGCGTTGTTAGCTGTTTTGCACTTTGCTGAAGATCCGTGTTTTCACGTCTTAATTGTATATGGATTCCTTGCCGCAGAAAGTTTGTTTCTCAGTATTTATTGCAGCGCTTCCTTGACAGCCATACTTTTTGATGACATACATTAACACCACACTCTAAATGCAAATAACTCCCAGGTAGGAGTATATTGCTTGTCCTCTATCACTGTAAATGAAAATGAACCCACCTTGGAGTTTTTAACAGGTTATGTGCCCTAAAACCCCCCCTCGTCGAATATTTCCTCCGATGTATGGGAGCAAAACAGCGCCATTCCCTCGTTTCACTCCGTTAGCTAGCTGTGGGAGTATTAAGGCGACATGACGCGATTTTACTGCGCTTTAAAATCGGAAAAAAATCGGAAATTTAAAATCTGTGAAAACTCCAAGAGGGAGTTTTGAAAAACTCCCTTCCGCCGAAACAGGTTGGTCACATGGCGTTTCCCATGAGGCTGTGCGCCTCGCCAGTGACCGGGCGCGTTCGGCGGAGCCGGCAGTGCTCATGGCTCACGGTTTGTTTACATCTGTGAAGTGTCGTTCCGTGACAGCGTTTCGTCAATTTGTTTCCCCTATTTCCTTCAAGAAAATGTTATAGGCGTGCCTGAAGCTCACTGTATGTCAGCTTCAAGTACGTTAGTTCTGATCACCTGCTAGCAACGATGAATGCAAGAGCAACGTTTTCAAGTGCGGAAAAAGGCTTAGGTATACCTCGAAGCTAGCTGCTCACTTGCTCGTGGTGTCGGCTCAGGTTCTGACTGTTTTCGTGCTGCGTGACCGTGGCTTGTGTGCTTCAGCACGTGAAATGCGACTTTTATGTCATTTTGGGTACATGCTGACAACGTCTGGTGTATATAATGTTTGAAAGGACCGCTTAGCTTTGAAAGGACCGTTCCCTCGCGTAGCTTGCGCAAAAGAACCAATCGCCACCGAGAAGATTCAATCCAGATCGGGCTTGATCACCACATAAAGTGCACCATGTGACACCCGTATTACCTGCATTTCGCAGTTTCTTTCCGTTTTCATGTATCTGCCAATTATCTTACAATCTTGTTGCAATAAATTCTTGTCAGCTATTTTCATGTTCTCGGCTGTCCAGCAAGCTGATTGATATTGAAGGACCATGACACATTTTTAGGATACTCCTTTTGGCGGGAATTATCAGAGGTACAATATCACAAACGATAAAGTTCCACTTCCTCACCAACAGCTCGCATGAGTGTTGAGCAAAGTAACAGCTTGAAACATAACGAATATGAATTTAAATAACACAACCATTAAGTGAAATATCACGCTTGTGCGCTCGTCGTCGCAAGATATGTCGAGAGATCACGTGTGTTGAAACATGTGCCAGGAAGCGGAAGTGTTGAAAATTCAATTTTGCATTTTCATCAAGATGACAAAGCGTGACGTGGCGCTGGAGACGCCTTCGAATAATAGTAATTTCTGGCTCTTGGCAGCTCCATTGCGACGTTACACCTTAAAAATTAAGAGAGCGGTAGCGCACAAAAGCCCGCGCAATGTATCTGCAATTTCGCAAACATAGCGTGGCTAGAACTAGCCACCCTAATTTTAGTGGCAGCCCAAGATAACCGCCATGTCAGCTTGTTCATTGGCCGAAGGAATATGACGTGAGGAGCGTCATAGGAAGGGCCTTTTCGTAAACGTCAACTCAATCGGGGCGTGTGAACACTAAATAGTAGATTTCAAATCGAATATCAAGTCGAATAAAGAAAGCGGAATATCGAATCTAGTATCAGAAAATGTTTCACAAAATTTAAAACTTCCAAATATTAGGCAAGAAAATACGGCGCTGCACATACAAGAAAGACTCCTAGCAGTGCGTAACAAGAATTCAGCGAGCAATCAGTAACTAGGGTACATATAAATGGAAAGATAAAAGATGAAAGAGAATACCAAATTAGTATGCCAGCGCTGTTACAGCTCAGTTCCAGTGTATAAAGGTCCGGAAAATTTTTTGTCTTGCGATACCAATTATAGAGACAGTGCAGGCGCATTTCCACGGCCGTCGTCGGCGTCGTTGTGATGTTACGTACAAAGTTCAAGTGCGATAGCAACGTGGCCGCGCGCCGTATACACTGCAGTGCGGGCGGTAGGTGTTCTACCCAGGATGCGGCTACGTTCGCGCGGCCCCCATCTTGAAAGCAATCTGCGATGGGTACGGAGTCTAGGTGCACCGAGGGCTGATATCTTCGTGTGAACTGTGTTCTCACCGCTTACTTCGCGTTGAAGCGAGAGGTAGCGCTAAGGTCAATTCGCTCGCTACCGCTCTTCCTCAAGATAGCTTTTTGGCAGCGATTGTCCGTGGTCATCGAGTGAGATGCGTTTGTTTGCCTGAGCGCACGTGGCACCACGTTTGTTAATTTTAGTTACCAAGGGTTAGTAAGGGCTAGTAAGGTCAATCATTACAAGTTTATAGGGCCGGTAAAACTGCTATCCTTGCTTCGCATAGCTGTCTAATAATTTGCCGTCGCAATCGTTCCTTCGCATTTCAGGCGAAACTGCGACATTTTTTTATTCATAATATTTCTGTTCAATAGAATCAACTGCTTTTTTTTTTCGCCCTCTGAAACTAATCACTTACTGACGTTCTGTAGTATTGTAACCAATGAAGTACTCAGAGTAATAGTGCACCTGTGTTTTGCGGCAATCATTTATTATTGCCTAGAAAGTTTTGGTTTCCAGTTTTACTCCAAGTTACAGGACTATCCCTACATGGCGGCAGGTAGGCCACCGTAAGGCAAATCTGCGCGACTGACGAAAGAACTGCGCACCACTTCAATCGATCAGCGCTACCCGCGTGGCCGGCGCCGAGGGTAACGCCCTGTGTGCCGGAAACGAAGTCAAACGCCCGCTTGGGCGGCACTGCGCGGGTCTCTACACCGAACATATCGAATATTCGAAAAATCTAACGGTAGATATTCGATTCGGTGACATTCGAGTATTCACGCACCCCTACAATTCGACGTTGCATGACGTTGCGCCGAGTCACCACTGAACAGATTTTCCTCCACAATTTTTGGTGCGACGAGCCGCGCGAATTATGCTAATGAGTGGCCATATGAAGTGCCGGCCAAGAGGCGTGTGTATCGCCGCTTTTTCCCTGTCGTTTGGGGCCATGAAAAATATTTTTGAACATTATACGGCTAGTAGGTCGAAAAATTCTGGGTGAGGTTGCGAAGCCCCTTTGTCAGTACAGGGCGAGAATGCTCAGTGTAAGCCCATTGTGTGTGTGGTTGATATCTGCCATCCGGAGTACACCCGTGGGATGGGATAAAGCAACGGACCACGGGAGCTCGTGCCAGGTTAAACCTCCCTTTTCCTCTATTTATGCCAGACTGCATAGACGCGCCTTCTAGCGGCGTGGCGCCTGATGTCGAGAATGTAGCCAAAGTGGCACTGCGCATGCGCATTCCACCATATCTGCCAGCGTGTCATGTTGCTTTCCCCGGCGAGGTTACGTTACTCGTGACCGGGGTGCCACTTGTTCTGCTCTGTCACATCATCGCGGCTGTTTCGTGGAGTGGTTGCGGCATGAACTGGCTCGCGCGGCCTACTACCTTCTCTCGCGCCTTTTGATGAATCACGCACAATGCATTGCTTCTTATTGGGGCGTTATATTGTTGAAAATGTTTCCAATAGTAATTTTGCTGCCGCGCATTGAAGCATATGGTTTTCAATCGGTATACTTTGTCGCGCAGAGGGAGTGCGACCTAGTGTCAACATTATAGTATCTGAAAGTAACAGTAGCACGTCACCTTGCCCTAGGAATCCTCAAGAGACAAACCTGCCTGTTGGCTTCTTCGTCAATTACGGAACGTAATCCCCTCCTGAGGGGGAAAATAGCAGCGTGCGTCATATTACTGCCCTTTTCTTACATTTTGGTACGTGTCAGTGTTCCGACAGTGGTCTGGGGAGGCCAGCAAGGGCATTACTTGCTCTCTTCTTCGTTGAACAGTTTTTTAGAAGTAATGTCTGTACGGTTCCTTCGTTTCGAAACCTTTGAATGGTACACACGGGCACCTTTCATACTCCGTCGCACTCTATTTGGGCGACAAACAATGTCGACTGCAAAACCTTTCTTGATTACGCGGCAGCGAATGTCGGAACCGTTTCCGATTGTATAACGCCGCCGTAGAAAGCAAAGTAGTGTATTCTGCACGAGTCATCATGCAAAAGGTGCCAGTGGAGGCTGTCAGCCGGGACATTCGAAGGAATCGAATGCGAGCCAGCTCTGCCGCAGCCGCTCACCGAAACAACGGCGCAGATGTGGCGGAGCAAAGAAAGCGGCACCTTGTTGACGTTTAGCCGACGAGCACCGCAACTTCTTCAGGAAAAGCAAGCGACACGCCGTCGGACATGTTGGGACGCACATGCGCACCGCTGCTCACCACAGTATGCGTGTCTTGCGCTGGAGTTTGAGGTATAGTGGCGGCGCCTGGTGGCGGCGAGAAACGTTAGCTGGGTAGTACCAGCTTGGGTAGTATTAAGCTCTGACTGTGGCGAAGCACGTTTCTAAGCCGAGTTTTGCGTCGATTTGCACTTTTTTCCGCCCTGTTGCGAGTGCGAAAAGGCTCGTCACTTCTCGCAGACCACGCTGCGAGCTGGCCGCAGCCTATAGGTTAACAAAAACTGACTCTCCGTGTGCCGTGGGACGTAATGCTGGAAGCAGAAGGAATCGGTGACGCCGATCCGGAGAGACCTAGCTCAGCCTCGAAAAAGCGTCACCGTCGTTACTGCTGCGTCGCGGGCTGCCATGAACAAGGCCTGAATCCCAACGTCAGATTCTACCGTTTTCCTTCAAGGCCTCACGCAGCGGAGCGTCGGGCGCGCTGGATAACTGCAGTTAGTCGCGCTGGGTAAGCGAAACTACGCGCCGTGCTGACTGCTTCGCCTGTCTTGAAGCTTGTTTGATTATCTTCGCTGCTAAAATTCGGTCTTTTGCACCTACAGTCCCGACGGCAAACCGTGGGAACCAGCGCCAAACACCATTATATGCAGTCGCCACTTTGTGGGCAACGAGAAAAGCAATTCGGCCAGTCACCAAGCGTATGTGCCTACAGTCTTCCCCGCGGCCTACAACAGGCCTCTTCTGCCTGACTCTTCAAGTCACATGGAACGGTTTCAAAGGTTAAGAGGGCCATTTTTGTTATTACCGTGTGGATGGGATCGTCGGCTGCTGCTGCCGTTGTGCTCTGTACAACTTTCGGTGTGACGCTTCTCTGCGACTCCTGTTATTCGTCTGCTGCGGTTAGGCGTCACATTTAGAACTTCAATTGAATTTTTTTCTCTGGTCTTTCCGAACTTTTAGGTGGCAAAAAAGGGGCCTGAAGCCGAGTTTCTGCGCTCCTGGGAGCAACGTTCCAGACATGCAAACTGCATTTGAGGAAACCTTCGACGCGAGAAGCGAAAATGTAAGCTGAAAGTTTTCCTCCGCAGAACTGCTCGCCTTGGTGGTGTGCAATTATTGCGTTTTTTGAACATTATCACTTCCTTCACATTACAAACCTGTAGCTATTGATGTCTTTACATTTTCGCACCTTTAACTTACCATGCAGCCATCAACCCACACTGAACACCAGAAGCCTGCAGAGTGTTCCGACTACACTGGAGCTCTTGCTGACCAGACAAGAGCAGACATACATGGAGGATTTTCCCCCAGCATCAACTTGCGATGATGAAGGCTGTCCCAGACCTCTAAAAGAGGATTTGACTTCTGCAGGTACCTTGCGACTTGAAACATCAGCCCAAACTGATGACCAGCAGATGGTTACACGCGCGGTTGGACCACACACAAGGGCTTGCTAGTTTGCTGGATATGAAAGCATTGCAAGTGCCCCTGATGCATGACGAAGTTTGTGTGGAGTGGACAGGAATACGTTTTATTTATTGCTTAGTCTTTTGCCAGCTGTCAGGGAAACAACAACTGATGTAACGATTGAAAACAAACTTCTCATGTTTCTCATGAAAGTGAAACTAGGAGTATCTTTTGCGGCCATTGGTGTCATGTTTGGGGTGCATGAAAGTAACTGCCTGCCGTATCTTTTATACAGTTCTGAACACATTAGAGAGTTTTAGAATAGGGGCCCCAATAGTTTGGGGCCCCAAACAGCTTTGCGGGTGTTAGCGTTGGGGCACGTAGGAGTGAAGAGTTTTAGAATAGGGTTTTACGTTTGCGGATAGCGTCTTGCGCTGACAGCGCCACTATACGGCGTCAAAGAAAAGCTATTAGAAATAATTAAATAAAATATACTATTTTATGATAGGAATAATAATTTTGACTTGCGTGTATTTGCGTTTAATTACAATTTAGAGGTTATTCTGTAAGCAGCAAATAATTAGTTGGGCTTAGTTTTGAGCAAACCAACTTTACTAGCCTTCACCAGCCAAGCTTAGCCGTGTTAGGCTTACGAGCCATAAAATCCACCATCGAATTCAAAATCAGCGGCGTCTAATGAGTCAATCTTCATAACACACGCTAGTTGGGAGAAAGCGATAACCGCAGTCACTTCTCCTAGCTTGCGAACTTCACGCGTTACCGCGAATCGAACCCAGTTTTGTGCTAGGTTAGAGCCGTCGCTTCGATGGGTGCCGCCATGTTTGCCGACGCAAAGCTTTTGGGGACGCTATTTGGGCCCCCGCTAAATCGGTGAAATAGCGTTCCCAACGCAAAACCCAAACGCAGTTTGCGTCGTGCGCATGCGCAGTGGCTCCGACGCTATTTCTTTGGGGCCCCAAAACGTTTGGGGCCCCTATTCTAAAACTCTCTATTGGCAGAAGTAACAAAAGATTGGATTTATAAGCCCCCTATTGAAGATATCATACTTTCACAGCCTGAAGGTTTCAAGAAAAATTATCCATAGTGCACTTTGATGACTGACTGCACTGAAGTTAAAACCGAAACGCCATCCGAAGGCAGGCAGCAGCACATGCTGTTTTCTTCATGCAAGAGCTGCTACGTACTAGAATTTTTAGTTGGAATTATCCCAAATGGAATTATTGTTTTTGCATCTGAGCCTTTCGGTGGACGGTGCTCCGATACACATATCACTCTTGATTCTGGTTTTCTTCACATCGTTGCACCAGGAGACATGATCTTGGCTGACAAAGGTTTCCCTGGTATCCGTACACCTTCCTCACAAAGTTCCTTACTCAGAAAGCAGTAGTCATGATCATGCCGCCTTTTTCAGCTGAAAGTGGCGTCCCATTTTCTCCTGAAGAAATGGAGCGAACCTACAACATTGCATCTGTGCGCGTTCGCGTTGAAAGGGTGATTCAAAGAATTAAGAGTACGGCGTCCTGAAACATGACATCCCAATTTCACTTATTTCGTCTATGAAGGAGGTTTTCCATGTGTGCTGTGTTTTGGCAAATCTTCAACCTCACATAATTGCAATGACATAAGCACAATGACAAGAATGACCCCTTTTAATTTGGAGTACACTAGGTGTGGTCTGTTTCCCTGGGTGCGTCAATGTACGAGACTTACGAGCTGCTCATATGCTGTGAAAGATGCTGACGTGGGAGGCTGTGGATAAATTTTGACCATCTGTGGTTCTTTAATCTGCACTGATATTAAACCACAGACGGATTTTCTTGCACTTTGTCTTCATTAAAATGTACCCACTGCAGCAGGGATTCTGTCCCAAGGTCTTCCAAATGAAAAAAGATGCCTTAAGAGATAGTGTCCACATTATCTCTAATGATGCATATTCTTTCCTTGCATTGATATTTGTGTGTACATGTATGGTTTGTTACTGCCATAATATTTTTTTCTTCACTTGCGGTAGTATTCTGCATATTTTTTTGTTTTCTACCTCCCCACTACAACGCCAGAAAATGGCACTGCGGGTATTATGCTAGATAAACAAGCTGTGTACATGCAAGAAGGTATGGCACATTAGTACACAGCACCACACCAAATTTGTTTTCACACTTGTCCTGGCCCAAGTTCATCAGATCAAAAAAGAAAAAAAAACTAGGAGGATTGTTCTAATTCTGTGACATCAATGTTTCATCATGAGCTGATGCAATGGGACATGTTTAGTTACGGGGAATTAAGTGGGAGGGGTGTGAGGGGGGGAGTTAGGAGACAGCCTGGGCTACCATAACGCTCTTATCTGTCGAGGGGTTTAAACAAATCATCATGCATCTAGTTGTAGAGCTGCTCTCAAATAATGATCACAGGTAAGAAAAGGCAGGCACGTGCTTGACGCGCTATTCAGAGGAGTAGTTTATCAATATGCATTTATAGGGACTCATAGGCAGAAAGTTATCATTTTTCCAGGGGGGGGGAGGGGGTGGCCAGCTCACCTCTGTGTAGATTTAGTGGCAGGTGGCAGTGGTGATTGTAATATAGTTAACTCATCGCTATTTGTATTCTTCACTAAAGAGCGCATGTGATGTCACTGTGTTGAGAACTCTTTGCATGGTGTGTTGCAGTGACATGTGCGGCATCAGAATATACAGGCCAGTGGGCTGTTTAATGTGTTACCATGACATGAGGTTGCATGTTGTTCAATCATTGTGTCGGGTGGTATGTGCTGTGAACACCGTCGTCATTGTGAAAGTGAGGAAAGGTTTAACAAACGCCTACACTTCAAAACTGCAGACATTGCATCTGTCTTGTGAGCTAGCTCCTGCATATGCATTGGCTCTCTGCAAAGCATGACCCAACAGAATGTGGCAGCAGTGAACGTGGTGAAGTTGAACATGTAATAAAAAGTTTCTTTGAAAGCTTTGGCATATATCTGCAACTCTGAGTGGTACAAAACAATAAATATCATAGCACAAACATTTCTCACTTACCTATACGTATAAATACTTGGCCCTTTCACTGCACAGCATATATTCTTTCAATGCCAGAGAAGCCAAGCAAGGTCTGTACAAACTTACTTCATCTTACAAGTGGTTAGCAGTGTCTTAGAAGCTACATGTGTGAGGTGACTGCTTGCCACGAGTGTACTCTAATCACACACTCCTGAGCCAATGGACAAGTCTGGAAGCTGTTGCCACATGCTTGCAGTTCCCACTCCACTGCAAGCCACCCGTGATATACGAGGGGAAGGGAAAAAGTAAAGGCACTAGGGTTTGATAACACTGCTAGTATCCAGCGTTGAATTAGTGTCGTCTGCAACGCTTCTATGGAACGTCTCACTCTTATTCCCGCGATAGTCGTTAGAGTGTAGCAGACCGCTAAACATGGCAGCTCCATTTTCGAAAAGTGTGTGCAAGGTGGGTCCCAAAAGAATAGTCAGCGCAGCATAAAGCACAAAGGTTGGACATCTCTCGTAAACATTTGGCTCGTTATCGTCGCGATGGAGATGAATTTTTACAGCGAATTGTTGCTGTAGATGAAACTTGGGTGCATCATCACGAACCGGAAAGTAAGGCTGCGAGCATGGTTTGGAAATACTCATCGCCAGAAGTTAAGAAATTTAAACGTCAACCATCAGCTGGTAAGATTATGCTAACACTATTCTGGGACATGGAAGGTGTGGTAGCCGTTCATGTCAGCCCAAGGGGCGAAAGTGTGAACAGTGAGAACTATTGTGATGTGTTGGGAACTAAACAAACCTGCAATCAGATCAAAACGTCGTAGAAAACTGCGAAAAGGTGTCATCCTGCAGCAAGATAACGCTCTGCCATATTCTGCCAAACGGACAGCCGAAACAATGAAGGAGTTGGGGATTTAAGTTGCTGGAACACCTGTCATACAGTCCACACCTGGCTCCAAGCGATTTTCATATGTTTGGACCGTTGCAAGAAGCGCTCAGGGGAAGAAAATTTGTAACCAATGTAGAAGTCATTGATGCAGTGCAAATTTTGTTACAGGTGCAACCAAAAAACTTATTTTTCCGACGGTATCAAAAAACTTGTGAAATATTGGGCAAACTGAGTTGAAGTGCAGGGAGGTTATGCAGAAAAACAGTGTATTGACACGTGTACTTCTCTTTATCGGGCGACCACGTTTCGCCGCCTAACAAATGTAATCGCACAGCGTTGGACGCGCCTGCATGTATCCGAAGTTTCTGGAAAGTTATCGATGCTTCTATCCGCTGTCTGTTGTCGCCGAACCTTATGTTATCTGATTTCATCACCTGACGCGAATGGTGTATAACTTTGTGGAAGGCACGCGGGTCCGAACCATTAGTGTGGAACATTCGACGACTGTTCTTTAAAAGCCGACGCGCGTGACCCGCCGATCAGATTTTCGACGATCGCCGACCGTGTTCGCCGCTATCGTTGTGCTATAAGTGTAGCCTGTTTTTGTGGGCACAGATTCGCCCAATAAAAGTTAGTTTTGTCTTTCACAGTATTACTACTGTGTTCTTCAACGTCACCACCACGTGACAGTATGTTTCAATTTTCTATCATTAGAATAAATGTGCCTTTTCTCAAAAGTCCCTTTACTTTATGACTTCCCCTCGTAATTATATGCAACAAAGAACCTTAAACAAGGTGCTTAATGTAGAAATTAAAATAAAACTGTTCGAGCCTGGGAACTGCCTCTGACAAGAAGTGCTCATCACGCTCAACAACAATTGTGACAGTTTGCTTGGAGCTGGAAACAAAACAAAAAACACGGTGTTGTGTTTGTTACATACATTGTAATTTGCATTTGTGTGCAATACTGATGGCACTTGTTCACTGCCAAGTGTCCATCTCTGTACACAATGTACTTGATGAAGCTTGCTTCCTTAGTGTGGTCGATAAGTACATCGTCTTTCCTGGAGTACGGGCACTTAATTTCCAGTAGAGTTGTCTGGTCTCCATACTTGAAAAGTCCGTCAGGGCTGGTACACAGCCGTGGTTGCTTCAGGTGCACAATGAGACCAACCTGCGGTCATATTGGTTGAGAGTTTTCAGTTGCGCAGATTGCGCCACATTCCAAGTCGTTTATATATGACTGATATGAAGATCTTTCAGTCTGCCCTTGCCTTACAAAACTTTGACAATTTATTTTAAGTTGAACAAGGGCATTATGCTGTTTCATGTTTAAATGAAGAAAGGTCGTAAAACCTTGCAACTTCAGACTGCAGGCCTATACTTTTCAGATTATATACATATATAGCATCACTGCATTTGGTAGTTCTGCAAAAAAGTGACCCATATACTCATCTTTTACAGTGTAAGTGCTGGAAGGCAACATATAATTAAGTTTATTGCCAGATATGATGGTAGCAGGCACATTAGTTTGGCAGTGGTTACTTGCTTTTAAAGTTAGCGTCTTTTATTTGATTACTTCTTTGCTGCTATACAGGGTGTTCAAAATTAAGCTTTACGTAATTTTTAGAAATCGCCTGTGGCAGGTAGCATAATTCTTATCACTGGGCTGGGTTATTCGATGGGGCGGACATTAGTAGCACGAGAAATCGAAACACCCTTTAGAATCGTGAGTTTAGCTTTGATGCAGTTGCCGACTTTCAAGCAGAAGAACAGCTCCTTTCTGATATAGCACTTCTAAGTGTTACAGCATAAATATGTATCCAACTGAAAATCTGCGGTGGTCATTGCAACTTCCATGCAATTTTTTCCAGCATTTCAGACCTTCCTGCAGCTCACCACATACCTGCAAAGCAGGCCCTCCTATTTTCAGCTCAAACTGTTCCTTAGCTACAGCTTCCGTCTTTCGCCCTAAGGAAATAAAGGAAGTAATAATATTTTTGCACTGGTGTAAAATCAGCTCATTAGAATTTGCATGCTGCCTTCAGTTTACCGTGCATAACGGCCTTCCCAAAGAAGGGCTTCCTGCATTCAGTCTGTTCGCCAAGAGAGTCCGATGGTAGCCTTCTGGCGACAACTGCGTGAGCGATTGAACTTGACAGCCGGATCGCGCGTTCATTGTGCCACCTGCGGAAACAGTAGCCATGAAATACCGTATTTACTCGCGTAACGAACACATCCCCAAATTGGACGCAAAAAATCTGAATTTTTTTCCCTCGCGTAATGTACGCACCCCCAACTTTGCTACTGTGCAGTCCCACGATCGAACGGCCGTGCCATAGTTTTTCGGAGAGACTAGGATATTTTACTGTCGTACATGTGTTTAAAGCAAGCGCACTTAATCTCGGTGCCCGTCCACGGCAAAGCCATGATCGCTGGCGGTAAGCATGCGGTAGGCTGCGCATATCACGGTCGCTTGGGACATCACGGAAGCAGCGACCGCGATAACGCTAAGCCTGCCTGCCTGCTCTTGCCGCATGCTTGCCGCCAGTGCCGGCGCAAAGGCACCGCGCAGGCTCGAGAAAGAAGAAAGAAAAACGGCAACTGACTCTCCGCAGGTAACGGACTCTACTCAGACTTTAAGGAGAGAGCGCGCGCGCGATGCGCGGCAGGTCGCGGAGCTTGGGAGAGGAGGAGGGGCGGCCGACACACGGTCGGCGTCGTCTGTTGCTCGTTTTTCTACCTGTCTTTAGTTTCGCTGTGTGCCATGGGCCCAAAGTCGAGTTATTCGCCTGCTGTAGGACAGGGACCTTATCCGCTCAGAAAACGGAAACGCTGATCAGATAGCAATAAACTTTGACATGCCGATGAGCAGGACGGTAGAGCAAAGAGACGCACACAGCGTGTGTGTCAAAACAGTTGCCGAAAAGCAGCGCTTCAACGTGATGCTTGCGATAACGGCAGACGGCTGGAAGCGGCTGCAAGGTCGAACTGTTGTGGAACCACAAGGTGGATGAAGTGGCCAGCGACTTGGACGACGGTCTGGTGGTTTCGATGCGCGGTTAAGCGCAATAAAATGCTGTTACGGTTTGCAAATGGCTTACGTCTATTTTTACTGCTACGTTATCTAATGCATTTTTCATATAATTGCCGTCTTAATTTTTAATTTGTGCTGTTTCGAAAAAGTTGCCATGAAATTTACCCCGCATAATAAACGCACCCCCCCCCCCCCAGCTTCATTTGTTTCGATTTTTTGGGAAAAAACAAGTGCGCGCAAGCATATAAGGTAATTTTCTATATTCTGCCTATTTTCTGTATTCTAATTATCTGAAAATCCTACAATGCAGTAAACTCATAAACATTGAATTGATATCGCAGGTTATTTACCTTTTGCAGCCAGCCTGCAGGACTGTACCTGCAGCAGTCTCCTCGGCATCCTCCCGTGAGCACAGAACTTTAAGAGAAAAAAACTTGCTTTCTTTTATAGTCATTTGCGTGGTTAGTTTGCATCGTGAGATGGTCAGCACTGTAGGTGTCCGAGAGGTTGCTGCCATTACACTATATACAGGCATGTCGGCCTCCCACGTTATTTCTTGTAGACGTGACAAGTGAGAATTTTGCAAAACTGTTTCTTTACTGAATGAAAGCCGCCTGATCTCATCTTTTTGTGAGGCATTCATTGAAGCTAACTTCTGAATATCATTGTGAGGACAGGTTATTTCAGAAAAATGTTCATGAGCGTATGATGGAGAACCTGATCGGGACATGTGCCTCCGATGAATATCTTGTTCGGACCTGCAACATGAGTAGTTGCAATATACTATAAAGTTCATGTCAACAGACAGTATATGATAACTACGTATGCGCAGGCATAACCTTCACGTATAAAAGAAGCCCAAGGACGAATGGTAAAACTTACGACCGAAGATCTCTTCGATAGATTCTCTGGCATCTATATTTGGCTTTTGTGAAGGGCGTCCACAGGTTTGTGGAACCTCTGTACATGATGCCGGCTGGAATTCATTCACCCAGAGCACCACAGCAGCAGCATGCTTGCATTCGCCCAGGCCAACCTTGCACGTGCATTTGCTTGAAATTATGGCACGCTCAGGCGAAAGCTGAAATGCACATATGCAGTGAACAGCCGCATGTGCATGCGTAAAATGAGAATTCATGCCACACCTAGTAGCAAAGCAGCGAAAAGTGTACCGTGGCAAGCACCAAAACATTGGGAATGCACAACGTAGCAAGCAGCAAAAAATGAGAGATGCATAGCATAAATAATTCACAGATCATGTCAACGGAATGCGCAACACAGCAAGCAGTGAAAAGAGATGCATAACATAATTTACAGACCATGTCTAGGGAATGCGCAACACAGCAAGTAGCAAAAATGAGAGATGCAGTATATAATTTACAGGTCAAGTCCAACATCTCACTTCAGATAATCACTATTAAATGGCAGACTGACATAGCAGCAGGCATGGTTGGTGATTCACGATTCGAGACCCGGCCATAGCGACAATTAACAATTCGACCGGTTCGAAGTGGTGAAGTGACCCGGCGCGTGCAAATGACCACAGATGGTCCGGCTGATTCGGCGACAATTCACTATCCCACTACGAGAAGCACAGGTAGAGAGTTAAATGTGCTCATCCTTGACCTCAAGCCAGCACGTTGAGGCATCGCAGCAAGGTAGTATTGATTACAGCACATCGATCGATGTTCGAGCGCTATCATTAAAAACTACATCAAGCGAGCAGCGCGCGAGCTCGCGCTGCAGCGCGATTCGCACGTACGTGCGAGCTCATACGCATTGCATCAGTTATCAGTTCCTAAAAGGGACAGATAGCCGCTACTACAGCGCAGGCATAACTACTTGTCTAGCGGCATGCAGTCAACAAAGGTTGCAGGAAGCCCGCCGTTTCGCGGCATGTCGAAAGACCGCTGCCGTCGCGGCGCGTACAATCGTGCGCTCGAGCAGTTCCGTACACATGATGTCTGCTTATCATGATGTCTGAATTCATTTATAGCAAGCATTTCCTCGCGTTTCTGGGCCGGAATCTAGCAGCGTGCAAACCTTACCTGAAGTTCAACTTCGTACGCGACTCGCTTCACTTACGATTGACACCGCGCTAAAGCTTCGCCGCTTCATTCTTGAACGACGTACACGTATTCGGCGTTGCATAATTTCATGCCTTTACGCAGCGTGCCACCCCTGAAAAAATCTTCGGTGCCCGATATTCGCTGCAGGCCGTGGTACAACACAACCGAAAGTGGCGGGTCCATATTGTAAACGTGCTTTCCGAAGCAGACGACCGAGCTTGGTACTACCCAGTTCAGGACAGAGGGCGCTTTTTAGCACCTTTTTCGCAGCGCCCCCTGGGCAAAGAAAGAGCCCCATAGGCACTGCACCACCAGAAGGCGCGATGATGCAGTTTGCCACGCTCTCTCTCTCTCTCTCTCTCTCTCTATCTATCTATCTATTTGGCGCTGATGTTTGTGGCCGGCGGACGTGTTTTCCAAGGGCTCCGTGGCGGCGGCGAAAACATAAGTTTTCTTTTGCATGTTTTAAGCTTGCTTCTGTTTTTATATTTTTAGCCTTTAAATCATAATTGGCTAGTTTTGTTTTTTTCTCTCTTTTTTTTCGTGTCCGCAGGTGCGTCTCGTGTATATTTTTTGCGGGATAGTCGCAGCGTCCTTTCGCGCCACGTTGAAACGTGGGCAACCGTGCGGGGCGTTAAGTCTTTATTGGGGGCGAGGAGTTACGAAGTCGCCATCTGTCGGAAGCGCCTCCCTTGCGTAGAATGAGGGATCACGCGGCGCGCTCCTCATAGGTTTTGCATTGCGGCGCTCAATAAAAACAACACGCGGCAGCAGTCCTGCACATTTATGTAGGTACTCTCAAAACGAGGGAAATTTTTGACGGTCACTATAATAATATTGGGCAAACTGAAACCACAGAATTGTTTACAAATGCTATCTCTTTACCGAACACGTACAGTGAACGCCACTGCGCGTGGTTGCCGCGATGGAGTCTCCCGAACCGGCTTCTAGCGTGAAAGGCAGGCAAACGCTGAGAGAAAACTAAATATGTTCTTTTAGTGGGCTGTCTGTATAACCAAATAGGGCATAATAGAATGAAGCCCCAATGCAGCGATCGCACGGGTTCGCGGCGAGCGACTGCGCGTCTGCATGCATGTCTGCGCACAATGTTTTGCTTTCGCTATGAGCGCGTTTTTGCACCGTGCCGTGAGCTTTAAGCCGCAGCATATGAGCATTTGACAGTACACTAGCAACCACTGTTGCGTGGACGCTATCGAACTATTCAAAAATAATTTCGTTATAGAGACTTCGACGCCTACGGCGACTGCGATGTGCCGTCGCGATGATTCAATCTTTTTCTGTCTTCTAAATTCTTATAGACACTTCAATATTATTTCTCAAGTTGCGTCGCACTATATGTTTATCGGTCTTCTCAGCGTGCGATGTCCCTCTGCTTTTTCGTAATCCAGTGCATTAATTCATAACACAAACATGACCATATGTCATGCCTTTTTGAATGTGCGTCTTACCGCTCCCTTTCCGTTCCAGTGAACTTGCCAGTATCTAGCATCAACAAGTTCATAGACCAAAGCGTCATGACATTAGCCGGGCAGCGGGCGCGGGCGAGCGTCTCAGTGCGCGTTTTCTGCTACTCACCGAACACCGCGCAGTCCCGGCGCCGTAGCAGAAATCTTCCTCGCGTCTGTGCTTGCTGCATACCTGAATCAATAAAACTTGGTGCTGGGCTAGTTGGTAATGCATCCTTTAAAACTGATGGTAGCGCTAAAAAGGACGAACACACGGTGAAAAAACGACATGACGACGAGGAAACGCTACTGACAACTGGTTTATTTTTTTAAAAGGGTTCAATATTTAAGAGAATCACAACACATGCGCACAACCGAACTGCGCCAGCCTTCTTTATCACAATATCGCAAACAGTCACGGGAAGTGAAAAATGATAAAACACCCAAGCAGCAAGAAGTGAACATATGACCAATTGATGAACAGCCATTTGTTACGATTTTTCAAATCTCTCCAGAAGTGTGCGCTCAGCCGAGTACAAATTTATTTAAACATCGCTGATGCACAGACCCGCCTTTTTTGTATGTGGAAAGCTTCCTGCAAAACTCTAGCTTTAGCGCTTGCACTTCTGCCCAGGACCTTTGCTTCTTTGAACCGTGGCACGCACTCGTAAACCATCACATGCGAAACTAAATTCGCAAGTTTGTCTTGTTTTGTTAAGTTTTGAGTGTGTTCCTTTAAGCGGTCATTGAGGCAACGCCCCGTCTGTCCGATATAGCACTTTCCGCAGGACAGTGGAATAAAGGAAACCACTCCTAGGGCACACCTGACGAAGACATCTTCATGCTGCTTTTTTGTAACCGCGCTGACCTTCACAGCAAATGCGGGGGCAGATGCGTTTCCTCGTCGTCGTGTCGTCTTTTCACCGTGTGTTCGTCCTTTTTAGTGCTACCATCAGTGTTAAAGAATGCATACCTGAGTTGTAGACGATGGCTGTCTGCCGGTACTAAGTTTCGCCAGCCAAGCTTCACGCAGTTCCTTGTCTTGCGGCTACGTGTGAATAAGGCTGACACCGGGCTCCGTTGCGTACGTCCGGCACTGCGGCACCGAGCAGTAGCCTACCATGCTGCACGCCTCCAGAGGCAGCCACTATCTATTATAGTACTTTCAAATGTTGTCAAGCAGGCACCCAAGGTAGTAAGGCCTCACCAGTAAATCAGAACCACGGCGCAGGTGGGACTTTAAACTTTCGTTTTCAGCTCGCTTCGGCGCTTCCGAAGCAGCCGACGCGGCCGCTGTGTCCACGTGATCCCTCATGCCACGTCACGCCGCCGGTGGCGCCAGCTTTTCCAGTGGTGGAGCTCGCCCCCAATAGCATTTAAATAGTAGTTTGGAAGTGGCGATACTATTAGCTCTTAGTGGCTTTACTGTGGATGCATTGATATCGGGAATATTGCTTTGGTAGGAAAGTGAGAGCGCGGATGCGTGATTGAACACGCGCGAACACGTGTCGTACCTTAAGTCTGTGCGGCATTGATTGCCGCCTGTGACTGAGAATTATGATGGACACGAAGGGTGCAACAGCACTAAGTCGGAAAGAAAGCGAGGGAGAGTCGGAATGCTCATCCATCAGGGAGCCAAATGGAAAAGAGTAAATTCAAGATGTCAAGAGTATGTTTGGTTAGCATGTACAGTGAGTGCAAAGAAAACTTGGCTGGGCGTAACGTATTTGTGGACCGGAAATAATTGCTCAGAGAAGAATCAAGAGTCAGTGGAATGCATAAGTGCTGATATTAAGGGTTTCGGGAATGATGCCGATATTATCCTATCAGGTGACATGAATGCCCACATACTGAATCTAGATGGCTATACCGACAACAACGGGAAGTCGATGCTAGGCCATTGTGAGCAACATAACCTCCTTATCGTGAATACGGGCCTAAGTGTGAAGGGCAGATCACGTGGGAAGTGGGAAACTGGCAATCAACCATTGATTACTGTCTGATGACAGAAATTCATCTTAAGTTGAGAGAAATGGTCATTGACGAGAAAGGGTATAACAGCAGCATAGGAACTGGCCATAAACGCATGATTTTGAAAATGGGATATGTAGTTTGGAAAGAGAGCAAGGAGTGCAAAATGACCAGTGCAAATGTGAACGCCGAACAAATAACAAATATAGTCACAATAGTCGAGGAAGAACTTGGCAAATGGCCAAATAAAGCGTGGGAATATAGTGAGCTTCTAAGTATAATAACGACAGAAATACGGAAAGAAACAACATGTTCGTTGGAAAGGAAAAAAGAAACCGAAAAGCTGGCGGAACAGGGAGATACCAGAAGTGATCGCCGAACGACAGAAACATCCCGAGAGCACAGGCAGGCAAAAAAAGCGCTGTTGCCACAGGATGAAGTAGCCAGAAAATTGGAAATATACTGGGAGAAAAAGTCTATGGTTCAAATACTGGTGTAAGCAAAGATAAAAGGTCAAAGTGAACGTTGGTTGTCAGAAATACGTGAGAAAAAGAAGGCCGCACCTAGAATATTTGGAACCACATAAAATTATTCGGTAGGAAGTCTGGAACAATACAAAACCATATCCTAGGCGAAGATGGAAACAAGCTGGAAGGAGACGTGGCATTAAATTACATGCGAAAAAAAAAATAGCCGAATCTTTCCAAGGCAATGACGAGGTTGTATTTGAAGAAAGAAAGAGCATGAAAGAGACCCAAGTGGGAAAGGAGCTCGTGCTGACAAATTTCAACTCGAACAAAGCCGAAAATTCCTAAACGCACAGCCACAGGGCTAGACGAGGTTTCCGTTAGGCTGATTAATGAACTAGGACCAGAAAGTAAGGAATCTCTGGTGAAAGCAGTGGAAAAACCTTAAAAGATAGAAGAATTCCAGACAGTTGGCGACAAAGTAGAATGAATTTAATTTACAAAGGTAAGGGGGAGAAAGGTAGAATTCACTCGTACATACCGTTGACCATTACATCGGTAATATACAGGGTAGCAATGCAGGCAATCAAATTAAAGCTGCAAGCATGGGCAGAGAATAATGACGTTTTGGGAGAACTTCAGAATGGCTTCAGAATAGGTAGGCGTCTGGATGATAACTTATTTGTTCTTACTCAGTGTAGTGAAATATCAAGAGTAGAAAGCAGACCGTTTTATGTGGCCTTTTTAGACATTACAGGAGCGTATGACAACGTAGATCGCAACTTTTTGTGGGATATTCTGGAAGGGGAAGGCTTAGGTGACGATTGTCTACAGCTTTTGAGAGAGATTTACCTAGAAAATACCGTTTGCGTCGAATGGGAAGGGATGAGGAGCGAGGAGAAAGTTGATATCAAGGGGGACTGAGGCAGGGGTGCCCTTTATCCCAAGCTGTTTATGATGTACATTGTGAGGATGGAAAAGGCGCTAGAAGGAAGTAATGTCGGGTTTAATCTCATACAAACAAGCAGGTACAGTAGCAGAGCAGCAGCTTCCAGGTTTGTTTATGCGGACGACATTGTGCTGCTGGCTAACAAGCAAAGTGATATGCAACGTTTGGCTTATTCTGTGAACAGGAAGGCGAGCATTAGGTCTGAAATGAAGCGTTAAAAACTCAGGTTTTATGGCATTCAATGGAAACAGGGAACTGAGTGTCAATACAGGGCCAGGAAATACCTCTGGTAACAGATTATAAATATCTTGGTATATGGATAAACGAAGGCAATAGATATTTGGAAACACAGGAAAACACAATAACAGGGAAGGGGAAGAGAAATTCAGCCATAATGAAGCACAGAGCGCTATGGGGATACAATAGGTACGAGGTCCTCCGAGGTATGTGGAAAGGTGTAATGGTTCCAGGACTTACTTTTGGAAATATGGTTGTTTGCTTTAAATCAGGCGTACAATCAGGACTCGACGGGAACCAAAGGTCAGTGGGTCACCTCGCATTGGGCGCTCACGGGAAGACTACAAATGAAGCTGTGCAGGGTGATATGGGCTGGACTAGTTTTGAAGTGAGGGAAGCTCGCAGTAAAATTGAGTATGAAGAACGACTGAGGAATATGGAAGAAAGTCAATGGGCTGGGAGAGTGTTCAGGTATCTGTACAGGAAAAACATTGATTCGCAGTGGAGGAAAAGAACTAGGAAGCTTACCAGCAAGTATGCCCCCTGTAGCTTGGGCAACACGGCAACGAAGAACGTCAAGCGGAAAATAAGAGAGGCTGAAATAATCTCACGGGTGGCGGCAATGGAAAAGAAACCTGCCATGAGTAACTACTTAAGAGGGAAAGAAACGAAATCAGGAAAGAAACATTTTATGCCATGCTGGCTTGAGCGATCGCTCCGTTATGGTGACTGGACGGGGGTTGTATGACGGGTTAGAGCGGAGCTGGCGGAGCGCTGCACCAATTTGCGATGAAAGATGGCGGCCTCGGTAGATGGCTCTGGATGTGCAACAGGTGCCAGCGGCGCCGGCGCTGGCCGGTTTTGCGTAGAGCCGCATGTGGTCACTTTCACCTTGTTTCCAATAACTACACGATGCATCCGTGTTGTGAAATGACAGGACACAAAATAGCCATTCTGTAATTTCGTTGAAAAGCACGCGTTTGAAATTGTAAATGGTGCTACTTAAAGGGACTGACAACCAATTTTCATGATACCCACATTTTTTTAGTGCAATGGGAAGCTTACCGGCCAGAGCGTTTAATCATGAAGTATATCATGAGAAGTCAACAAACAAAGATACCAAGGAAAACATGGGGAAATTACTTGTATTCACTGACTGAATTAACGAAATGATAAATTAATGGCAATGAAAGTGGACGTAGAAGCAACTTGCCGCAGGTGGGGAACGACCCCACGTCTTCGGATTACGCGTGCGATGCTCTAACCATTTGAGCTACAGTGGCGCGGTTTCCCCATCCACTTTCTTGGATATTTGTGTTACTACTAGAACTAACTGAAAAAAATTGGGCCCCTCGGTTAACCTCCTTTCTTCTCGTAATCATGAAGTAGTAACGCGGAAAACGCCGTGGAACATTTTTTGTCAAAATTTATCCATATGGAGTGAGGATGAAGTCGTTCACTGGAAGCATGCTGAAAACTGTGATAGGTGAGCGCGATAGCGATTATTGGCCTCGAGCTCCACCACTGGAAAAGCTGGCGCCACTGTCGGCGTGACGTGCTAGGAGGGATCACGTGGACATAGCGGCCGCGTCGGCTGCTTCGGTCGCGCCGAAGCGAGCTGAAAACGAGTTTAAATTCCCTCGTACGCTGCGGTCCTCATTTAGTGGCGAAATTTTCCCGCTTCGAGTGTCTCCTTTACAACGCTTGAAAGCACTACAGTGGGTAGTGGCTGCCTTTGAAGGCGCGCAACATGGTAGGCTACTGCTCGGTGCCGCAGGGCCGGACGCACGTAACGGAGGCCGGTGTCAGCCTTATTCACACGTAGCCGCAGGACAAGAAGCTGCGTGAAGCTTGGCTGGCGAAACATAAAACCGGCAAACAGTCATCGGCTACAACTCGGGTATGCAGCAAGCACAGACGCGAGGAAGATTTCTGCTACGGCGCCCAGTCTGCGATGTTCTGAAAACGCGCACTGACACGCTCGCCCGAGTCCGCTGCTCGACTAATGTCGTGACGGTTTGGTCTATGAACTTGTCGATGCTATAGATACTGGCAAGTTCAGTGGAGTGGAAAGGCAGCGGTAAGAAGCACATTTAAGGAAAGCATGGCATATGGTCATGTTTGTGTTATGAATTAATGCGCTAAATTACAAAAAAGGAGCAGCGGGAAATTGCACGCTGAGAACACCGATAAACATACAGTGCGACGCAACTCGCAAAATACTATTGAAAGGTCAAAGAATTTAGAAGAAAAAAAAGATTGAATCGTCGCGACGGCACATCACAGTCCCCGTAGGCGTCGAAGTCTCTACAATGAAATTATTTTTGAACAGCTGTGATAGCGCCCACGCAACAATGGTTGCTTGTATACTGTCAAATGCTCATATTCTGCTGCCTAAATCTCGGCACGGTGCGAAAACGCGCGCGCGGTGAAAACGAAACAGTACGCGGACAAGCATGCAGACGCGCAGTCGGTCGCTGCGAATCTGCGCGATCGCTGCATTGAGGCTTCGTTCTATTACACTCCATTTAGTTATACAAACACTATAAGAACATATTTCACATAGTTTGCTCTCAGCGTTTACCTACCTTTCACGCAAGAAGCCAGTTCGGGAGACTCCATCGCGGCGACCGCGCGCAGTGGCGTTCACTGTACGTATTTGGTAAAGAAATAGCGTCTGTAAACGATTGTGTGCTTTCAGTTTGTCCAAGATTATTATTTAGACAGTAATGAACTTCTCTCGTTTCGAATGTACTTACAGAAATGTCCGGAAGAGCTCGCGCATGGTGTTTTCAGTGAGCGCTGACAGCAAAACCTATGAGGAGCGCGCCACGTGATCCCTCATAATACGCCAGCGAGGCGCTTCCGGTAGATGGCGACTCCGTAACTCCTCGCCGCCAATAGTCCGGCACTAGTGGGAGGCAGACGACAAGTGCGGCCGTAGGTGTGAGAAAATATTATTTTGTTTATCAAGTCGATGTTCCTGCGATTTATGTTTTCCAAAGTGCTAAAGTACTTCTGCGATAATACCTACGTGTCTTTGCGGTTTCCTGACCAACTGCTTTGGTATATGACTAGTAAAAACGAAACCAAGCGCATCAAAACGAAACAACGCTTTCACACGTGATACGCGGTTCGTGTTGCTGTAGCCAAGCGTGCGCTTCTGATTTCCACTGTCGCCTCTCGAAGACATGAGCGAACTGGAACAAAGAATTTTAGCTCACATGCGTGCTCAGAATTTAGATCCTTACGAAGTAGCACCCGATTGTCGTGCTTCGAAGGACGAAAGCGGCCGCGGAAGCTGCGAATCCGACTTGCGCGATCGATCACCGTCCCCGCCACAAGCAGCGCGCCTGGAGAATGCCGACTGGTGAAGGCTCACTCACACTGGGCCGACCCGACACCGATTTCGGTGCCGACTGTCGGCGACAGCGTCTTTTCCTTCGTGTCGGAGCCTCTGTCGCACTGTATCAACGCCGACAATCTGCCGACGGTCGGCGGAGAGCTCGGTATCCAATCATTTACGGCAGAACTCGTCGATGGCATCTTGTATCACAGGGAGACCGTAAAACTCTGGGAACTTGCAAACTCGTGCTATACTCGCGCGCGTACGAAAGCATGTGCGCCGCCATGCACGGATGGATGGATGGAAGGTAGGAGCGTCCCCTTTGAAACGGGGTTATGGCAGTCGGCACCATGCTCAGCTTTTTATTTTTGTTTAACTGTGTTGTAAGTTATTAAAATTCGCCATTTTCTTTAAATACTTCTTCCTACACTTTTAACCTTATGTCACCTCTCTGCTTTTGAGCCACCAATCTTCCAATCGCTTTTTGCTAATTTCCACCGCATATTTATTTACATAACTATTGTTGTCTCTAAACCCTAGGGCCTCAGGAAGCACGACTGTACCCGCATCGACATCGGGATGGATACCATCACATTTTAGTATGAGGTGTTCTATGGGTTCTACAGATTTACCACACACAGTACATGTGTCTTCTTCGTTGTTCGTTAAATTTCTTTTTATAGCTGCGCGTTCTAAGACATCTTGAACTAGCTTCAAAGATTAGGGCACTGCCTCTTGAGTTATCATAACACGCTTCCTTCCTGATCTGCTGTTTCCAGTATCGATATAGTTCAACACTATGCTTCTTTTCCATTGAATTTATCCAATTTATGCATGTGGGACGACGCGAGCGCCCCTCGTTAGCGTGGACTTTATTCGTAATACGCATAGAATAAAGCGCAAGTGTCTAATAATATACTAACTGCAATTTTAAGTAATAATTATACTGTACTAATGACAGTCGACTTAAGCACAGTAATCTCTTGACTACATTTTGAAGTATCAAGATTTCACCGCCAGGCCTCGCCGCTTACTGGTTTTTCCGACTTTCTTTGCCAATTTAAAATTATATTTCCTACTTAAATACCGAACAGCGTGCTGGGTTCTGTCACTATAAATCATGGTCATTTCATTTCCATCAACGTCTCAGAACACATTCTGGCCAGTTGTCAGTCCCTTTAACATAAACAAAAACCACTGGTATGCACTTAGCTTATGATAATTAAATGTTTCTCAGCATTGACCAGTTTTCACGTTTCACCTACGTCAGTTGAATTAACCCATTTACGCAAGCGCATGGTAAAACTGCGTTTAGAGTGCTTCTTTTGTTGTTTTTCTCCCTTCGTGAAGTTTGTTTGAAGTGTGCCTAATATTCTCTTTTATAGCCAGTAATGATTTGAGTATAGTGTTTATTTTTCGCTTTCATTGTTTCTCTCTCTCATGAAGTTTCGTTCAGTGTGAAGTGTTCAAGGCATTTAGATTAATTTTTTTCTTTATATCCTTTTTCCTTGAACTTATATTTTAGTGTAGAAAGGGCAATGCTGTAGCCGGGGGGGGGGGGGGGGGGGAGGCTCTCATGCACTGTACACCTTCATTTATTATTTTTTAGCTGTTTCTCTCCTTTATGCTGTATTCATCATTTTATATGCACACTCAGTACACGTGAAGGAACTTGATAAACACGTGTATTCATCATTCATTTCTTTTCACTTGTCTTCACCACGTTTGGGGGAGGTCAAATTACTTGCACCTTCTCAACTTCAAATGAGTTTGTCGTTCCCTTTGAGCAGTCGTCTTTGTTTAAAGGCTTTATCAAGAAGCGCATGCCTGTGAGTATCTAAAACTGCACTATTTTGCAGTCAATTCTTTGCTGTGAACATCACAGTCAACTCGATTCAGTTTCATGCCTGCTAAGAACTGCATGAAATCATTTATCCTGGAGAACTTTTTTTTCAGCCAAAAAAAAGTAAGGCCATCTACTAGCGCCTTTACCAGTTTGGCCAGATTATCACAAGGATACAACAATCCTGCCTTGTCACTGTGGTTGACTAGTTCACTGTTTCGTTTCACTTCGGGTTCTGGTTTCTCCGTGGCAAGGGTATATATCAGACGCATATATTCCTTCCTTCTCTGGTTTCACAAAACTTGTTGCTGAGCTAGTTGGTTCGTGACTTAAAAACAAAGGTTGCGGCGCTAAGCAGACGAACACGAAGTGAGACACGCCCGTGTGTGTCGTTCGTGTCTCACTTCGTCCTCGTCTGCTTAGCGCCGTCACCTTTGTTTTTAAGTCTGGTTTCACGCCGCAGCCTCCGCACAATATACAAGTCCATGTGTGATGTCGAGCGCCGACAGCGCTTCCCCCGGCGAAGGAACGGTGCCCTGTTGGCGGGTTTAGCCCCTCAGGAATACAGAGCAAAACAATGATTCCGTTTGGTTGCATTCCGGCTTGAATTCACTAACTTGGGCAGCAAGATGTTGTCAACCTGCTCGCCCTCGAGCTCACAGGCTCCGAAGGACACCCATTAACATTCACTTGGAAACGTTACCTTGTTCCACGTTGCATCAGGTAAGCGGAGAGATTATCACACACGCGTTCAAGTCCCACGGCATGCAATATATCTGGTATTTCCGCCTCAGGATATACCCATCGTCTTGCTGCTCCTGGCGTAGCTGCGCATGCGCTGCGGCGTCGTCGTCTTGCTGGGCGTCTTGCCTGCTGATTGCCGTTCAGCTTTTGTCGTTTTGCAGCAGGTCCAGCGCTGCTCACATATATTTCTGTCTTATTTTTTTTATCGGTGCTTCCTTCGTGAAATGCTGAGGCGCATCAGGGAACACAGTAGGCATGGCGTGTTGTTTCAGACGCGGACTATAGCGAGGTAGTTTACACATCCTCACCGTTAATTGTGTGCCGTTAGGTCCTCTCGATAAACCTTTCGTCGAAGTGCCGTTCACAAACCACGCTGTCGTTCGTTAGCTCTTTGTCAGCCCGTTTATTATTCTGGGTCTATTGCTCCCTTCGCAAGAGATCACTTGGGGCTTTAATTTTTTTTTTGAGTACTATCTATACCCACCTTTGCATACTTGAGCAGCATGACAGCATGGTTCCCTACATCATCCGACAGTCTGAAGAGCTAATTCCTCGTGTTGATACCCAACGACCAAACACTATTGACAAATCTCACTAACGACGACAATGAAAAGGCGAAATCGAAGCGTCAACGCAGCCAGCGAAGCCTAGGGCGGAGTCTTACAACAGTTCGGAAAACGAACCGTTCACTTCGCCGCTTACGTCACTAAATGGCCCGTTCCCAAGCCGGAGGTGGAAGAAGGGGAGGACACGACCAATAGACGAGAGGGTGCTGCCTCTGAAGTGTACATCATCTATGACAAGTTAACCAAGGAACTGCAGAATGTTTCTGCTTGCTGATGAAATATAAAGTATAAATTCAATGTTATATGACAAGTTCTAAATATGCGGTGCTGGACGTTCACGCAATGCTTGAAGTAATTTATCAATGTCATTCTTTTTCATTATCAGCCGAACCCGCCGTGGTTGCTCAGTGGCTATGGTGTTGGGCTGCTGAGCACGAGGTCGCGGGATCGAATCCCGGCCACAGCGGCCGCATTTCGATGGGGGCGAAATGCGAAAACACCCGTGTACTTAGATTTAGGTGCACGTTAAAGAACCCCAGGTGGTCGAAATTTCCGGAGTCCTCCACTACGGCGTGCCTCATAATCAGAAAGTGGTTTTGGCACGTTAAACCCCACAATTTAATTTTTTTTTTCATTATCAGCCGAGAGGCGGTATCGCAAGTGTAAATGAGTTGGCAGAGCGCAGCACTATGTCGTCTGCTACCAGGAGCTTGCACGATGCATGCACCAGGAATGCACTCCCAGCACTTCCTAAGTAGCGAGCGCAACAAAACCGTGAACTGGTTCTTAAGGCCACCTTTACTAATTGACTATATAAATTTTCCTTCTTTTTTCGCCCTTCGTCATCGGCTCGGACATGACTCACTCGCCGCCGCGCTGCCGCTACCGCTGCGATCTGCCTCACGGCGCGTCGCGTGATAAAGCAATGGAATTGAAATCGAACATTACGATATACGGGCTCTGCATTACCCGCGCGAAGTAAAACCGAAGAGCATGGTGCTGACGGTGCGCGCTGTGCCGTTAAATTGAGGACGAAAGTGCGGCACTCCCGAACTAGAGCAAAAAGAGCAGCCAATTAAGAGATCTCCACAACATCTTCCCGTCCTGACTGTATAGTTTTATCAGCTGAACTAGCCTAGGTTGAACCCTTATAACTGCTGAATGGCGATCTGCGAGATATTCGCGCTGGCGATAGCACTGGGAATTCCATCTCACCATGCAAATATCTCTTTGGCATTGACTTTGAAGCGGAGGTCACGGGACAGCTGACCCAGCCCTTCTAACAGCCAACACAGTAATTGCGAGAGCAACTTCGTGGACAGTGTCGGCAGCAGAGATCTAGGCCATTTCGCTGAATGCTTCGCTTCCGACCGACCTCTGGGAGCTGCAGGTCGGTGGCGATGAACCGCAGCGCGCAACTCCTCTTCTGCATGGAATGACCACTGGTACGCTTGCACCCTAGTCTACTCCAATTCGTAGCGTATAGCCTGCAAAAGGTATAGTCGGAAAGCCGGCAGGGGCAATGCAAGTAATTATCCGTCATCTCTTCTAACGCCTATCGCTCTTCCAGCCGTGGTCGACTCCGAACGAGCCACGCCAAGCAGACGACAAAGGCAAGTAATAGCCTCCGATGCAGCCAACGCACGCGTGCGCGACCCCCGCGTGTCTCCGGGGTCGCACGACCGGCGCGCGCGACCAGGGTCGCGAGCCAACAGCCAAGCCACAGCAAAGGAACCCAAAGCGGACTACCCCTTCGCCGATTCCGCTCTTACCCAACGACGTGTTCGCTTTGAAAATGATTGACAGATGCGTGATGTGACCATAATTTGCTTTGCCGCCCCGTTGTCTCTGACGGCCTCTGACGCAAGCAAAATTTTGACCAATCAGGTGAAGCCAAGTGAACGGTTCCCCTCCCGAACCGTTATAATAGTCTGCCCCTAGTCATCGGCCGTGTTACGTTCGACCTGCGGGGGCTGGCAATCTTCGGGGAAGCGACCGTCGAACTCTGCCCGGCCCGCTGCGATGACTCGCTTTGTGAAAACAATGCGCCTCGTCAACAACCCGTTGGCGCTGGCATGTCTGCTGCGGCGCCTCGCTTTGTAAGGACGACAATACGCCGCGTCCCCAAGCGAGGGGCGCCGGCATGTCTAGACGCAGTCCGCGGACCAAGTATTGCTAGTGGATTCGCCGTCACCGTCACAGTGTGTTTGGAGCGGGGAACTCCTGGAAGAAGGTGTTTTGCGGCACCGTCTCACGGGTCTTAGAAGTCGTCAGTCAATCGACAGACGCAGCGGCCACTGTCTGTGGGGTCAACTCTGGGATCAAGAAGCACCTGCTCGGGGCAGGACCCGTGTCTGCGAAAACCCTCTCACCTCGGTGTGGTCAGTGAAACCTGTGCGGAAGTGAGTGTGTAAACCCTCCCCCTCAAAGGTGGTTCGGCTACGATGACTTTGGACGCTCCGAATTGGTCGACGGTTGAACGGCCGTTTTCCCTCACCTAGAGATCTAGGGAGGACAGAATGTTTATAAGCAGCCGTGGCGCGGCTGCTGAGTGTGCATTCTCTTTCAGTCATGCTAGACTGATGAACTGTAACGTTATCATGTAGATACTTTAGATAATTCCCATATTCCTCGTTCTCGATGAGAACAACTCTCCCCCTTCAACAACGTCCTCAGCGTGGACGAGTTGGACGACGGCATGGGCCAGCTACCATCTATTTCATGCCCGACCCCAACCCTTACAGCCGACAGTCGCAAGCGTGGCACCTTTGAACACGGCAGTGCGCCTAGCGGTGGCCAAAATTTTCACCGCATTTCGCACAGTCCTTCCCCATGGCGCGGATCAGGCGCCCGTCACACTACCCTCCTCTAGCCACCGTAGCTAACGCTCGGCGGCAGTTTCTGGTGGTGTTTTTCGCGTCGCGCGGTCAGTTTTTTTATGACGTGGCGTCTTTTGCATGGGAAACCGTTCTGTGGGACGCACTGAAGCGATTTAGGTCAGTATGACTGGAGTTGCTGTGGCGTTGAGGCGGACGGAGCATCCAACGCGATGTGTGTGTGCGTGTTTGAGACTGTAATCAGCCTCGGATGTCTGTGGTGCATTTCTGAAATTTCGTTTCACTAATGTAACCTTACTGCAGCATTATCACTGTAGTTCTAAGCTGTGATTTTAGTGGAAATGAGTAGCTACGAAACGTAAGACGATCCTAACAGTTTGGGTGCCGCTCTGCAGCGGAATAAGTTGTGCTGTTTACTTTGACAAGAGTTCTAGTTGTTATCTGTAGAAACATTGCGCGACTACCTGGTTTTTTGGACAGGGTTTCCGCCCAAGAATAATGTAGTGTTGGTTACTATAATTATAGCCTACCGTACAGTGTGAATCACACTTGTCGAGTGATCGAGCGACCGGTTTTGAACTGCGCGACGAGGAGGAAGCAAAGACAGGAAGTGTTGAGGATTGGGCAAGTTGCTATTGCATATTCTAAAACTGGTACAGCGCAAGACGGAGAGGAAAAAACAAGCCGAGCCGGCCAGAAGAAGGGACAGAGCGCTGCTGTTTTAGAACGGAAAGAGAGACGGCAGGGATGTTAACCTTAAATGCGTCTGGTTGGCGATCCTACACTACACTGGGGGACGGGAAAGGTGGAATATAACGATGAGTAGAGCGAGAAGTCGGGGGGAAAGAAAAATGCGGGGACGATGCGAACGCGCGTGGGGGGCCTCACCAAATCAAAGGTGTTTACACAGGCCAGTCGCCCTCGAAAAAGACAAAGGTGACTTTACAGCATTGTGGGCCGACGAGCCGGCGGTCTTTAAGTATCTCCTGCACGGACAACGACAGATCGTCCAGATGCCGCAATGCAATAGATAGTGTTTGTCTTTCCGACTAAGATCTCGATGAATTATGGGGGTTTACGTGCCAAAACCACGATTTGATTATGAGGCACGCTGCAGTGGGTGACTCCGGATTAATTTTGACAACCTGGGGGATCTTTAACTTGCCCCCAATGCACGGGACACGGGCGTTTTCGCATTTCGCCCCCATCGAAAATCGGCCGGGATTTGATACCGCAACCTCGTGCTTAGCAGCGCCACACCATAGGCGCCACCGCGGCGGGTGACTGAAATCGACGACAGTGACACCATAAATGTTCTATGTTCTTTTCGCTCCCGCAGACGTCACACGCAGCATTGTCGGTCATTCCAATCAATGTAGTATGAGGACTGGGCGAGTGTCCGAAGCAGTGTTATAGATTTGTTTGCGCTTTATAGCACATGTTCCAAGCATGCGGCACGAACATGCAGGATTGCGGCGTGAGCCGGTGTGGGGTTTTAAAGCGACGTTTTCTTTGCCTTTTCCTTCGACTTTCCCACTGCTGGTGATGTGGCTGCTGCTGTCGGCACACCGCGTCGTGGGTTGGTTCATAGCCTGTATAACATGGAAGCAGCGTGTCAGAGAAGAAAAGAGACGCGAGGAACTCGTTTGGGCCGTACTGCATCGAATGTGCGCAATGCCCTCTGGAGCTTCCGGGTCGTCGCCACATTAGCCTCTTGACTGACGTAATTATCCGTGAGCCCTTGCAAGCGCTTACCTTTCTACCAACGTGCAAGTGCAGAGGGAAGCTAGATAGAATGGAAGAGAGGAAGGGGAAAGAAGGCAGAGAATTTGTAGAAACGACGCAGTCGCGAAACGAGTGAATAACAGCCTTGCCACTCTTCGCTACCAGTTCCCATACAAATACAGGGGGGGGGGGGGGGATAAGAAAAGGTGACGTGAGAAGGCAAGGAAACGCTGGATAAGCTTAGGTTCAAGGTACGGTACTGTGCGTTTCTGCTATTTCTGAAAAATAAAACCATGCAAATGTGTCTGCCATACAACTTATGCAGGACGTACAGAAGCAGAGCCGCACTAATTAAATCGCATCGCATGGTCTACGCGACACAGCGCAAGCGGTCGCACGTCAAATCAACACTTCTGTACCCGCCGCGATAGCTTTGCGGCTATGGCATTGCTCGAGGTCGCGGATTTTACCGAGGCAGCTGCATTTTGACGTGGGCGAAATAAAAAACGCTGGCGCACTTTGATTTAGCGACACAATAAAGAACATCGCGGTGCCAAAATTAATCCGGAGTGCGCCACTACGGCCTGCCTCATAATCCAATCGTGGTTTTGGCACGTACAGCCCCATAATTCAATTCAAGTTTCTGCCACGATGCGATGTGCCTTGTGAGGCAATGACAATGACAATGAAATATGGCGCACAACGACGGCTCAGGCAGACACCTCTCCCTTTGTGTTTTGTGCACTACGCAGACAAACAGCAGTGGTGCACGCAGGGTAACATTTGACATCAACTCCCCACTCTCGTGTTGAAAAAACGTTGAAGAAATTAAACATTCGCCGTCAACATCACCGCTAATTATCGTCAATCAAAGCAAACAGCACAGAAAGCTTTGCCTATATCGACTTCCACAGCGCGTGGGATCTGCATATTCTTCCTTTCTTTTTTTTACAGCGAAGCTGTTTATCTGACGGACCTATGTGAATGAGCCGTATGCGTGGCCTCGTAGGGGGGTATCTGGGCCTGGCTTACGTCCGTAACGTGAACAAGAAAGATAACGAACGATAGTGCGGCGCAGAAGAAAGAAAGCACACGTGATTTCACCGCGTGCGGCAGCTGTGCAGTGGGTGGCCGCCGTTGCTGCCGGCTACCCGCGCTGGCCGCCGTTGCAGCCGGCTGCGTCTGAACTCAATACAACGGCGCGGCAGTTGCGGCGGGAAAACACGGGGATGTGCCCCGCGGTAGCCTCCGCGGTAAGAGCGGGATTGTGTATTGCAGAGGTAGACCGTTGCAACAGTTGGAAGTCCAACAAAAATGGGAAGACCACGCATTGTGCGCACGGCCGAAGAACAAGCCAACAACAACGTCCCATCGTATAGGACGCACTCTTCTTTACGGAAATTGTATCCTCATAAATAGCCACCCGATACTTTTTATGCGGTCCTCTTTCGATATTACTGCCTTGCAGGGCCAAAAGGCAATACCGAAGGACAAAAACTTGCATGTATCATGCTGGCTTACCAACAGCAGTGATCACCGTGTTGAGCAACGCCATCGTCGCCATACATGAGGCTAACGTAGGCATAGCATAGCAATTTCAGGTCTACTAGACTCGAGAACGATGCCATTGGCTGACACAAATATTTTGTAACGATTGGCGCTTAGTGGTTTCGGGGTTGCATTATGTTGGCTGTACACGAGTGCTCCTACGTTTTAGTTCTTAGGTCAAGCTATCAGATTGAAGACTTTCCTATTCACAGGGGCAATTCAGAGACGCCGCTGCTCTTCGTTGAATAAAAGCTGATACAGCCAAAGTAGGTCACAACACGCACGCACACCGCGGCTCTTGATGCGCGTCGCATGTTTGCGCAGCCAAGGGAATTTTCGGCATGCTGTAGTTGTCGCTGCACCGCAAGAGGCTACACAGTGGCTCTTCAAAGGACGCCGTATTAACTGGCGTCACGTAAATTTCGCGGAGAACGAGCTAAAACACCTACAAATCGTTCCGCAGCTCGCGATGGCAACCAAGTCGACGGCAACGCATTCAAGCAGCGCACAAGCCAGAGAGGAGGAAAGGCTGGCCGCGCACCCTTTCCTCCTCGCCCGATGAAGACGAGCATAAGCTGCACACGTTTCCCGCCGCACTGGGGATCGACACCGCTGGGCGCAGCATGAACCCCAGATTTTACCCAGGTAGGTTATTTGGACCGCCGTTTCGGTATTATAGAAGTTCCAACCGCTGCCATCTTGCCGTGGTACGCCCGACTGAGTTTGAGTCTAGAAAGTACTTGTCCAGCGTTTTTAATTTGTGCTTTAAATTTGTAGATCGCACAACCACTATTCATGCGATCCTTCTTTTATCAGGTGATGTTGATGTTAATCCTGGACGACGTATGCGTAGCATTATATGGCGATCGGCATGGTGCGGAATGTATATGTTCGGCAGTGCAAAATATGTGCGTCTGTCTGCTCGTACTCACGCATATAGAAATAAATAACGCATACACCAGCACAACCCCCACACACATCATTAGCGCTCGTAATACATTCCGCACCACGCCGTCCACGCATAGCTTGCGATAGTTCCCGTTCAGGGAGGTTCCACTTAATTTGTTTTTGAAATGCGTCTGTTCTAAATATTATTGGTCGAACATAGAAACGTTAGGCGACTTATTGCGCTTTTCACTGCTCCATTCGTATTGTGATCAAGATTATTGACTTTTCACATTATCAGAGCTTATGACTACGGCAGCTTTTTAATTCATAAAAAGAAATGTGCGCAAGGCGGTGCCTTAAAGTTTCATCATGTCTACACTCTTAAAGCAGTTTGCACCCTTTAGGGCTTATCTTGTCCCAAAACAATAATAATCTGCCTTGCTTGCGTTTCCTTGTTTCGAAACTCTACGCTCGCCCTTTTTCTGTCCAGAATGCGTTGTAACGGCTGCTAGCGCGAATGCCGTTCGGGACCTGGAAGCACCGGGCTCGCGTCGTTAAAGAAAGGAAACGCGAGCAAGATGACGATTATCGTTGTAGGACAAGGTAAGTCCCAAAGGGTGCAAACTTTAAGAGTGCATCAAGGGCTGTAGTGCTCTATTGTCAACACGCATGGTGGTTGCACGGCCACCCATTATCGGGCGTGTTCACTCTCCGAGCCATGGCGGCGCGGGTGCTTGCAGTGCGCCAGCGGATACCTGTGGCGCGCGCAACACTATCGATGATAATCTGCCGCTTCTCAGCCAGACGAGTCATATGCGTTTCGCGAGATAGCGATAACGCGGCCTGGACCGTGTGCCCATCACCACTGGTCGGTCGCGTATGCTGCTCAAGGTAGAAAACCAGCGCGTCGGCGCCAATATACGATGACTCATTCCGTTTCTCAGAGACACGCATCCTGGCTAATGAAGCAGACGACAGAAGCGAGAGACGTTTTCGATGGAAGAATCGCACGCTTTGAGCTTGCTGCTTTATTTCAGAGCGCAGCTCTTAACTGGACTGACAACCGATCTTTAACGACCTAGTTTTTTGTGGCGCGACGCACTCACCCTCGGTAGTGTTTACATATGCAGCGGTTACTTCCAAAAGCGCGTGGATATTTCGTACGCATAAATTTTCGATCTCAGCAACCCCCCCAAAATGTAAGAGTCCCTCCTCCAGCAACGCTGTAAACCGAGAGCGATGCCGATAGCCCGCCTCGCAAATTGTGAAAGCCGCCCATCGTTCTGCTTTCACAGGAATGAGTGTAGCTGTCGTTGACCACCTACATTTTGACCTTTTCAACCACTTTTGAAAAAGCTGGTGCAATAAGTTAGCGTTGTTATACAGACATTTATTTGTACCACGTTTTTCCCCAAGTACACGCCTACGTCATGGCTGGCTGGCCCCCGTCGTCGTTGTTTTGTCTATAGACGAGCCAAGCCAACTCATCGAAAACGTAGGTGAAGGCAGCGCCACTTTTCTGCTCACTGCAAACGAAGGCTTACCTGCACATTGTAAATCAGGAAAAACTTATAATAATGAAAAAATATACTTCATTTCAATACTAATAAAAAGACCAGGAAACGCGTGCGCTAGTAGAAGGTCAAGAGTGTAAATGCACCTTCACGTTTTTGCGGCGTAGGGCGGCAAAGGTCATTTTTCGCGACCTTTAGTGACCATTTAAAAATACGGATCCACGTTTAATGAGAAACATGAATCGTTGTAGCCACTGCGATAGGGAATCATTCCATCAGCTGGTTTATCTCGATTCATGTTCTGAGCGGTTGTCTGTCCCTTGAAGCGCCCGTTCCTGCGTTGAGCGTTGGCGTCGTAACCGAGAGAACGAGCAGAACGAAGGATGAAAGAGCGAACGCGGAGCGCAGCGGGCGATGAAAAGCGAACAGAGCGCGGGGAGGAAATCGGAGGAGGATACAGTGAAAACATGAAGCCGAAACTGGAGGGTATGGCGAAAGCGTGAGAATAAAAACGTAGTGCTGCTTTGCGGCGATTCTAGCTAAGAGATGGCGCCAGAGTAGCGCTTGTCTGTTCACCGATGGCATGCAGCGAGCGCGTCGAACGATATATGAAAACAAAGCGCTACATTAGAGGAGGTCTGTTTGCAACGGCTCCTGTGAATCGCGTCCACGCATCACCCACGCGCTGCCTCTCGCGATTAGCGAGGCAGTCGCCTCACACTTCATTTGCAACGTGCCGTACGAGACAGACTGGTCGCGAAAGCCAATATATCGCGAAATGAAAGCATGCATAGAGCTGCGCTCAAATTTCGCATTAGGGAGTATTGTAATCGTCGGTGAATCTTTTACGGAGAAGAAAAACTGTTTTGTTTTATTAAGAAAGTTAAGTTCATCGTCTTCGTTTCAGTTTCTTAGGCAAAACCTCAAGCTTGCGTCACATTACAGGGATGCTGAAACGATTTTGATCATTTAATTGTACTAACGTACCGAGTTGGGAGGTCTTTCTGATCATTAAGTGACACATTTAAGCACTCCGCGTAAAGCGTGTAATTTAGTATAAGGTTTTAAAAATGTGCATCGCTACCCATCCCAGCGGCGCCGCTCTCCTGAGTTTTGAGCCGCCCCATCCCAATTTACGCATTTCACCCAACTGACATCATTTCGGCGAGCTATCTGATTGGCTAACCAGGGCGCATCATCGATAATTTTTGCAACTATGCTGAACAAATGTCGGCTCCCCGTTTGCTCTCTGATCCACACCACGCTCTTCCTGTCTCTTAACGTTACACCAAACCTTCTTCGTTCCATCGCTCTGTGCACGGTCCTTAACTTGTTCTCGAGCTTGTTTGTCAGTCTCCAAGTTTCTGCCCCATATGTTAAGCACCGGTAGAATGCACTGATTGTACACCTTTCTTTTCAGTTATAATGGTAAGCTTCCTGTCAGGATTTCACGTCTGCCGTATGCGCTCCAACCCATGTTTATTGTTCTGCAAATTTCCATCTCGTGATCAGGGTCCCCTGTGAGTAATTGACCTGGATAAACGTACTCCTTCACAGACTCTAGAGGCTGTCTGGCGATCCTGAACTCTCGTTCCCTTGCCAGGCTTTTGATCAATATCTTTGTCTTGAGCATATTAATTTTCAACCCAACTCTTACGCTTTCTCTGTTAAGGTCCTCAATCATATGTTGTAACTCGTTCCCACTGTTGCTGAACATGACAATGCCATCTGCGAACTGAAGGTTGCCGAGATATTCGCCGTCGATTCTCACTTCTAAGCCTTCCCAGTTTGAATACTTCTTCCAAGCACGCAGTGAATAGCATTGGGGAGATTGTGTCTCCTTGTCTGACCCCTTTCTTTATAGGTATCCTGCTTCTGAGCTCTCCGCCGACCGTCGGCAGATTGTCGGCGTCGGTATTGTGACGGAGGCGCCGACACGAAGGAAGAAACGCTGTCGTCGATAGTCGGCAGACCAAAATCGCTGTGGTGTTGGCCTAATGTGACTGAGTCTTACACAAACCTGAAGGAACTGCTGAGGAAAAAAAAATTGGCTGAAGGCTTAGCTTGGTTAAGCCTGGAAGATTGCGAAAGCAATACCCTTGGCTGCGCCTTGTTTCGGCTGATGGTGTGCACATGGTTGCCCTTTGTTAAACTTATGGCTATACATCATCCGACATAGCGCAAGGCAGCGCGCCGACCACTGCGAGGAGCCGAGCTGTAGCCCCATTTATCCTCCTAGCGTGACGTCACACCAGCGAGCGCCCTCTCTCGATAGCGCCGCAGCAGCGGCGCGCAAGGCTTCGCCTCCACCATCGATGCCGCCAGCTGGGACCCAATCTCTCGGTCTGGCGTGACCACACACGGTCACGTGACGCGCAGCTGTGTAAGGAGGCGCCACGACCACCGATGGGCCGAAAGTGCGAGCAGTATTGCTTTCGCAATAAAAAAGTGTACTGCAAATCAACCGAAGCGCCAGCATTCAAGTAAACGCGGCCTGTGCTACAGCGCAAAAACATTTGTTGTTGTGATGTTTCATCGACACCGACGTTCGGCTGCGTGTTCGACCCGACGGCCTGATCACGTTGTACAACAGTTTCGGGGCTTCGACGCGGGTGGCGTTTCACACCCAATAAAAAGAAAGAGAAAAAAAATTGCTTTCAGTGAAGTATACTCGTGTCTCGTAAGCGGCGTTTAGCAGAGTCAAAGCTGCGAGGCATGGGAGCGCAGGTGCTTACGCACAAGGTGAATTCGCGTGTCAACCACGCCCCATTTCGTATTGTTGCGCAACGACGGACGCTGCGGGCACTTGGGACGCTACAGGCGTCGGTAACAGGCAAGAAAACGCGGACAAAAGCATTTTGCTATTTTAGCGTTCCTCATTGTCCGAGGCGCCAGTAACTTCCACAAAGCTGGAAGGAGCTCCTCATGCAGATTATTACAGCACCGTGTGCTTTTTTATGCCAGCTACCATAGTACACTCTACACCGTTCTATGTCTTGGCTTCGATACGCCTTTTCTACGCCCGGCGACTGACAACTCGGCACGGCATAGGGCAATCGCATCAAGCGAAACTGAACGCAAGGGCAATGCTGACGACTAGAGGTGGCACAGGCCAATGGCGTGAGGCGAAACTGAACGTACGTTTCGAACAGCGATCTCCGATCGCGCCTTTAGTTCGCGTTCATGCGAGAGGCAGCACGAAGGTCAATTTGCTCGATGCTGCCACCGCGCTTCCTCACCCTAGCGTTGTGATAGCGAGTTTCCGCGGTCATCAAGTGGTATGTCTTCATGTTTGTTGGTGCGCGCGTGACACCATACTTGTTAATTTAGTTAGTATGCCTATGTTTACAAGTTTATTTACGGCCGATAAAACTACTATCAGTACTTCGTATAGGTGTCCACTAATTTGTTATCGCAATCGATGCTTCGCCTGTCAGGCAGAACTGCGACTTTCTTATTGCACTAAATGCTAGTTTTAGCAACTTGGCCAGTATGGGGGCATTGTTTTGTAAGAAAGCTTTACCTCAGACTAAGAACTCAAATACATGCAATACGCTAAAATTCGTGAAAAATGTAGCACGACGCACCTGACACAACAATCATTGCGGAAAAAGAAGGCTACAGCAGCGCCGTTTTGTAGAACTAGTGTAACTGCATGATATAAACATTGCACGTCCAGCGCAGTTAACACTATCGGTCTGCTTTGAACGCCTGGTAGCTGCAGTTTCTCGATATTGTGGTGTCAAATGCCATTTATTAAATTTTTATTTTTCGCAGGTTGGCAGGTATGCAGTAGGAGACGACGCACGCAGTACGCATGTATTTGGTAACAATACGCAGCGCGACCCGGAGCTCAGCCGTATGCTCTTGCCTTCCTGCAGGTGTGTTTAAAGCAGGCTACACGTGAGCTTTGCAAGTAGTCCTTTTATATTATTTGTTCACTTCTAACACGTTTTCTAGATATCTGCAAAATTGCGTTTTGAACGAGACGTTTATTACACGTCTGCACTAAGAGCTGTTTGTAGCTGTTTTTAAAGGTGCGCTGAACCACTTTTCATCAGAGTGGAGAAATGCGTTTGAAGTTAAAATTGGCTATTTCTGAACTGCTTTGCCGCAAAACGTCATTCAATTCCTTCAGCAGAAGCGGAGTTATTGGCAATCATACACGTCCATCGCGGCGCTTCCGCTCCTCCTTCAATACCTTGCACTGCGAAGGCTATACGAAGGCGCGGGGCGTACCCACAGCGGTCCACCTACTGAATGTCACCGTGGCGTGCAGCCACGGTGACGTTCACGGTGACGCGGGGGCGGCCGAGCGCGAGCAGACCATAGTCGGCTTCTTCCTGAAGTACGTAATTGTTATCGAAATTCGAAAGCAAACCTTCGCGTTCTTCAGCCTGTTTAATCATTAAACTTCGTCAATCAATATACACAGTAACAGAAGGCAGAAGCGCACTGATCCAAAAAAAACTTTCTTAATTGATGTCAGCTACTGGCCAATAGCAGCCGCGTAGGGGATCTGCTATATTGCGAAATAAAGCGTCCAGAAAACAGTGTGGAACAGGCTTCAAATGAAAAAAGAGCGCTTGAGAGAAATGTGACTTGGCGCTCCGCTTGCGAGACCTACGCGCCGCGCATGGCTGCAATATTTGGCTGAGATGTTTTTCTATTCGCGGACTATGTTTTTTTCACCCAGCCCGAGGGGTGGTTCAGGACCCCGTTAACTGTTTTCAGACACCTGAAGGCAGTTTTGGCGGATGGCCATTTTCTATTCTTTTCGGCCTTCCTCATTGCTCCGATGACGCTGCGTGCGTTGTGGATGATCCCAGCGATGATGACCAGTTTGTTATTTTCGGCCTTCCTCAGTGGTCCGAATGACGCTGCGTGCCTTGTGGATGGTCCCAGCGATGATGACCATTTTGTTATTTTCAACCTTCCTTATTGGTGCTAATAACGCTGCGTGCCTTGTGGAGGGTCCCAGCGATGATGACCATTTTCTGTTATTATCAGCCTTTCTCATTGACTCGGATGGCGCTGCGTGCCTTGCGGAGGGTCTCAGCGATGATGATGATTTTGTTATTTTCTGCCTACCTCATTGGTTCGGATGTTGCTGCGTGCCTTGTGGACGGTCCCAACGATGATAATCATTTTGTTATTTTCGTCCTTCCTCATTGACTCGGACGGCGCTGCGTGCCTTGTGGTTGGTCCCAGCGATGATGATCATTTTGCTATTTTCGGCCTTCCTCATTGGTTCGGATGTTGCTGCGTGCCTTGTGGAGGGTCCCAGTGATGATAATCATTTTGTTATTTTCGTCCTTCCTCATTGACTCGGATGGCGCTGCGTGCCTTGTGGTTGGTCCCAGCGATGATGATCATTTTGCTATTTTCGGCCTTCCTCATTGGTTCGGATGTTGCTGCGTGCCTTGTGGAGGGTCCCAGCGATGATGATCATTTTCTGTTATTTTCGGCCTTCCTCATTGGCCCGGATGACGCTGCGGGCCCAGGGGCTGCGCCAGGGTTTTTTGACTGGGGAGGGGGGGGGGAGGGTTGGCACCCATGACAAGTGAGTTCCTTGGGGGAAGGGGGGGCGCAGAGAGGAGGGGAACTTCTGCATTGTGTTTTGACCATGTTTAACTGGGAAGAAGGCCTTTTAAACACATCAGTGTGAATAAGCTAGGTATGCCTATTTCGCAGTAAGATATAAATTACGATTTTGCATATTTACACATCAGTGCTTCTATTAAGAAAATGAAAATATATATAATACATGGTACAGCACATACATAAAAACAGTATTAAATAAAGAAAAATACAAGTACTCAGCAGCAACAAAATATCAGTTAACCAGATCACACTTCAAAAGCGTAATTTCACAACAGGACAGAAAACTAACACCATTAAGCAATGTGCATATCAATTCCAACTTTGGTAAAGACGCGATAGATCTTTTTTTTTAATTAATGCACCCTTGTGGCGCCGGCTGGTATTTTAAACGTTGAAAACGGGGAATAACAAGAAGGTATATGGGAAAAGAATAACAAAAACAACTAGAAGATGGGAGAGAACTGCAAAAATAGAGCACGCGTAGGCATTTCAGTCAGTGTCACATTTGGCCATACAATCTGGCAGTTTTCACAAGCGCAAATAACAGCCGTCCGACTATACACTGTTCACTACGCAAGCTAGGCCACCGACGTGGCCTCGGAGGGCACCCTATATATGGAATCTCAAAGCCATGACAGGGACAGAGGAAGGTTTCGTCACAACCACAGGTACCACTGCCTGCGCTGTGACAGTACAACACGAACACAGCCGGGATTTGTTCGATGGTGAAGTGGGTGTTCTGATACCGGTATCGGTATACGCCCGTGTCGGACAATTTTCCCGCGAAAGCGCCGCGGAGATACGATGGGGTATCATTATACGGGCATACTGGTGCAGACGTATACGTCCATTACTGTCATCATCATCATCAGCCTGGTTACGCCCACTGCAGGGCAAAGGCCTCTTCCATACTTCTCCAACTACCCCGGTCATGTGCTAATTGTGGCCACGTTATCCCTGCAAACTTGTTAATCTCATCCGCCCACCTAACTTTCTACCACCCCCTGCTACGCTTCCCTTCCCTTGGAATCCAGTCCGTAACCCTTAATGACCATCGGTTATATTCCCTCCTCATTACATGTCCGGCCCATGCCCATTTCTTTTTCTTGATTTTAACTAAGATGTCAATAACTCGCATTTGTTCCCTCACCCAATCTGCTCTTATCCCTTAACGTTACACCTATCATTATTCTTTCCATAGCTCATTGTGCCGTCCTCAATTTAAGTAGAACCCTTTTCGTAAGCCTCCATGTTTCTGCCCTGTACGTGAGTACTGGTAAGACACAGCTGTTACACACTCTTCTCTTGAGGGATAATGGCAACCTGCTGTTCATTATCTGAGAATGCCTGCCAAACGCACCCCAGCCCATTCTTATTCTTTTGATTATTTCAGTCTCACGATCCGGATCCGCGGTCACTACCTGACCTAAGTAGATGTATTCCCTTACAACTTCCAGTGCCTCGCCACCTATTGTAAACTGCTGTTCTCTTCCGAGACTGTTAAACATTAGTTTTCTGCAGATTAATTTTTAGACCTACCCTTCTGCTTTGCCTCTCCAGGTCAGTGAGCATGCATTGCAGTTGGTCCCCTGAGTTACTAAGCAAGGCAATACCATCAGCGAATCGCAAGTTACTAAGGTATTCTCCATTAACTCTTGTCTCCAATTCTTTCCAATCCAGGTCTCTGAATACCTCCTGTAAACATGCTGTGAATAGCATTGGAGAGATCGTATCTCCCTGCCTGATGCCTTTCTTTATTGGGATTTTGTTGCTTTCTTTATGGAGGACTACGGTGGCTGTGGAGCCGCTATAGATATCTTTCAGTATTTTTACATACGGCTCGTCTACACCCTGATTCCGATTACTGTGCGCAGCATCAAACGTGTCGACTACACGCCGAAGACCTATCTTATTGGCAAAAGATCGCTCGACCGCAAGCACAGCCAGGTCGCTCAGACGATTATTCGTCATCTCGCGGCGAAGATGTCTTCAATCTTCGAAGGCGCGAAAACGTGCGCTCGCAAGATGATGACGATGCCTTTATCGTCACGGGGATAACAGCTAGTTTGTGCAGTTAGTGGAAGGCTAGTTATATTCTCACAAGACAGTCACCGATTGCAGCAGTGTCTCTATCTCGCACTTCTTTTCGGCTTCGATGTGCTAAAGAAGTTTCATTACCAGCCTGCACTCAACTTCAACGCTTTCGATGTCGCATGCATAGCGTTCGATCGGCGAAAGGCTTGAGTAAGGAGATGCCCATAAAATTCTCACTCCGGGTGGTGTGGAGGGCGCTGGCTCACCGGTGGAGAGCGCGGGCTCCGTAGAGTACGCCATTATTCTCCGTGAACCGCCTAGTCAGCTCCTCAGTCAGGTGGTCCAGAACGGGTAGAAAAACTTCGAATGTTTCCTTTCAATCTGGAGACTCGTCTTCAACGGACCGACCTTTGCTCAATACATACTGTTCTAAACGAAGCTGAAGGCGCGTCATTCTCTGATTTTCTCTTTAGGACACCCCGTTCTTCTCAGAAATACTGCAGGTCTGCGCCCAGGCACTGTCAAATGCCTTCTGGGAATTGCTCATTTCGAAGAACTCCTCAATGACCGTGCGTGCCATGAGGCACACCTGACTAATATTGAAGTCTGTAATAATATAGTAATATTGCAGGCGGCTGAGTACCTTGGTAAATAGGCTTAATGGAAGTGAAACGAGTTCATTTGCTCAAGCAGACCCCTAGCTTCCGTTGCCCGCTTTCTGTTAGCAGCGTTGACTTCGGCGACACATGCAAGGCTAACAGGAAAGCTTTTCATTGCCGTGTACAAGCCGCTCTCTGGCAGGCCCATCGTGTATCGCTGAGACACTGCAGCTCTTATCACTGGCAAAGACAACCTCTTTTGCACATCTACGCATGCGGAGAGTGAATTGCAGATGCATTCAGGAAAATATAGAGGCATTCTAAAAGAGATAAAAAATCCCTCACCTGTTTTATCACCTTGCAAAAAATCCACGATGACTAGATTGAGGCGGTGGTGTTCAGGCAGTGCACGCACACTGCCTGCAGCACTTCCTGCCTGAAGAGCGCCTGGACGCCCCTTGAGGTACCGCTCATGACACTCGCACCATCATATGTTTGAACGATGCACAGCTGATCATCAATGCCGCAGCGATCCAGCGTTCCCCTTATGTCGCCCGGAAGTGACCTTGCATCCAAGTGTTCAGCGTTGCTCAGCGCACTACGTCAGTGCCGACTGACGTAGTACGTTAATTGCTCTGTCTTGCTTAGGTCCTGGGTTTCATCGACCATATAAGTGCAACGCACTTGGAGCTTTTCATCTCATCCTTTATACTTGTTAATGCGATGTGGCTGAGAATTTCGAGGATCTGGTCTTGTATCGAATGATGAACGTACTTCGCGTTCGCTGCTCTGCCATTCAGGTTTTTTTTTTTTTTCGACAATATCGTCGTATTTTCCAAACAAGGTCAAGAGCTCAACGAAGTCTTCTTTGTCGTCTTCTTCTTTCATCGTGGCCCCTCTGAGCGATTCCCTGAACGGCAGTGAACCTCAACATATCAGCCACTCTTGCTAGAGGCGATTTTCCTGCACCTTCCCTGTAGTACGCGTCGCTGGGATATGTTGCAACTGACTTACTCTGTCCTCCCGACGTCATCTGCGTGTATACTATAGGAAACGCACGATGTCTGGCAAGACTTATGCGCGAGGGAGTTTTCGTGCTTCCTGAAATCACCATCCTGTTCTAGGGTTTTTTTTTTTTTTTTTCAGTTGCTGTATCCACCGTTGACAAAATGCAGATTTCTCATTGGCACCAGCAGAAAACATTCTGCAAGGGTAACAGAAAGCTGCGTCAGCCTGCACGCTTTACTCCAACCAAGAAAATAGGCGGTACGAGTTCGAGTGGAAGCTTCTGCTCAATTTTTTCTGCTCAAGACGACGAAACGCTACTACTATAGACACGACGCCGGTTGCGGGGTAACGGGATAAGTTTAAAGTACGGTACGTTTCTGCTATTTTTGAAAAATAAACACAATGCAAATATGTCAAGCGGACAACTTACCCAGGGCGTGCAGAAAAAGAGCCGCATTAATTCAAGAAAACCGCAGGGTCTAGGCGACACCACGGAAGCGGTCGTACGTGAAGTAAACACTTCGTTGCCCGCCGCGCTAGTTTTGCGGCTGTGTCATTGCTCGAGGAGGCGGATTTGATCCCGAGCGCGGAAGCGGCATGCATTTCGACGGGGGCGATATACAAAATGCACGCGCACTTAGATTTTGGGACACATTAAAGAACACGACGGTGTCAAAATTAATCCGGAGTCCGCCACTACGGAGTGCCTCATAATCCGATAGTGGTTTTGGCAAGTACAGTCCCATTATTCAATGAAAGTGTAATACTTCTGCCACTATGCGATGTGCCATGTGAGGCAATGACAATATGCAACCCTCTCGAAGATTATAAAATATGGCGCACAACAATGCGTCAAACAAACACCTCTCCCCGCGTGTTCTGTGTACTACGCAGACAAACGGCGGGTAACGCTTAACGTCAACTCAGCACTCTCGCATGGACTGAACGTTGAAGAAATGAAACATTCGCCGTCAACATCACCGCTTATTATCGTCAATCAAAGCAAACAGCACAGAAAGCTTCGCGTAGATCTATTCCCACGGTGCGTGGGATCTGCATAATTTTTACTTCATTCCTACTAACGAACGTACTCGTCGGTGGGCTTGGTGGATTCCTGGCCCAAACGCCACTTCGAGCCGCAACACTCCCGAGTGCGTCGGCATTCGGCGCGCGTGTCTTTACCGACAGGCCATTAGGTTCGCGGAGCGAATGGCTTACCGGGTCTTTTTGAGAGTAGGCAGTGTTGTCCCGACCGTTTTCTGTGAGAGAAGCTGCGGCTTAGAAGGATCATTGTCTCTCAATCACATGACCCCACTTGCGATTTTGTGGCCGAGGCACAAACACAAACTTGCCGGTTCACGCTAGCAGACCGAACAATGAAGTGTAGCCCATTTTCAAATCTATTCATAGCCGTTGGAACCATTTTACTCTTATTGTGACAGCTCGCGCCGTATTTCAAGCGCCTATTCTATCGCAAATAACTTGTGATCAGAAATTTTCAATAATATATTATGCTAAACAAGGCTCTCCCTTGTAAGCTGCGCTGCTCTCATGCATCTGCATCCAAATTATAGGATATCAAAATTTCCATTTTGTTTCATACCGCCTACCTTGGGTCAGGTTTTCAGCGCTCTTGGAAGGGAAAGAAGTGAGGGGGGAGTCAGGCTGAAATTTGGGGGGCGGACGACCGCCCTCCCGTGCCAGCCAACCCCCCCACCCCCCTCGCGCCGCCCCTGTGCGTGCCTCGTGTAGGGTGTCAGCGATGACGGGCATCTTTCATTCTTTCCACTTGCCTTATTGGCTCAAACAAAACGCCGCATGCCTCGTGGCCAGTCCCAGCCATAATGCTTCAGGCAATAACTACTAGGGGGAACTCTGGCGCTAGTGTCTTCGAGAGCTTAATGCCTCACACGTGATGCCTCAAAATAAAATAAAGTAGCGCCATCTCCTTTCCTCCTGCTGCGCCGGCTCCCACTATGCGGTGCCGAACTAGCAGACGCTTTCCGAAGACGCTCTCCGCGCGTGTCTCTTCAACGCTAAGCGGCGAGAACACAAAGCGTGAAGCTATATCACCAGTCGGCACTCTTTGTCGGCATCGCAGATCGCTTTCTAGGCACGGTCCGCGCGGCGGTGCCGCCGCCCGAGTACGTTTCGAACGATTCATAACGGTTCGACGCGGATGGTTAAGGCGCTGAAGAGTGATAACGGCTTATAATGATCGGAACGTCATCTGCGCGCCTGTTTGCCTACGTGCCTTCACCGCTTCCTAACGTACGGCGATACACTCAAAAGGTGCTGTTCGCATAAATTCAGGTCAAACAAAGACAACGCCATGGAATGTATGAATGAGTCGACAAAAAGCACGTGCGTTTGAACACGACCTGATTGAAGTCGGGCGCGAAAGTTGCAAATAAAAGTAGCACGAACATGCGGAACTTAATAGAGCGAAAAAACTATAAGGAAGCCGTATACAACAAGTGGCAGCAAATGAGATTAGTGATCAGCGAAGAATCGCTCGCTTACCTCACACAGCCGGGAACATTGCGCTAGGTTCCAATCAGCCCGGTTGATTCTTTGAAGCCCAGACGTGCCGCGTCTCGCTTGGCACACGGAACTACGCTACAGAAGCACAAGGGAGGTGCGAAACGTGGTGCCTGCGTACGCCGCTCGCGATGTTTGGCACCGGATAGCAGCGGATGCAACAAGCAAGAAAAAAGCGCGTGTCGGCGTTCGGGCAATGGGAGGGCCGAGCGTCTAGGGAAAGCGCAGGAGAGGACGGTGGCAATCTTCAATGGATGACGCTACTTTTTTCTATATTAAGGGGCTTTACGGGAACATCAAGTGGGGTTAGTACATGGATTTGCCTACACTTCGTCCTTCTGGCTTCAAACTGATTCGTGAACTCATTTTAACCGAAGTGCTGTTTAATAAATATCTTAAGAAACATCTTAAAATTGTCCGCGTTTAAAACTTCCGCGTCCGCGTTTAAAGGTCCTGTGTTTAAAATTTAAACACAGGACCTCCAGTGCAGAACTACGTTATTGAAACCATTACGGGCCACGTACGCAAGCATCGACAAGCTGCATAGAACACCGTCATGAGTTTTTCGCGGGCAGGCGAGCGCATTGAGATGCTTGGCGCGTTTCGATTTGGCCACCCCATCTCTCTTTCTCTCCCTTCTTTCTATTCTCCTACTCCCTTCTTCCAGCGCAGGGTAGCCAACCGGACTCTTGACTGGCTAACATCCTTGTATTCCTTTTATCTCTATCTCTGACAGGCTGAACCGCTGTAATTAGCTATTGTGCGTGTTCGTAGGGTTTTCTGCATTTAGACACGTATAAATTTCTTTGAAATTTAAGACAATGAAGGCAAATAAAGCCCACAAGAACGTCTCAAGCCACAAAAACGATCATAAAAATCCATGTACTAATCATCATTCCCATGGTGGCTGAACGATCGCAGCTCCAAAGTTCCCTCGGCAATTATTGTAGGAAACTAGTCTCTGCCGTGGCCCCAGCGATGACAGCCCATCTTTTATTCTTTTCGGCCTTCCTCATTGGTTCTGACTACGCCGCGCACCTCATGGTGGGTCCCAGCATGGAGGAAGGAACAAAGGAAACGTGACAACCTTGAAGTCTAGTCTTAAAAAAATTTGAGGAATGGGATGATGGGAAATAGGCCCCGACGTGACAGGCAGGCGGCAGATTTAGTCGGCTCGCTTTGGTCGCGTCTGCTGCGATGGCTTTGAAATATGCGCCCATAGTCGTTGTGGCGAACGCACGCCTAGGTTGAGTGAAGGAATTTCGGTGCGTAAAGCAGTCGAGACTGTGTTATGTTAGTCGAGTAACGCACCGATCCACCACGCGGCTCGCCGCTTGAGCAAGCAGTAGACAAGCGCCAAGCCTGCAGCGAACGAAGGCATCGGGTGATTAATCTGCATTGCGCCAAACAACTCGCGAGGACCACCTCAAGGGCGACTGGTCGCGTTTTGAGGCGGTTTCATGAAAACGAGGAAAGCTTTCGCACTGCGGACGTGTGAAGGCAACCAAGTCGCCCTACCGACGGCGATTCGTCGCATTTCGGGGCAGCTTATGGGAAACAATGATGCATTTTGCCCCTGCAAACATGTGCAGGCGATAAAGCGAGCGTTCAAGGCCCTCAGCTCTGCTTTCCTGTGTGCAAAAAAATCGTCCTCTCTCGTGCATAATGGCCCAACGATGGACTGGCGAGCCGGAGACCCCGACTATATTTAAGGCCGTGCCGGCCCATTGTTATGGCAGACGGCCCCAGTCAACGCTGTCGTTCTGCTGAATGCCTTCTGCCTCTCATCAGACTGGCAGAAACTCAACAGCCTTTCAATAGCGTAACGACGTCGCACCATACAATGTTACAATATAGCGCGCGTAAATCTTAAGGAAAGCGACGACTTCGGCGTTTACAGTGCAGGCTAATGCTATTTATTTCTTTCACAACGAGAGACGCTCAGTAGAACCTCTTACTAAGCAAACGCGCGACAAATAACTATTCCGCGAAACTTCTCACCTCATCCTATATAGGTCCAAGAAAGCGAAGCAAAAAAATCTCAGTGCCCTGCCACTCTGTGAAGAAGGATGACCAGCGAAGCTGTGTATGTGGGCCCTTCCTTAATGGCGAACTGCACCTCTGCCACCGGTCGGCCCGGCATTGCACTAGACTCGGGATCGGCCCACGTATGGGGAGCGCTTAACGCCTACTTCACCTCCGCCGCGGGTCGGCCCGGCATTGCACTGTCTTCGGGATCGGCCCAAGTAAGGGGAGTGCTTAAAGGGACACTAAAGTGAAAAATGATTTCTTCTGCATCAGTAAATTACCTTTCTACAACACTAAATACACCACTCTTACAACGATAAGACGTTCGGTAAGCCAGGAAAAGCGCAAGAACGAAATACGGGTGGCGACGCCTACTTAAGTTCCCGCACCTGGTGGTTGTGACGTCATGGATTTTTATGGCATCTTCTAGGGCCTATTAATTATATATAGCGGTACAGATTGACTGCATTGTGTTCTAAACGAACCAAATATTAAACATGACAAGTTTCGGGAACCTTTACTCAGCCAACGCGGCCGAAATGCGAAAACATACTTTGGAATCCCTGACGTCACGCTGAAGTGCCGGCGCTGGGGTTTCGGCGCGAAACTCAAATACTTTTACTTGGACCTTTATTTTCTCATCTAATATTCAAACTATCTTTTTTAAATGACTGCCTGCAGGTTTCTGAAACAATGCTTCATTAGTCTAAACTGATTTAATGTTTCGCTTTAGTGTCCCTTTAACGCCTGCTTCACCTCCACCATGTGTCGGCCCGGCATTGCACCATCTTGGGGATCGGCCCACGTATGGGGAGTGCTTAACGCTGCTTCACCTTCGCCTCGGGTCGCCCGGCATTGCACTATCTCCGGGATCGGCCCACGTATGGGGAGTTTCTTACGACACGAAAATTTCCTTGGACGGTAAAGGCATGCGGCTTCGCTGTAAAATTGGCAAGAAAAAACGCGCCGGAGTTTACGGTGCGCAACAATACGGTACGAAACAATAGACCACGCTCGGGCATACTCTGGAGAGGTTTCGAGGTGAAAGCGCTAACTGTAGTAGCCAGCGCAAGTGATGCTTTGAAAATTATGTAGTCATGGGTCTGGCTCCCCAGTCTTTCTCCACGTTTCAAGGCAACGCATTTGAAGCGAAGAACGACGGCCGCGGTAGCAGAAACCTACGCGTAATACTTCCTATTGGTATCTTCGACTGGTTGCCTCCATCCCCCGAAGCCGAGTCGGGCAGATCCGGCATTCCCCGAACTCAGAGGTAGAGGTCAAGCGCGCAAGCCGAACGTCTGACTCGTTCTCGAAGGAAATGGTAGATGCATAACCACGAGACTACTGCCAATGTCCGATGTTTCGCCTAATCCAAAGCTGCCGGCGCTGCCGGGAAAGCCAGCGGACGAGCGTTCGTCGGGACGCCAGCATGCAGCGGCCTAGGTCACCCAGGTTACGGCGGACCGTCGCTAACAGCGGCGACGCTGTGATGTGATGACGCTGCGGGAAACGCGTGAATCGCGACGGCTGCTCCGACGACAGGGCTCTGAGCGCCTCAGAGGGCTCGAAGATGGAGGAGAGCGATCGAAAACCAGCCGAACGTAGGGCGCGCGCCCTCTTTCAACCAGCCGAAGACAACGCCGCCCGTGAGAGCGCTCAGAAACGACCGACCGAAGATGCCATAAGTGCCTCCATGCATTTGACGGCAGGCGCCACTAACCCACTAATCGTTACCACGTGCCAAACAATCACGAATGGTACGGCAACAATGTGGGTCTATTCCTACGCCAAAGATGGGCCTTGTGCGGGAGGGTCGGCTTCAGAGAGATTGACTTGCCGAGGCTAGCGGAATCACATGACCCTGTCTCCTAGTTCTTTCCTTCTTCCATAGGTTTCAGCGATGACAGCCATTTGATATTATCTTCGGCTTTCCGCGTTGTTCGGACGACGACGCGCGCTTCGTGGCCGGTCTCAACGATGACGGCCATCTTTCATTCTTTTCGGCGTTCCTCATTGGCTCAGACGACGACACTCGCCCCGTGTCTAACCGTGGCTGGTCCCAGCGGTGACGGCCGTCTTCCTATCATGGTTGTGTAGCGTATGCACGAGGACCATTCTAATGTTGCCAAGGTGGCGCGCGTGCTCCTGCGCATTGTGGAGCACGCGCACGAGAGTGGAGTGGCACGTGCATCGCAGAAGAGTTCGCGTTCATCGCCGAAGAGGTTCGCCGGCACCATTATCTGAATTCGATTTTTACGATCGTCAGTACTGTCGACTTAACGTGTAAGTAAGCTGCACCAGCACCATAAGCACTGTTTCTGTGTTGCATCTATATTGCCTGGACTTTTTGGTCATGGGTACTAGAGCGCGCGTGAGTTTGAGACCGCCTTGTCTCCTTCCATTAACCTCGCGAGTCGAGAACAAGCTGACGATGCGTGATAAAAAGCGTGACTGGCGCATACGGCTGAACGTTTTTTTTTTTCTCTCTCACTTTCTTATGAACTCGCCGTTTCTTTCTGCGTGGTCTGCGAAGGACGCGCGGGAAAAAAATTACTTTGGACGTTGTACGGGCTCCGGCGAAGCCTTTGTCATTTTTTCCTTGCTCACGTAATTTTTCTTCTGAAAGTTCTCGAATTATGTCTTGCAAACTCGATGGCTACAATTTATAAATAGCGGTATGGCCCATAAAGTAATTAATGAATTAATTAGTGAATTTTGTTAATTAGTTGGATAAACCTCTCAATTTCTCATGCTAGTAATGTCTGCCACTTCGAATAATCCAGCTCAAGGACAAGAATTATGCTGTCTGCCACAGGTGATTTTCTAAAATTCTGGAAAATAAATATCATCGACCCGTATATGGGACTCTTATTAGAGGCTTCAGCTATACTGGGTGTACCTACTGTCAGCACCAAGATTTAAAGATACGCAAACGTGATGCTATGTAGCTTAACAGAACAAAGGCAATGTTTGCAGTCACTTGGAGATACTCAGATTAGTTTTTGCGTTCTGCCTAATGACATAATTATTATAATTAATTTATCAACTTCTCAAACATTATAATTAGATGAAAAATGTCAATGAGGGAATTGTAGAACAACATGAAAAACTCCTGATACAGCTTTCTGTTGCTCAATATGTGCTACATTAAAGTGTTCTTCCAAGTGCGAAAGAAGCCTGTGAATACACGCAAAATTGCCATGCGACTGGGAACTCGAGGTATTTTGCATGTATTTGTGGGCTTCTTTCACGCTTATAGAAACATTTATGTAGCACATATTGAGCAACAGATAGCAGTATCGGGAGTTTTTCATGTTGCTCTACAATTTTCTTATGGACACTTTTCATCTAATTACATTCGAGAAGTTCATTAATTAATTAGGACTAATTATGTGATTAGGCAGAATGAAAAAAATCCGAGGATCTCCAAGCGACGGCAAACAACATTACCTTGGTTCTGTCCAGCTTCGTGGCCTTTGCATGTTTTAAAATCTTGGTGTGTGTAAGTTGGGACACCCAGCGTATCATTTGCCACTCAAGATTAGTTGGTTTTTCACATATAAAATTGCAGTTATATCTGCTCCTCCTGAAATTTAAAACACTGTGTTGGGCATACCATTGGAACCTAAGAGCCACTTTAACAGAAATCATTGTGACCGAATGAACCTGGACCAAGTAGCGACTGGTACTCGTTTAAACCAACCCATTAAATAGGAAGCATGATTTGCCCATAAATTATAAATGGCTCTCAACAGGAGGAAAACATTGTTTGACCAGTTTCACTCCTTTTTAAATAAACTCTTGCGTGCTTGATTTTTCTTTTTCTTTCTTCCTTTCTTCTCTTTTTCTTTTTATTGTCTGGCTGACTTGGGCATGAACAAATTGCAGGTGAACTTCTTAGGCCAGTTGCTTCCGCCAGCCATGGACATAATGGAAGAGGTGCCATCTGGTTGTGCATCCCTGCACGGCAGGGGGAAGTATGCACATTCGTATCCTCAAAATGCAGCCTGTGCTCCTCAATGCCACTCTCCCCCACGTGTCCTGTCAGCCTCGTGTCCCAGGGACGACCACTCTCTTGCTGTTGGGGAGTCTCCAGCTTGTTCACCTGAAGATGAGAATGTAAGTGTGCACTGCATTGCTTTAGGCACTAGCTTCCTTGCAATGATCCGATCCTTCAGCGCATCAATGTCCTGACCAATAGTTGGAGAGGGTACAAAGAAATTTGAGAATGCGAGGGAAAATGTGGCAAGCAATGGGGGAATGCAGTGAGATTCGTGTGAAGGAGTGTAATGTGAAATCTGGTGAGGCATGCGCTCAGCAGGAATCTGCACTGCTGGCTTAGTTTCTTTCGTTTCAGCACGTAAGTCACTGCCTATTGTGTCACTCTCTTAGCACATGCTTGGCAAAGTAGTAGACAGGACATAAACCAAATTAGGAAGGCGAAGGTTAATTGAGAGAAAGGCAGTTGAAATGTTAGCAGAAGTGTTACCCTAATCGTCAATCAGAAATTAGTAATGATTTGAATGTAGCCGATGCTGTCTTTGACAGTCAAAAGGCATGGTTCTTTCTGAATTTTTCTTACTGATTACCTCATAACTATAGCAATTGCCACTTGAGGTTGGTTGCATTTTCATATTGTCTAAAATTGCAATCATCTCTGTCGAACCTGCAGTGTGACTTTGCAATATTTCAGTCTTGCAAAAGTAGGGACAGCTGGGCAAGTTGGTGTGATAGCATTATCATAAAACAGTGCCAGAGGTGCAGATGGAGAAAAGAAACCACAGGACGGTGTGCTGACTCTCAACTGCACTTTATTCAAGAAATGTAAAATACAAACCATTCAAAACTGCCACCTGGCAGACAGAACATAAATGGACAGATAACATAAATTGTGCCTGTCCGCAAGGTCGGGGGTTTGAAAGGTGTATATTCAGTGTTTCTAAAATAAACTGCAGTTGACAGTCAGCGCACCGTCCTCTCGTTCCCTTTCTCTGTCTGTGTGCATGGCACTGTCTTCTAATTAAGTATTGCGAGATGACACTGGGCCCAAATGAAAATATTGCTGTCTTGAAAAGAACCTTAATGTGGGGAGCCTGGAACACAAAAAATAGCCTGTGACCAGCGGAAATCTATACTTAGCGAGTTTGTTTTAAAATTTTGTTTGATTCAGAGCTTCATGTCCACTATAGATGAACAATATTGTAATAATGTTGATCTACTTATATTCATGCATGGTAACAAATGTCTTGCAATTCCTTGAAAACATTGGGGAAAAAAAGTATCTTAAAAATTGTCTCCGTTATACTAGCTTAACGACTTGATCGAAGTAATAGTAACTTGTCATTTATGTTTCTTCTGAGGGATGTATCCAAACACATAGCCTATTCTGAGCTGCGTGAGAAAGCTCTTGTGCTGAACGATTCATTTTGGAATGAAGTAGAGTAAACTACCTGAAATAGAAACAAGCAAACCAAGTACAACAAGGCGAAGTAAGTCACTGGAGTAATTAGGGTTGCTCTCAATTGGTAGCACTTTGGCTCCCTCGGTTTAATCGTAGTTGTGTGTGGTCACTGGCAAAGGTATACTTATCAAGCTTTTGGTCTGGTATGCACATTTTTTCTTTCCAGCTTGCCTAGAATGGTTATGTTGCTTTGGGCTTTGTGGCTCAAAATGCTTTTGCATAATGATTCTTGAAAACACAGAGTATATAAGTTGATCGTACAGTTACAGATAAGTCACAAACTACAATAAATTTTGGAGTAGACTACATATGCTTTGTATTTCTGTTGCCATGTTGAGCTTCAGGTAATTGTGCATTTTGTATTAAAAAGAAGTAACCCTTTACCAGAGGAGATCATTTAATCAAATGAATTAGAAATGAATGGCTTCAGATATATTGAACCAAATGTTTATTTATTGTTTCCAAAAATAAAGGAAGAAAGACTAATGGGGAGTGGGAACTTCGGAACAAAATTCTAACTTTTGGTATGTGCTTTCAAACAAGCACTACTCTTATAGGTGGAAGAGAATGGAAGGAAACATGTTGACATGTGCAAAAGGTACCTCTTGTGAGATGGTGCTGGTGAAATGTATATATGCTACTAGTGAGTGTGCTTATAGACCCGGAGAGAGAGAAAAGTTGGTCGTACTGTTATATATATATATATATATATATATATATATATATGTATAGACACACACACACACACACACACACACACACATATGAAAGTGCACTAAATTTGCTTTAGAGGGATCTGAAACTCCACATAGCCACATGTGACTGCTGGTGCTTCACAATAAAAAATACCTCAACTGAAATGAGGCACTTATGTTAGAGGCACAGTTTATTGCAATACTTCAAGCAATCAGTAAAAACTTGATGCTGACTTAGCAGCTGCTTTTTCTATGCAGCAGCAAAGCTTTCTACTAAAAGAATACTGCTTCACTCATAGGATAAGCTGCATAAAACATAAAGTATTTATTACTCATTCATCATTTAACTTGGAGTGTCCCTTCAGGAAGCCATTTTTTGCATTAATCTGTGGTTTATGAAGGTTCAGTCACAACACGGGCTTACATAACACTACATAACACTGTTCAACCATGAACAATCCTGAAAAACCAAAAGCAGAATTCTTTATTTACTAGTGAGAATGTTACGTTGTTTTTTTCTCTACAAATTGTTTGCCATGTTTTTCTGTGCATTGTCTACCTAAGGCAACACCTTAGGTTCATGTGCTTTTTCTAAGTTGTAAATTCTATGATCACTCATGTTTTCACGTGCACAGATGTAAGGTGACAAGCTGACTTCGTAGGCGCCAATTTTTTATAGAAATTAAGATTTGTATGAGACGAGCCCAGGAATTATTCTATGATCAATATCCACCTTTTTATCTAGCCACGAGAAGACATCATGTCGACTGGAATAACTTGAAACAGGTGCTTTTCTCAAGATTTTTGGCATATGGGTGACATTTCAACACTAACTGGCTTTGGTTCCACAACTGCAACATGTGCCTAGAGTACTTCATAAAAGGGGTGTTAATTTCCGTAGTTATACGTGTGAAAATGTGAGAAACATTACCGGGGTAACAAGAAGAAATAGTATGAGCGAAGCACTGACTCGCAATGTAGAGACGTTCTGTGTAAAAGTGTGCTTTATGTCAGGCCTCTACATGTATAGTGCAATATATTTTTCTATTATATTGCCTTCTGGTGGTGACAGTCCTCCAAACAGGTGCCAGGATTTCTACACAAACACACTGGTACTAACAGTCTTAGCGCTCGACCAGAGCATGAACTCATGGAAATATTTCTCTGCGACTTCCTTTGCTGCTTGCCATGTTCTTTGAACCTTATATACTATCTCAAACCTTTGTGTGCCATCATTTTCATATCGGGGAATAGAAAGGAGTCGTGGGAGATGCAGAATGTGAACAGCTGTCTGTATAAGCGAAAAATTCATGCGAGGCGAGTGAGGAATTGGCCGGCGTATTGTCATGATGCAAGTTTGATGTGTTATCCTACATCATGAGACAAGTGATTAAGACACTTAAGAAAATTTTTGTAAGCTTTCTATTATTGGGCCTTTCTGGCACAAGTTCCTTGTGTATAATTTCTCCTGTTTAAAAACAAAAAGCTAAATTATGGCCTTTGTACTGCTTTCGACCTGCCATTTGTTTTTTTCAGTCATGGAAAATTTGGTGACATGCTGAGACAGCAGATGTTCTACTTTAGTTAAAGCTCCATGTGTATCTCCAGCTGTAATCTTTGAAATGGAGTATCACTAATTCCCACAACATTTTTCCAGTTTTGTGCAGACATGTGCTCAGTGCTGCTTTTCATTCATGAGTCAAGACATAAATTGCTGTGATGTGGAACTGTGTCAGTTCAATTAAAATTTGGTGGTGAATCATATTTGGCAGAAAATTCAGAAGTTTCGCAAAGATCAATTGTGGTTGAGTGAACACTTGGATGTTTCCTTTCTTTTTGCTTGTGCCACTAGACCCACTTGAAGGGTATCGAGAGCTTTCATTGTGATATACAGACGTTCTGCCATTGCTGAGGCTCTCTGACCAGTTCTGGGTTTGACTGTGACTTATACCTTTGCCAAATGTCTGTTATAGCAGTGGTTGATTTCCATTGTCATCTTTCCCAGTTTAAAACAAAATTGCAGAAATATTTTTTGTCCCTTGAAGTCGGCCTTCACTCTATGATACAGCTACCTTACTCCTTAAAGAAGAATCCCTTCTGTGATAACCTACTCTCGCCCTTACCCACAGTACCTGCTGGAAGACAATTAAAATCACTTAAGCCAGAGGTGTCATCTAGTGGCGTAGCAAGCATACCACTTTATATAGTGGCAAGACAGCTTCGTGTTGGGATCTTTGGTTTGTCATTCAAGAAGTACAATAGGGCTGCTGAGAACCTGACTTGAAAGGGCTTGCAGGCTCACTGTAACCCATATTTGTTGAAATGAGTCTTCTCATCTGAAATCAACCCTGTAGTACCTTTTGAGTGCTGCAATTGAGACTAGGGGTGTGCGAACACTCGAATGAACTGAACATTCTGTAATTCTATTTGCAAATCGAATACCTACTATTCGAATTTTTGAATATTCAGTGTAGAGACCCACATAGTGGCATATGTTGCATATGTTGCAAAGCCCCTTGTGCTCGATGCCACGCTGGCGAGCGCCTCACTTCGTTGTTAGTGCGCCGCGGACGTGCCGCCACGGCTGATGCGGTCGCAAACTTCTGTCCCTGTGAGCACTCCTGCCCTACTGCATGTGCTCCCGGGCATCGTCCTGATGCAGGGATCACACACAGCACCTGGACGCTGGGTTGGCCGGGGCCGCCTCTTTCGGTACAAGGTTTGTCCGGGTCGACAGGACTGATCGAAACGATAACATGACTCTGACAGACCGGCTGCAAAAGCAGTTCAATTCAGAAAGTGCAAAAGCATGTGCGAAGATGGGGCAATCGCTGGAAGGCACAAATATGTTGGACACGCAGAGACGAACTGAACGTCGCTTCAAGAGCTGTCAATGCAACCTGTAAACGCGACGTGTTCATGTCTGCCTCTGCACATGTGGCACCATGCTTGTTAATTTAGTTAGTAAGCGCAATCTTTACTGCAGTTTATACAGCTAATAAAACTGCGAACCTTACTGCGTAGAGCTGTTTATTAATTTGGTATCACCTGCCGTTGCTTAGTGACTATGGTGTTGAGCTGCTAAGCACAAGGTCGCGGGATCGAATCGCGGCCACGGTGGCTGCACTTCGGTGGGGGCGAAATGCGAAAATGGCCATGTGCTTAGACTGAGGTGCCCGTTAAAGAACATTATTTGGTCCAAATTATTCCGGAGGCCCCCACTATGGCGGGCCTCATAAAGAGATTGTGGTTCTGGCTAGTAAAACTCCATAATTTCTTTTTAATTTGCTATCGCAATCAGTGATTCTCCTTTTGGGCGAAACTGAGATTTTATTGAGATAGCGATTATAGGGACCCTCCAGGCGCATTTTCCTGTCAGCATCGCCATGATGTTCTTTGTAAAGTCCAAGGGCGACAACACTGTCACCGCCTGCCGTACGTTGTATGTGCGAGTGAAAGCACGCGAACGAAGCCGATGATCACAGCTCAATCTTGTGTGCGCAAGGGAGGAAAGTAGGGAGGAAGCACACCATCTTCCATCGTGCACGAGACGCCAGGGGGAGGGAATGTTGTTGTGTTGTACTCCAGCAGCAACTGCATATTGGGCGGGCCGTGCGACATCTTGAAAGCAATCTGCATTGTGGGCAGCATTCTAGGTGCGCCGTCGGCTCAAACCTTTGTGTGTGCTGTGTTCGCGCCGCTCAGTTTGCGTTGAAGCGAGACAGCACTAAAGTCACTTCACTCACTTTTGCCGTGCTTCTTCACGCCAGCGTTTGACAGGGAGTGTCCGCGGTCATCCAGTGTGATGTGTTCATGTTTGCCTGTGTGTGTTATACCAGGCCTGTTAATTTAGTTAATAAGCGATGGTTTACAACTTTATACAGACGATAAAACTAATAGCCTTACTTTGTATTGCCATCCACTAATTTGCTATTGCAATCGATGCTTTGCCTTTCGGGCGAAACTGTGACTTTTTACTGGCAACTTGGCATTCTAAGACGATTTGTGGTCCATTACACCAGACCGTTACGGCGGTCTCTTAATTATATCTTGGAGCAACGCGTCACAATAATAGTTTAGGATTTAAACGGTGGGCGCTAAAGTGTCGTGGGACTGTAGTACGCTGACCACTCGGATGCATGCATTTTCGCAGATGGCGTATAAAGGGGGGAGTGAGATGCCTCGTACGAATTCCGATTTCAGGATATTTGCTGGGTGGCAAATGATGCTGAACGTGACAATGACAATTGCTCTTTACTGTTGGAGCCAACCGCAGTCGACTCGCACAGTACAAATGATGCCAAAGTATGCATGGAGTGGGGATTGAGCCACGCGGTGCGCGATTGTCGTGCAGATTGGCCTTATGATAAGCCTCCTGCCGTAAGGCTGGGAAAGCCCTTCTGTATTTTGAAGGGAAACTCGAGAACAGAACTTTCCATGCAATAAAAAGATTGCCATAAAACACAGGTCCACAAATAAACTGACACCTCATTGATATTCAGTACAGCATAACGTCACTAATCCTTTAGCTGCAGAGGGAAAATGGCTAGGGGTGTGCAAATATAGGAATTTTCGAATACGAATCAAATACGAGTACTTAAGTTTGAATATCGAATATATGCATATACATTTATTAGCGAATTGGGTTAATTTGTTATTTTGGAGCATTGCAATTACATTGTCACTGTTAAAAAACTAGACTATTCAGCCATGATACTAAAACATTGTGTATCTGGCTAATGTTAACTTGGAAAACTTATTAATTTCCGCTAGCTGTGCTCACCAGACTGTGCCTTATTCACAGAAACGCCTGTAAAGTGGGAGGCATTGGACCTTGTGCCAGTCATCACTCATTGCACTTTCTGTCAGGTAGTAAGCTCTGAATTGGGGGTGGCAGTGCAAAAAAAAAGAAAATTAAAATTAAAGAAGAATGAAAGAAAAGAAAAAAAAATGCACCCTCGCTGTCCGCAAACCCTGCCCCTTGCTACTGAGAGGCTGGCTTTCCCGCAAAGTTTAGGCGTTCAGTGCTAAGTGTGCGTTACAAGCGAAATTTCACTAGCAGCACGAAATCATAGCAAAATTCAACACAATAGCGCCTCAATATTCTTATATTAGATAGAAACAAATGCTAAGAACCGTGTTTAATCCCACACAGCCAGCAATATATTCGATGTGATACGAATGTTCATATCCAATCGAATACGAATAATAAATATATGATATTTGATAATATTCAAACTTTTCGAACATTTGCACACACCTAAAAATAGCTCTTGATTCTATTGATAAAATATATTTTTGACCTTCACGTACTCGGGGTGTCTACCGACCAGGAAAACCGGGAAAACCGGGAATTCTCAGGGATTTTGAGTAGTCTGGAAAAACTCAGGGAAAACTCAGGGAATTTGTACTTCTATCAGGGAAAATTGGTAATTTTGTTGGAAGGGTCGAAAGTCGCGGTAATGCTGGCTCGAGTAATAGACAGGAATCGTAATGAATCCTATTTGACGCCCTGTCGAAGGCTGGAGGAGTTTCCAGTGTACAGTCAACGACCGACTTTCGCGATGCTCGATAATTTGGACAGCTTCGCGGCACCACCACGTACCCCATAGAGTCAATCTATCAGAACGTTTGAAATTTAGGACGCGAGAACCCTTTGCCGTCCGATTTTCCGGACTTTTTGCCGTGACCACAGGTCCGAAACTGCATTAATCAAAGCCATCACCACTGCCGTTTTGATTAGTTCGCCGCCTCGAACCGGCGCTCTCGCACGCAGATCCGCTGGCAGCCGTAGCCACCACTGCGGCAACGCTAGACCTAGCTGCTTCGACTTTCGCTGTTAGCTCCTTGCCGTTAGGTGCCGTGTTTTTCATTGAAAAAATTCGCTGCTGTTAGCAATGGTACTGACTGCACCTTTGTGGTTCTCGCGATTGGCTTAGAAGCTTGGAAAGCACGGTGCATTGCATAAAGCCGGTTCCTGAAAGTCAGCTTCGCCTCTATACAGAAATGTTACTTGGTGAAGCATACAAAAAATGTATTACAGTGAAGCATAACAAGAGTGGGAAGGGGCTATTGCCACAGGACACAGTATGTATTCCTTAATTATGCACGCGTGCATCCGGTATCTTCTGTTACAGTACGAGCACCGCTATGCCTAATACGTGTACCGACAGGCCTTCAGAGCGTTTTCGAATGTGCCTGTGGCGGTTTGAGCCCCTTAAGGCCAGTAAATGACATGCATTAATTTTTTCCAGCTGGCTGATTTTTCGGACGTTTTCGCGGCCCCTAAGGGCTTCGAAAAATCGAATTTGGACTGTGCAACTGACCAAGATTTAAGATGCTTCAAATGGTCCGTGGGGTGAACGAGTGGCGGAAAGAGGACAAGAACAGAAAGAACCTACATATTGAGGAATGAACAGAAAAGGAAGCGTGCTGCCGCCGTTTTGAAGGAGCTTGAGCTAAAGAAAAAAGTGTTGGCTGATGCCGAGATGCAGGTGTCCCTCATCCAAACCAAAATAAACTTTTTAAAGCAGTGAAACACAACACTGAGGCGTTGTATGCGGGCTGACAGTATGTCAGTACAGTTGAGGTTGACTTACGAGCTGTTGGGAAAAAATCTCAATTGTGACAATGTTCGGGCCTCATATCACTGAGCTTGCTATCAGTTGATAGAAATCGCTCATATTCGAAAGTATTTGATTCTGTATGCATCTCCTTTTTATTCGTATTTGAGGATGTCGGATGCGACTCGATTTGCAACTTTTTTCGAAGACATTTTATTTGCTGTGCATTTTACTAACCCCTCCTTTCTATCCTCTTTTTGAATAAAATAAACACTACTCCTTAGTATTCAAACTGAATTAAGTTGTTTTTTTTTTTAATTTTTTCATATGCTTAGAGAGTGACGGCATCGGGCGACGTGGTTTCAGCCCGTCTTGACATAAAATATAGCTCTGCGTCACTCAGGGAATTTTGCAATGGCACTCAGGGAAAACCTGGAAAACTCAGGGAATTTGGAAATGTCAACTTGGTAGACACCCTGGTACTAGAACTCAGCAGTGATCAGTACTGGCATGCAAATTAGAAGTTCCCTTTAATAACAGTAGGCTGTGCAGCATGTATATCTTCGATTTCTAGGTAACTAAATGACTGATAGCTTCCCACCTTCTAACAAGCATTAAACTGCGTGATAAGTTTTCTTATATTCGATCCGATATTCGGCTTTCTTTTTCTGGATTCGATTCTTTATTCTACTACTACTAATCTACTATTCAGTATTCGCACACCCCTGGAGAGTACCTTTTATAAAGGCATCTGGCAGTAAATCTGCCTCACCTGCTTTGTTGTAGTAAGTGCCGTGTAGAGAATTTGAATATATAAAAGGGTCAACTCCTGTTTTGATGTGCCTGCAGCAAACTCTTCACATACTAGTGTGTTCAGTGAGAGAATGTATGTCTGGACATATCATACTTGGCTCATAAGTTTATTAAGGTGTGTACCATGACAACTGCTGTGTTTCTGTGAAATACACCGAGAGTGCAGAGTGAAACAAGGTTACTTGCTGCCGCAAAAGTTGGCGCATGAAGCATATAAATGCTATGGAAATGGCAACTAGGATTGTGTTTGCAGCATACTGAATGCTGGCAGGAGTGAGAGGAACCTCACTGTTAGCTAGGCTGGAGATGCAAGTTGTGGGAAATGGCTTGCACTACAAGGAAGCGAATAGTCGAGTTGCTTTAACTGTGACCTTAGTGGCCAGCATGCCATTTCTCTAGCGTTTTGGGGACATTTTCCAGTTCATATAATGTGTTAGAGGGCTGCATGTTTACATTCCTTCAATGTGATAATAGTTGCCTTTAATGCATTTCATTAAGTGCCTTAAAAAATTTGGGCATAACATTGTGTCTTCATTCTCTTTGCAGACTCCAGACTTTGCTGTTGTGGACGTGCTCGGAGTAAGAATCTTTCTTTTGAAATTTACTTTTTCTGTGTTTCTCTTTCACTAAAAAATGTGCTGCATGCAGTTTTGTGAACTAAATGTGTGTGTTAGGTTTTTGTTTAGGAATGTTTTCTCATTTTCTGTGTTGTTTCATTATTTGTGGGGACATAGCCACATCCATCATTAATATTGTTCAAGCATTTTGCTTATGCAGAAATCAGTGAAACTTGTGAAATTTCTGAAGCTGTGATTAAATACAAAGGATGACTTTCTTTGTCTGTGTATTCCTCACAAATGAGCTGAAGCATAGATTTATACATATACCAACATGATGACAAGTTGTCTGCATGGACACAGAGTAAGGGCCCCACATTTCTTTTTACATCGTGAGTTTTCAAGCATGAAGGAGTATTGCTTCAGGAGTGTTCTCGCAGTGCGATTCTTGAAAGGTCTTTTGCAGTGACACATAGGGTAGAAACCTGCCTTTTAAAGCATTCCACTTCTGTTTACATTTACTACAACAGTAGCTAGAAGCTTGAAACTGGGCTTGCTTTGTACATTCCTGTCCATCTGTCCTTTTATTACTCTGACGAGGGCTGTGTTAGTCATTATCATCAAGTTGTTTATTGATTCATTGTCATGCCACCTTCCACTGAAGTCTATTAATTTTTTTCCTAGCACCCTTGAAACTGAGGTCCTTTACTGTGAGGGGAATGCTCCTCAACTGTGCATAGCCTTGCAGCACTTAGTATTTAATTACTCCAACTTTGTGTCACTTTGTCATCAACCTTCTCTGATGTTTTGCGAAAGTGATCAGTGTTCTGAAAGCCATATCAAGCAAGGAGGGTGTTGGTAATAGGCCACATGCACACCACGCATTTGTGTCGCATTCTTATGGTTATGCCAGAGCTCACACTGCTTCTTATTCTTCCTATGGCAAATGGCAATCAAGGTGCTCTAAAGAATACTCTGGATACTTGCTGTTGTATTGTTAGAAATAAAGAGGTAATTAATAAATTTAGCTATGCGCCGTTGACAACCTTAGTATGCCTCCTTTCTTTGACAGTGCTGGGCAGTTTCCATCAAGCCGACCTTGAATCGCAACTGCCATGACTGAACGCAAACGCCTGCATATCTGTGCATGGCTGTAACGGGAAAGGGTTCCTTTGGTTGCCTTTGTTCCCTTGCTTTCTGTACCACTCTCCTTGCTGGCCAGGCCTCCCGCTCATCATGAGGTAGCACTGATTGGTCTAAAAAGTAAAAGAATCCAGCCAACATGCTGTTGTGTGGCATTGTGAGCTTGCACAGGGAGGCTAAATGTGGTTGTTACTTGTAAAATCTCAGTCAAAAGACAGAGGATTTGCAGGATCTGTCGTAGATTGCCTGCTGCTTGCAAGTGAATGAAATAGACAAGCTAGTTGGTAATGGTGTATTACCAGAATTTCACAGAAGAAAGAATGCGGGACTGACAGAATGCTTGTGCCATGTTCTTCCTTTGTCCTTGTTTGTGTTGCACTACCATTCATGTAAGCAAGTATTCATAGGTGCATGTCTAGCAACTGGGTAGCTATATTTACCATCTTGGAAAAGTACTGAAGGACCCTTTTACAGTTAGGCTCTGTGCACACACACATTTCCACTCGTATTTTTAAAAACTCTTTTTGTAGTAGGAGGGAGAGCTATCTTGTTACATGATGCATTTTTTGCTGGGGGCTCGTACTAATCATAATAGAGTTGTGCTTGTGACCTTTTAACTTATTTGACTGCATTTTTTCTAGCAGAGTTCCTCTTTCGTAGTTGGACTAGTTGAGGAAACTCATGGTGCCATGCATGTTTTCCATTTTTCTCTCCAGGATATGCTCTCTGCTGTGGTAAACATGGTCGAAGTAAGGACTTTGCTTGAAAAAGAATTTGTCGCTTTCTTTTTGTCTTGAGTAATAGATGTACTGTATGCAGCAACACAAGCTATTTCATACAGTACATCTGTTATGTGTGGTGTGTGACGTGTCTTTGTGTAGTGATTTGTGCAGTCTGATCACTTGCATGGTCATTTGCTTAGCATGCTTGTGTTTCTAAATGCTGTGAAATGGGCAGTTGGCTGTTCAGAAAGAGTATAGCAGCACACATGTCCGCCATGCTCTAAGAAAAGGAAAAGGAAGCAAGAATCACGGAGGCGAGGGTCATGAGAAAAATGTACGTATATGAGCCTTCAGGGCTCCAATATGGTAGGAGGCAGAAATGTTGCAGACAAAGGTTGAGGTAAGAGGGGAGTGCGTCTGCTTTTGGGAGGAGGAGGATGTAGCTTGCCCCATTCCTTTACATCATTTTCACTTATCACGGCTACTCCTAAACCCTTTTCTCTCGAACTCTTTGCTTCGCTCTGCAAGTTCTAGTGTGTAACAAGAACTTCTGACAGGGCCTGGTGAGGGGCCCATTAAAGTGATTACTATTGTACTGAAGGCATAAGTTTAGAGGCATTGCATAGTAAAATGGGCAATATTATGCTTCATGCATACCTTTATATAGACGGTATTGCTTCTAACGTCGATCACTGTTACAGTAAAATTATTTGCTGACGACTGCGTGATGTACAGTGTTGTTAATACTCCTCTTGCCAAACACTACTGAACAATAGTCTCTATAAACTTGCGGACTGATGCCAACAAAATGAGATGGAAATCAATTCTAATAAAACAGTTGCTATGACAATAACCACAAAGAAAAAGCCACTGTCTCGTACATATTGCATTGCTAATAGAAGTATTCGGCCAGTAACATCTGACAAATATCTAGGACTAACTATCGCGAGCAACTTAAAATGGGATAAGCGTTTGAAGAATATTTGCACAACAGCATAATTAATAAACTTTGTTTTCTTCGCAGGAAATTTAAAGCCTTACCACCTAGTGTTAAACTTGAGGTATACTGCACTATAGCTCGACCAGTCCTTGAGGACGCTTCGGCAGTGTGGGACCCATGCTACGTTAAATATATTGCACAAGTAGAACATATTCAGCGCCTCGCTGCTAGATTTATTGTATCTGACTATCATCATCTGTTACCGATTTGTTGCAACGACTGAATCTGGAGCCGCTCCTTGTCCGCCAAAAGATTGCAACACTAAAAATACTTTATCAGAACAGAATTGGTTTGCTGCGTGAAACTTATCTTTCCCGTGCGCAACACAGGTCATCTAAAATAAATCACTCGGATGTTATCCGCCCTTACTTTGCAAGGACGAAGATGCTTAAGAAATCTGTTTCCGCTCACAATTGAAGAGTGGAATTGTCTGCCAGCATCTGTTGTTGATTGTACAAATGTAAACGCCTTCTTTAAATTCTTTGTCATTGCAGTTGATGTAAAAAAAAAAAAAAAAACTCCTGCTTGGGCAGCACTGCTGCCTGCAGTATACTTAAATAAATAAACTAATCATGACTGTACAGCCGACAGGCAATGAAGCCAATGAAAGCATAGGGGTAATTATCTGGGGTTGAAATTGAAATGTAAATAATAAGGGAAATGAAAATGGGGGAACAGTTAACTTGTCGCCAGTGGGAGTGGGACCCACAAACTCAGGTTGAAGGTTGGACTCCCACTGGCAACAAGTTGTCTTTTTGTCCACTTTTATTTGCCCTTTTCATTATTAGTTCCTGCAACTCTATTTCAACCACACCTGATTATACCCATATGTTTTCCTTAGCTTCATTGCCTGTTGGCTGTACATGGTTGTCATTAACGAAAATCGAGCCCTTCCGTTTCCCTTCTTGTTCATCTAAAGCATAGCGTACTGTTCGTTTATTGGCTGAGAAGTATATAACCTTTGTATAAAAGATTAAGCTGTGAGTAACTTTTTACAAACTATGTGAATTCACACATTGTCAGCATTGAACTTGAAGTCAGTATATTATATTTAGGGGACGTGAAATTTTAGTACTAACTTAGCTGTGTCAAGGGCAACGCTGTTTTATTGTTCTGTGGTGTAATTGTGATTGTGGGTTCACTGTCTGCATCCCTAGAATTATGTATGTGGAGGGCCATTGGGAGTTATTGATTTCAGTGTAATTTGTTAGTGAAGTAGGAGACTTTTGGTCTAACAAGTTAAAGAGTTTGATGAAGTGGAAGCTTGGGCGAGTGGGTTGATTCAATATCGACATGTCTGCACAGCGCAAAACACGAGGATGGAAAATAGGACACAACACAGGTGCTGTTACTTCAACTAAGCTTTGTTTTGGAAACCGCCAGAACGATATACTTCTTACACGAGCAAAAAGCAGAAAAAACTTTTGCATGATGTCACAAATCTCATGAAACCCTTTCCCATCACAGCCAGATTCTTTATTTCGTTTTTGTTGAGGGCAATAGATGGCAGACTTATGCAAAGGTCACCCAGCCACTGTATCTTGTCACCCTTTATGATTTCATAGGTAAGCTGTTCACGGTGTTTAGAGATTATGACACATTTTTCAAATTCAGCGCACCAAAGCAGTCTCTGCAGTGATTGCCAGGATGACCTTGCATGGCTGTGTGAACATTGTAAAAATGCTCCTTCAATTGCTCATTTAAACATCTGCTCATTTGGCCAGCGTACTTCTTTCCACAAGTCGAGGGAGTCATATAAACCACACCCCACGCGCATGCTACAAGCCCCCTCCTATGATTAGTAGTGCAAATATTTTGTCATGTGGCATGAGTATTTACACGCTTGCGCAGCATTGATAATTTTTCCATAGCAGAAAAAACTACTTTAAAACAACTACTTTATTGCCCATCTTTTTTAAGCTATGTGATATCTCGTGCAAGTAAGGGAGTACCGTGACTCGCTTGTCGTCTCTGGCAGCGCAGTCTGCTGGTGCCTTGTCTCCCAGCATGATTTTCTTTGATATCTTTCCTGCTACCGAAGCTAACAAAAGCTCGGGGTACCCATCACATGTCAGGTGGGAGGCCTGCGCAAGGAGATTGTGCGTTGAAGAGTGGCAGCACGACTTATTTTAATTTATTAATTTATTTTCACATACTGCAGTTCCTGGTTGGGCTACAGCAGGAGTGGATAATACAATATAATACAAAAAAGAAATACAATAGGTTACAAGGAAAGAAAGTTAAGTGCAATGTTGAGGGAGCACAGACAAGAATTCGTTTATTGGGATAGAACGGTTGGTTCCTGTTAGCGAATTCCAAGTTTCAATTGTTTGTGGGAAAAAGCTATACTTAAAGTATTAGTGCGTGCAAAAAAGGGTGTAATGTTAAGTGCGTGATGTCTCCTACTTGAGGAGATTTTTACAAAGGTCATATATTCATTATTGAAGAGGAGACAAGATGAATGAATAATGCCATGAAAAAATTTTAAAGCATAAATGTGTCGCTGTTCGTTGAGAGATGTTAGGTTGAGTGGGGACATGACTGACGTTGGTGAGAACTGGTGGTCACAACATCGGTAGATAAATCTAATGTCTTTCCTTTGGATGGCCTCAACTTTGTCTATTTCGTACTGCTTGCAGGGATTCCAAACGATACTACCATACTCAAGTATACGGCGAACAATAGTTTTATATAACAGTAATTTAGTGTTGCGCAGAGAATTAGACAGTGTACGATGTAAATAACCGAGATTTTGTAGAGCTTTAGTCGTAATGGAATCGGTGTGCTTTGACCAGGACAGGTTAGTGGTGAACGTGAGACCAAGAAATTTATATTCAGAAACGTGTTGAATTAAATTATCATTAAATTCTTAGCTGAAAAAGAACAGGCTAGCTTTATTAGAGAAGGACATAACGCCAGTCTTACGGAAGTTAATATTCATTTGCCATGTTTTGCACCATTTGGAAAATCTGACGAATGATTCAGTAAGGCGAACATGATCAAAGGGAGATGAAATGATGTCATACAATACGCAGTCGTCTGCATACATTCAAATTTTAGATGATATCTTGCGTGGTAAATCATTAATATATATTAAGAAAAGAAGAGGACCCAGGACCGATCCTTGAGGGACACCTGATGACACATCCACCACCGAGGAATTGATTGATTTAAAGCTTACGAATTGAGAGTGGCGAGACAGAAAACTCTCTATCCAGTTCACTAATTGAGGGTTGTTAAGAATGGCATTTAGTTTGGACAGTAGTTTTGAGTGAAGTACGGTATCGAAAGCTTTGGAAGAATCTATGAATATAGCGTCAACTTGAAATCCCTTATCCAGGTTAGAAGCTATGCCATGCGTGAACTCGACAAGTTGTGTTATGGCGCTGAATCCATATCTGAATCCATGCTGTTCATTAGAGAGAATGTTATTTGATTCAAGAAATTCCATAATGTGTTTGTATATCATATTCTCTAGTATTTTGCATGAATATGGTGTTAAAGATTTGGCCGGTAGTTAGAAAGATGCTGCTTACTACCTGACTTATGTAACGGAAGTACCTTAGCCATCTTCCATGATAAAGGTACTATGCCGGAAGTTAGTGATTTATTGAAGGTAAGAGTGAAGTATCATGAAGTCTATAAGGCATACCGAACAAGAAACAAATTCGGGATTCCATCAGGCCTTCACTTTTCTCTGTATAAAGATTTATTAGGAGGTTTAAGACACCTTCTGTGCTAACTAAGATATCATTAATGGGGCAAGTTGGATGAATGTTTGAAAAAGGAGGAACAATATGATTACCGCAAGTAAAAATGGACTTAATCATTGACGGCATTGGAGATTAATAATGAATCATTAGTCATTTCGTAGTTCACACATAAAGATGTAAAAGAGCTGTCACAAGGAAAAATGGATCCCCAGAACTTATGTGGGTTGTTTTTCAACAGAAGTGGCAGCTGCAGGCTTTAATAAAAGTATTTAGCTGATTTGGTTTCTGTACGAAGATCCTCCTTCGCCTTAGCAAACCTAGCAGTGTGTACAGGATTATGGGAGTCGTTCAATTGTCTAAGCTTGCGAACACGACGTGAAAGATGTAGTATATCTCTGTTCATCCAAGGGATTTTAGTATTTTTCTTTTTTGTTTTGATGGGAATGAAGTGTTATGACATGACACTTCAAATGGCATGACAATATTTTCAAAATATGTCATGAGAACATTCACATCACTTGATATACTGAGTGTTTCAAAAGTGTCAAAGCCATCAGCCAATGTATCTGGAATAGAGGTGTCGTCAGCATGTTTGAAATCGCAAAATGTAGTAAGAGCGAAGGATGGTTTAGGAACAATGCACGGAAGGGAAACAAAAACAGCCTTATGATCAGAAATGTCTTCTACCACTTCACAAGTGTAATCATTCGCGGCAAGGTTCGAGCTAAGAAAGACCAAGTCCAAAAGAGCTCGTAAACGATCTGAGTAAGCCCCAAATTCAGGCAAAAATTTAGAAGTTCTTTATCAAAAGTGGCATCATGACCGCAGGTCGATAGAGAGGGCCAGTGAATGCCCGGTGCGTTGACATCACCGAGGACAAATAAAGTTGGAAGGACCTAGGTTGTGCATGTGCATGAACGTTTCAATTGCTTGAAGCGAGTCCACTGTTGTTCCGGGGGGGTGGGATAGAAAGTGCTGATTACGAAATGTATTTTTTGCAAGTAAAGTTTGCACCAGGCCGATTCCGTATCTAGAGGAGCTGGAAAACCTAAGATCTGACCAAAGCAAAAAGGCGACGCCGCCCCCTTTGCTGTTCTGTCTGTCCGTCTGAATTGCGATATGCTCCGGTGGAGTGAATTCAGTCCAAAATCCCATTGTGTAGCCACGTTTCCGTGATGGCATTTAGGGCATTTGTAAAGCGAAGATTTACAATGCCTCGTTTAGCCAGCTTGGAATGGGCTGACAGATAAGACAAAAGTGGCTTGTTCCCTCGGGGCTCATACATGCAGCACAGGTGATCTCTAGAAATATTAAGACGCAAATCTAATAACCTTAATGAGGCATCCACCGGTACTTCATGTGTCAGGAGAAGTGGTGATAAACACTCGTTGAATTGGCTAAGTACATCAGAAACAGCAGGCTCGAAACCATGACCTTCACAAGCAAAAAGTAACAAAAAGTAATCCATAAACTGGAAAATTTTTACAACCACTGTGCTATTGAGGTGGTTAGCAGCAAGTCGGTTATGGTAAACCAAAAAAATGTCGCTTAAGATTGGGCTCTGGGCCGTCCGGCAAGCCGAAGATGCCGCTCGAGTCCAAGGACTTCGAGCCATCACCTGAGGCCACCACAACAAGAACTGCCGGACTATTCTTTAATAAAGTTTCTTCTTCTTCTTCTTACGATTGGTGCTGTGCATGAACCAATGCACACATCGCTTATTTGAATGTAACTGTGTTCATTCCACGAGACAAATGTTGAACTTCAGTAGAATCAAAGCAGCTCAAGCAAGCTGCTCACTGAAACAGCAGAAGCGTTCTGGAACTCAACTGAGCCATACTGGTCAATACAGCCCACAATGCACTGTGGGGTATTGTGTGGTAAAGAGTAGTACAGGTCTTTGATGTCAATGGACCAGGTGTTGAGGTTCTTGTTGTTACTTGAAATATATGCTATGATTCCATTAGTCTTTCACCAGAAAATGGTCATCAATTTTTAGCACATTAAGTTTCTCCTGTAAAAACAAACCAGCCAATTTCTCAGAGATAATGACTCGTAGCGGCCAGTCAACCTTGTGGATTTTGACAGTGAAAAACAAATCCAAGCTAGGCTTCTTGTTTTTGTCAATTGAACTGGCTAACCAATTTAGACTCGGTGCGCTACAAAGTTTTTTCGCTTCCATTCTTACATTTAAAAGCAATATGTCATCTCGGCAGTTACACAGAATGAATAAATAGCCTTGCGGGCTTTTGAGCCAAACACATTATTGGGTAAAACAGCTGTTTATCTGCTGTTTTATCAACGTTTGTCTCATAGAATAAACACATTTATATTAAAAAAAAGCGGTGTGTGCATTGGTTCTTGCATAGCACCAATCTTATGCAACATTTTTCTTGCTTACCATGACTGACTTCTTGCTAGCCGCCTTGATAGCAAAGTGGTTGTAAACGTTTTGCAGTTTGTGGATTATGTTTTGTTACTTTTTGCTTGGGAACGTCAAGGTTTCGAGCCTTCTGTTTTTGATATACAGTTGAACCCGACTATATCGAACCCGTTTACATAAAATTATCCTGTACATTGAACAATTTCTGAATGCGGTATTGTTACTACGAGCATATATAGCAAAAATTATGCTTACATCAAACATATATAGCAGCAACTCCCGATATATCGAACGTCAAGCGGTGTAAAAGTGCCTCCAGAAGTTGGCTTTCTCTTGCGGCGGCGGGGAAACCCGCCAACACATTACAAAAGTGGTTTAGCCCGGTGGCACGGCTCCATCCACCCGTTTTTCCTATCGTGACTGCGCCGCATCAAGCGAGTTGCCGAGACCCTCCTGCAAGAAATGATCATCAGAGGCTCTTGTGCCCTCGTCGTGCAAGATGGTGCAGGTCCGAGTTGCCTCACTGCTTTTCTCGTTCATTGTGGTTGCACCTTGTGGGCCTTCTCCAACAGTGTTGCCGTGATGGCTAGTGCTAAGTGCACTGAATTTGCTTCTTACCGTGAAGCTTGAAATCATAAATCGAGTCCAACGCGGTAAGAAGTTGGATGTCACCGCTGGGTACAAGATTCCGAGGTGCACTCGTGGCACAATCTTTGAAAAATAAGGGGCAGATTAGGGCTAAAGCGGATAGACAAGCCGTTCCGTGTGGTGCCCGATGCGTACGCATGGGCATGACGTCGAGGTGGCCGTGTACAAGTGGTTCATCTAAAACTGGTTCAGACGTGCCAGTTTCTGCGTGCTTTGTGATGACTCTGAAAATGCTTATGAGTGCGACGAAGCCATTGCCTGTGTCACCGAAGTTTGGAGCGAGCTATCGCAATACCCGGAAGCTGTTGACAGAGCAACAGTCGACGAGTTTGTGAGTGCGGATGGTGGTGTTGCGTCCTCGGGAGAGCCAGAAAACCAAGACTACGTTGCCAACATCGTACCGAATACAAGTTAAAGTGGGCAGAATGAAAAAAGCAATGACGATCCTTTGCCTCCATCCTCTGAGGGGATTGGTTCACTAGTCTGACGCTTCTCCACGAAGATGGAAAGTTGCGGCTTCAGCTGATCCAACTCTTTAGACAGTGTGGAGAAGGGCATGCTGTTGCAGGCAGCGAAGTTGCCCAAGCGGAAGAAGGCACAGAACTTTGTCATGCAAAACTAAGCTAGTTTCAACAATAAAGTGCTTTTATATATGGTAGATGCTTTTATGATGTCCAATTCTTTAGCAGGCTTATATCAAATTATGCCCTATATCGAACTGATGGGCTTTTTTTTTGCGAGTTCGATATAACCGGGTTGGACTGTACTTTGTCAATTCAATGACTGTTTATTGCCACTTCATGTGATGCAATAAGGGTTTATGAGATGTGTGGCATCATACAAATGCTTTTATTACTTTTTGCTCATGTCTAAAGTATATAGTTCTGGCAATTTCGCAAATAAAGCTTAGTTGAAGTCAGCACCTGTGTTTCTTTCTTATGTCCTCGTATTTTGTGTTGTTCAGACGTGTGGATATTAAAAGGTTGGGCTTTATCTACTGGACCCAGACTCTCTTTAACCCCTTAAGAGATCTTGACAATTCAAATTGTATTGAGCAATCATCATTTTCTGACTTTAGACAAGCCCACGTCGTCATATGCATTTTGCCTTTTTCCAAATGCTCTTTTTACATGCAGCAGATGCCAAACTGCTTTCTTTTTGTTTTAATGAAAGAGATAATGGTAGGCATTCTATAACCCTCAATAACTTTATTTAGATATTCTGCACTATTTCTAGTGATATTTCTGTTTTAAATATATTATGTTTCTATTTTTTTAATGAGCCCTCAAAAGTTTAAGAATACAAAGGAACCCTACCAATTTTCTTGCTTTCAAAAAGTGCACCTAATGAGCTAGCAACTTTAAAGAGATCACCTAATATTTCTGCTTTAGAAAGATCTTGTCCTAATTGAAATCTGCTGCGCTATCAAAGGACACATTGAAGAGTTGCTTTTTAATGGTGTAGTACTGAAAAACAGTTGTCATTTTGTTCAAGATCTAGTGGTATCGAATGACCCAATAATACAAATCAAGCATATAGGTACAGGTGTATCATGTTTGCATTGAATCTTGCTAAGCCACATCGCACTGGCAACATATTTTGACAATAGATCTGATTAAAAAGGTGAAAAATGTTTTATTGGGGCTGTATATTTGGGGTGTGGCATGCATGTTTCTTTTGGTTTGCAGTGGTCATTGTGTTTGTTGCTGGCAGGCATGAATTGACATGCGTATAAGTTAAGATTTAGTAACAATGTCGTTTTGCTTCTACCCCAGGTTACTGTGGGATGCCGGCTGCCTTGTCGCATGCAGAACAGTGATGACTGGCGTAAGTTGTATGTTGTTTTTATTGTAGCGTGAATGACAAACACTTCCCAAGAATTCTTTTAAACTTGGTAGAAGCTTGGTGCGGTTATTGTCAAGATGTTCCACTGGTTGGAGCAATGCAATCAAACTATATGTAAGTGCAGCTGGCAGCATGAGACACTGCTCACAAGTTCAGCATTCCAAACGCCCCTTTTATTCGGCACCTGTAACTATATAACCATGAAGGCACCACTGATCATTTATACTCCTATGCGCTTTCTACAGCTGTCACTATGCAGGTGGCTCTCAGGTTTTGTTGCAGTGACCGACATGAACATTTCTTGCATGTTTATGATTAATACTAGCTAAAATGGTTTTAAAAGTGCTGAATTTTCTTCCGATTTTGTTTTATTTTGTCAAGCCTGCACGAAAAGAAACTGTTTCAGGCACACAATTTTTTTCGTTGGCGAAAAAAAAATTCTTTCAAGACATGAATTAGAAACAAATTTCAATGCACTACAGTATACTATTAAACATGTATACGTAGTTGTGTACATTGGGCTAGTGATCAAATTTTACGTGTGGATATAACAAGGTAGGCATTGTATATATATATTTTTTTTTTTTGCACACTTGACAGTAAAAATGAAAAAATTTATACATTATGCCAGCTGTACCGTTTAAAAGTGGCTAAAAGTAGCACAGAAAGGACTTGCATGTGGCTTCTCTCTACACATTGCCATGGCTTGTACTATTACTTTCACAAACAGATGTCTGTTGTCATGCGAAGGCTGACAAATCACTCAATTTACACATATTAGGAATGTGCCAGTTCAAGTTGCTCTTGCTGAGCACAGTCATCGACCAATTTTTCAAACACCGAGGGACTACATACAGGTTAACCTGTGTCAGCCAACCCGTGCAGTAGATCGCATGGACGTGCCATCTTGACTCTCCACGAGACCTGCTTATGCAAACATATTGACATCCAGCTTCCCATGGTTCTTTGTCTCCTTCTTTGAAAGCCAGCAACCAAAGTTGTGTTTTTGTATTGAATCAACATGTTCAAACCATCATGTTTGCAGCATTGCATTTGCAGATCACGTTAAAAATCGAGCAGCGTATTGTGTGGCATCCGAAATTGCTGTTACCACCAGTCGAGCTAGAGGTAGGTGGCACTGCCACGGGACGAATTGTGCAGGTCTGAAAAAAAAAAATGTGGAGGTGTCTGAAAAATCAGCTGGTGACTGTATTTGCAACATATTATTTACCAGAATATATCATTTTAAGCAAACAACAATCTGATTTGCTATGGCCGATGCTGCAGCAGATCTCACATATTCAGTTTTGATATACTAATAAGAACTTATTGAAATAATTGAAATGCAGTAAGGTCAAATAAATTCTACATTTATTTGGTTATATATGATTATTCAGTATATTCTTATGTTGAGGAATGGCTCTACTCGCAGCCCAGTGTTTTGTTCAAAAGATTGCCAGCTCTCTCCTTCATCTTCATGTAATATGCACAACTTTTTTTAAAGACCTTGCTAATTACCCTTTTAATTGCTCGCATAATAACGCAATGGTCACATTTTCTTTTTAAGCCTCGCAACAGAGCAGTGCCTCTTGCAGAACTGAACACGAAATCTCATTAATCGTGACATTAGGGGTACCTTGTAGTTGCAGACAACAATACCAGTGTGTTCCAGTATTCTGCCCGGTAAGATAAGGCAGCAAGAGCAAGTTTCGCATTACCCCTGTAATGAGGTCACACCAGTATAAAATCTCGGCACAATGATTTGATTCCGTTTAAAAACATTTATGAGAAGATGCCCTTGAACACCAGACACATTCCACAAGGGTTGCTGGCACACTTTGAAGTGTTGAGAATTCATAAGGAAAGTCCCAAGCAATATTCTGCTGATGAAATTGTAACCCTTTAATGTTTGCCAGCAACTCTTGAGAATTTGTCAGGTGTATTCACATATTTACACTCAAAGAAGTGCTGTTATTAAATGTTAACGTATATTGTCACCACCATACCTCAGGAGGCCACAGAAAAGGTTTTGTACCAAGTGATGCACTAAAAGAAGCTCAGTGGCTATAGTTGTCTCCTGCAGAGAATGGGGTCTCGGATTGAATTCTTAGCAGTAGAGGCCACATTCTCATATAGGCTAGCTGAATAGAGTAACTCAAGTCTTGCAAAACTTCACTGTGCAGGATTCTTAGCTGTAGAGCCCACATCCTCATATGGGCTAGCTGAGTACAGTACGATCAAGAATTTATGTGGACGGACACACGGTTAATAGACGGCAGCAGCTGCTCTAATTTTTTTTTTTCGAGGGGTGGTCAGAGTCGGCCGCAAACAGACTAGACAGGACAGCCAAAGAGCCCTTTGTGCTGGCCATATACCAAACGCACACTCCAGAGCGACCATGTCGCTTACCATCCTAGACATAGTTTTTAATGAACTTAATGCACATGTACAATTGGCCAACCATGCTCTCGGTTATTTGGCTGTCCATATGAATGAGATTTCTGCTTATGCTAGCTGTCATTCTTATTATGAACTTTCCAGCTCTTGCTGAGGTGCTTGCCATCAAGAAATTGCCTGACAACAAAGCCATCTACTATATTCACTACATTGACTGTGAGTACCTTTCTTCTTTGGCATTGCTTAACATTACTAGGAAGCTTTGGGCTTGAAAGCCAAATTTAGAGTTACACAACACAAAGAAGGTTTAGGCTTACTCTCAATGCAAAATTGCGCAGAACTCATTCATCATCTTCATCAGCCTATTTTTATTTCCACTGCAGGATGAAGGCCTCTCCCAGCGATCTCTAAGTACCCTTGTCTTGCGCTAGCTGATTCCACTTTGCACCTATAAGTTTCCTCATTTCATCACCCCACCTAATTTTCTGACGTCCTCGACTGCGCTTCCCTTCCCTCGGCACTCGTTCTGTAACTCTAATGGCCCACCAATTCTCTGCCTTATGCATTGCATGGCCTGCCAACTTCATTTTTTTTTTTCTTAATGTCTACTAGAATATTGGCTATTTCCATTTCCTATCTGATCCACACCGCTCTCTTCCTGGCTCTTAATGTTACGCCTAAAATTTTTCGTCCCGTCACTCTTTGCACAGTCCTTAACTTGTTCTCGAGCTTCTTTGTTAACTTCCAAGTTTCTGCCCCATATGTTAGCATTGGTAAAATGTAATGATTGTACACAAAAAAATAGAGCTCATTACTAGTATTCAACTGTACAATGATTTATCATTTCAATGTGTAATTAAAGCAAACGTGTGATGACTACCTGTTAGCATATAGCTGTACAAGGTAATTTCAGCAGTCAAGAGTTTATAGCCGGCGAAATAATTTGTAAGAATGCACAAGTATATAGGCAGATAAGGTCACTTGACTTAGTATCAGTGACAATGCTGAGTCATATAGAACCTTGTGACTTAGTTAAGTAGATATCTATAAATGTCTGCTCTCTCTTGTGGAAATTTCTTTACCATTGATGTAGAAATTCTCACAAACCCTGGACTGACAGAAATCTTTATCCTCTGATGTGTAGAAATGTCCAAGCAAAACTTGATGCAACCCTTCGGAGAGAATATTTTAAGGAAATCTCAAGTAATCTTGCAGCAGAAATAAGAATAGCTAAAAATTGCAATCACAAAATTTGTCTGCCATTTTGTCACGAGTTTCACAAAACACATAGAGTTCGGATAAATATGGTTGTAGAAAGGTTGCCTAGCAAAGCATCAAATAGCACTTTTCAGTTCTGTTATGGTTACAATTCAAACATCATGAATTGATTTGGGTGCAGCTACAGCAATGAAAAATTATTTGGTCCAGTTTGAATTGATTCATTGCGACCCACAACGGCAAGGGGGCTCTATAAAAATATAAAGTTTTATATTTTCATGCGGATAATTTCATTACTGTGCACGTCAACATTATCGTAATATAAATGCATAATCCCCTTAAACAATTCGAAGTTCAGAGTTCTTTATTTTGCAATATAATTTTTTTTTTAGTCATCGGTTGCTGATGTAGCAGTTCTGCCATTCCAACAATGTAGCAAGAAAAGAAAGGCATTACTTTTGTAGCAAGCTGAAGGGATTAGTTCAGGGGGTAGCAGTGCTTTCAATTATTGGCGTTTGAATCATAACTTAGTGAAATTTCATGCCACGGGCATGGCAGCTGCATTTCGATTAGTGCGAAATGCAAAAACGATTGTGTATTTAGATTTATGTGCATATTTAGAAATCCCAGGCGGTCGAAATGAATGCAGAGTCCCGCACTACGGTGTGCCTTGTATTCGTATCTTGGTTTTGGCACTAAAAACCTCATTGTAATTGTTTTTTTAGATTTCAGGCCAGTTGTCATCATGGCTATAGAAAGTTTTACAAAATTTCGTAATGGGAAAAATGGGGATTGGGTGTGAAAGGGTTTAGTGTGAAATATTACCGTCCATCACCTTAATAGTAAGCATAAGTTGGCACTCGCTACCTAAGGGGTGTGATGTAGGCGAGTGGTGCAGTCGCAGTGTAGGTAAATGTGTTCAGTTCTGTCTATTTGTGGTTCATTTGCTGCGCTGTGTACAATAACAATTTTTTCTTTCCCTCTGTAGAAGTGGCACCAACACTGGCATTTTTTTTATTTACTGAGGCAGCTTACTTGTCCCAGAAGTTGTTTCAAGTCGTTCACCCGAAGAGAAAAGAGAAAGGCATTTTACCAAACCATTGGTAGCAACTGAGATTAGTCCTCATGGGGCATATTTTATGATGGCACTGTACCCTGCTTTAGAGATTCTAGGAGCTCATTGGTTTCCGTTCTTGTTTTCACTCAGGAAAAACAAGGCTCACACATGCAGGCTTTGCGCTATGCCCTGACGTGCTTACTTTCATTTTTCTTTAAGTGGTACAAATTCTCCTTCGTGGGGTCATCTGGTCACTAATCTGTTTATTTTTTTTTTCGTTCTTTTTGCAATTAAGAAACATTTTATGCTTGAAATTCATGGAACAGTGTTTGTAATAGTGTCATTTCTGTAATACCCTCCCTCTCCTTGAGCAAATGTTGTGCAAGCACACAATTTTGACAAATTGGTATGGTTTGAAGCAATATAAATTCCATATCTGCTGGTGACCTTCATTGCGATAAGGCCAATGCATATTTAATTCTTTCCTTGCTTGACTATAGGATCTTGATCAAATAGATCAACAGCATTTCAACATATTTTTAAACATTACCATGGGAACCATTTCACAAGCAACACCATGTAATGAAGGCTGTATTCAGGCGTCTAGTCACCTTTGGTAATTTTTGGCACATTGGAGAGTCTGAAGAAAGAAAAGTGACAGCAGTTATTGTTGAAACTGACCTGCAACGTTTCTTGCACTTTCCACTTCAAGCAATGCAAAATGTGTGCTTTTGTTGACTCAGCTGTATAGTTAAAATAATTAAATTATGGGGATTTACATGCCAAAACCACAATCTGATTATGAGGCACACCATAGTGGGGGGGCTCTAGAAATCTGGACACCTGGAGTCCTTTGATGTGCACCTAAATCTGAGTACACGGGAGTTTTCGCATTTCTCCCCCATCGAAATGCGGCCGGCTGTGGCTGAGATTCAATCCCGCAACCTTTTATATGATAGCAGCAGTGAAGACACAAGAGCCTCTTTTAGATTTTGATTGTCTGCTCCACGACTACGCTGCTGCAACGTTGCCTCAAACATTGACACATGCTCAGGAATGCACATTATATTTATTAATATGTTCAACTAACGTCAAGTGAAACTTCATTTTTACCTGCCGTAAGTTGCATTTTTCCAAGTAGCATTCCGGCAGCGGATCTACAAACTGTTTGACAAATCTTCCTCATCGCGAGGAGTTTTTACTCCCACAAAAACAGACCGTTGATTTTAGACCAATTTTCTGGGCAAGCTTGACAAGCAGTCTGATCTCTTACTTTTTGGACACCCCTTGTGCAAATGCCCTTATTCATTACTGTAAAATGCTACACATTACTCTACAATACTGCAAAAATACTGTACAAAGCGTGCTAAGGCTACAGTGTTGGTTCAAGGTGCTCAACTAGCCCAACTTGCTTACTGTGTGGAGTTGATCAGCATGATAATGGAGTATGAAGTGGTTAGTAAATGTTTCCAAACCTGACAATCATTTCATCAAGAGCCTAAAGAAAGCGGAAAGAAAGGATCCAGGTGCCTGCTGCAAAGAGTCAGAACAAGTGCTCTGTGCACAATAAACACATGATTGTTTCCACATTTGAGAAGCCATGGCTTTCCCGCATTACATGGCCATCATTACTGCTGATATTCATGCCATGAAATCTTTGTTTATTTTAGGGTACTTTGAAACCAGGAGCAAGACACATATTTTCAATGTTTCAGATTTTCTTTACTCTCACTACTTTTAGTAAAACTTGCAAATTATTTGTTTCATTCATGCTTCTTAAGGTGCTTCATTGGAATTTCTAATAAGAATTCTCAGAAACCCTCCGAGTAATTCTTTCTGCTTTACTTCCAATTGAAATGCCGACAAATTGGCTGCAATTTTATGTATCCCGGTACGTGTTGTGACTAATATGTAGTGACATAAAATGAATGTCGTAAAGAATGATGTCATAAATATGCTTTCTAAAAGCTTAGGTAAGTCGCTCATTACGTATGCTCTAACTTATAACAACTTAGCTTTTACATATAGTATAAAATAATCAATGATATCCTGAAAAAGAAAAAGTTGCCTTAGCCTTTCATACAGGATAGAGTTTCAATGTGCAGAAATCACAAACTGTTTTGAGATTTCTCTGTAGGAACACTATTTCCCTTTTTTTTTTTAAATAGTCTTCATCTCAGGCTTTCTCCTATCATCATCAGCCTGGTTATGCCCACTGCAGGGCGAAGGTCTCTCCCATACTTCTCCAACTACCCCGGTCATGTACTAATTGTGGCCATGTCGTCCCTGCAAACTTCTTAATCTCATCCGCCCAACTAACCTTCTGCTGCCCCCTGCTACGCTTCCCGTCCCTTGGAATCCAGTCCGTAACCCTTAATGACCATCGGTTATCTTCCCTCCTCATTACATGTCCTCCCCATGCCCATTTCTTTTTCTTGATTTCAACTAAGATGTCATTAACTCGAGTTTGTTCCCTCACCCAATCTGCTCTTTTCTTATCCCTTAACGTTACACCTATCATTCTTCTTTCCATAGCTCGTTGCGTCGTCCTCAACTTAAGTAGAACCCTTTTCTCCTGTGAGCGGGTTCAACCTTGAGCTTTGTTTTCTGATGTGTTTACTATCTAGGGAAAGAAATGGGCACTTTGTGTGTAGCTGTTGGCATAAAATTGAAATAGACAAACTTAACCTTCAGTTGGCTCACCAAAAGGCCCATATAGTAGTTTGTTTAAAGTTTTTTGGAAATACGCGTAGGGGGACCAAGCTTAACGAGAACATGTCAACTCATTACTCAAGCTCTGCATGTAAGATACCTGCGTTCGGTCATCTTCTACTGCACTAGGTACTGCGCAAGTTAATGGGAACAAAGATCCAGTCGTGCTCATCAAGATATGTCGGACTTGCCTGTTTCTTATTTTTAATAATCACCGATTTTGCAACCCACAAATAAACTCTTGAGGGATGGGAACGTGTTAGCCAAGTGGATTTTGGTGTGCATTAGCAAATTCTTTTACACAGCAGGTCGGACAGCATGCGGCACTGTAGCAGTCAATGTTGCAGTCGCAACTTTTGCCACCCTTTGCTTGCGTGCGGTGTGTCTAAAGTGGTGCCACTATTATCTGCAAGTGGCATCGTGCATTGCCCAAGCCTTGCAGCCACATGTTCCTGCTAAATTTGGTCCGCTTGTTCCCTTGTCTTATTCTGAAATAGGCCACAAATCGCTTTTGGCTAGAACAGCATGGTGTGTGTACACTGTATTCTGGTTGTCGTTATTATTATTTTTTTGCAGTCGCTTGGTTTTATCTTTAAGCATAAAGGGACCTGAAACACTTTTCCGGCTAATCATAAAATGGCTTCATTATTAAAGGACGTCACCTTACGAAACTCGTGTCGGAAAAATTTTTCCAGTTTTTCAAGTAAAAGCAGAGTTAGAGTTAGTTATTGCACCAGTGAACAGCCTTCTCTCTCCTTACGTCTTCGCTAGTACGCTGAAAGCTCCACAGGGGAGACAGCAAGAGGGCAAGACTGTGGCAAAAAGTTGAGTGTCTCACCGGCAAGAGGGCGCTTAGTGACACCCCATGGCGGCTGCAGCTGCGGCATCTACACTACGCAGCATGTTTCTGCAATCTGAGACCACCCAGCTACGCGCACTTTAGCATGTGGACCGGCAGTACAAAGATGAAATTTTTTTTTTTGAGATTGGAGACATACATAGTTTTTTATTTATTTACCTTGAAATTAGCAATAGTAGTATACTGAGAATGTTCTTGCAATCATGAAATCAGCCAATAGCTGTCAATGGGCTACACTGCTTGTGACGAGAACATTGTGAAGATGAGAGCATGCAATTTTTTGCTCTTTTTGATACAAGGTTGTAAATTCTGTGCTGCATGCTGTGCAATAGCATTTGGCTCACTTGTTGAAAGGAGCCTCTTTTACAGATCAGCAGTTTTCTTACTGGGTTGAAAAAGTGTTTTAGGGCCCCTTTAATATTTGGCTTCATATCATTGTGCTTGTACGTAGTGTTCAAAATGAGTATGGTTGTTGCTGCTTGCGAGGGCCTTGCATTCGCACGTTAAAGCTGGTACTGCACAGCCACACTTATAAGCGGTAACGGTTAAGCAGGCAATATAAGATTCTATGAGGGACGTTCCGAACGTAAGTTTTGTCATTTTTTCGAAAGAGAAGGTGGTACAGCAGGTGATGCAAACAATCGGCATAAGAATCCACACCCGTTGGTTGTTCAACGACGGAGGGAGCGTCAGCGGAGGAGGAATGATGCATGCTCAGAGCGCTGAAGAAGAGAGAGCAGCAGCAGATCGGTGTGCCCGAGGTTATTCGTCTACAAATCGCGACAGCAGACAGATTTGTGCTGACAACGTAGTCGCCAATGTAAGTGCATGCTGTTGTCTGGTATGAATGGGTGCGTGGGACTAGTGTATCTGTCATCCATGAACGCCTACAGATAGCGTATGGTGAAGAGGTCATGTCTCGGGCCTTGCATCCTGGACACTGATTTTTACCAGAGTAGTTTCTTCAAACTGATTGCACCCTATGACAAATGTCTCAGTGTCAGTGGTGACTGCGTGGAAAAATAGTACAAGGTGTATAATGCCATCGTGTATATTTCTTGGAGATAAAGTTTCCGTGTGAATATAAATGACGAAACTTGCTTTCAGAACGTCCCTCTTGCAGTGTGCATATGTTTAGAAATAAGCTGTTACCTTTAATACTAGATCAGTTTTACTAATGCTTCACTATACTTCATAAAAGGTGCAGAAATGGTATGCTTAAGCGGTATAGACTACCCCACGTGAAGGTTTTCATGCCACCAATGCTTGTCGTTCCCCTATCGTATCGGAGCAATGCAAGCTTACACAGGCATGCACACCCATCCCTTCCGCTCATCGCTTCCCTGGCTGCACAGCGTTTGCGTTGCACATGGAGGCTTATTTATTCAATTGACATGAAAAGATTGGCAGTGGTCGAACAAGCAAGGAATCTCTCCGGAGCCAGTATTTCAACAAAGGGACTGTCTTCGTCGAGGCAACAACTGCATGGCTGCTCAATGAAAAGGCGCAGCCGTGAAATTGTTTTCCTTTGCAGAGTTGCTCTAGCAATAGCTTGCTCTCCTCCTCCCCACAATGGCAAAGTAGAATAAGCGCTTGGATATAGTAGGATGTCGAAAGTCGAAATGTTCAATAACGAGCACGAAAAGTGGAGATGTTGAGGTGGGGCTGCAGCTGATTCTTTTGGGTGGTGGCATAAATAAAATATAGAAAGGAATCTTCACGTGTAAGGAGGCATTGTCAATTTCAGGGGCCCAATTTTTCTTGAGAGCAGGAATTAGGATGAGATACTGTTTTGAGAGTTGAACAACAAGCAATGAAAAAGTGAGGAAAAAAAGGTTAACAGAAACTGAGTTGTATTAGTCGACGTGTATTGAAACTCGATTCGCTCGTTGGATCTGTAGCTGTGCCATTGCACTGCTTAACACGATGCCATGGGTTCGATTTCTGGCCACATCCCGATAAAGATTGAATGCAAAAACACTCGATTACAGTGCTTTGGGTGCACAGTGCAGAACCGCAAGTCAAACTAAATTTGGAGACTCCACTACGGTGTCGCTCATAATCCACCTTGCAGCTTCTGTATGGTAAACCCAGCAGTGTAACCTAACTGAGCATTTTTCACACTTCTGTGCACTGCAACAGCAGCACCGCTTTATGCAGATTTATCACATACAAAGACATGATAACACATGCATATCGTAAAAACAAACACAGTATACAGAGTTAAAGTAATTAAATTGCAGCCTGCTAGCATGGGAAGCATGGAGACTGCACATAAAATCAATAAGTACCCATGGTCTCTGCAGACTACTGACAGTGAACATATCTCCAGCTGACTCAATAAATTTCATTTTGAAGCATTAAAATACTAGAAGTGTTCATGCTCGTCTTCGTTTTGGGCACAAATTTAACTCTTTCACTGCGGAGTTTGATTTTACGCACCAAAAGTTAAGAGGACGCTAACTTCTGGGCAAACAAAAGAGTGAAAAAAGGTACACTAAAGAACCCTAACGGAGTATACAAGAATGCAAGCAGTGAGTGGTGCATTGGGTGCTCGAAGACCCCTATAATTGTGTACCCAAAGCTGTTTGCTTACTCTAAAAACCGAAATCTAAAATGGAACAACACAAAATAACTCCTCGCTAAATAAAAGAAGAAGACTTGCTTCATACGCTAAGGATTGTTTGGCTGGAAAATTCTGCATGAGAATACCTTTTACCTTGGAGACATTTAAAATGTGCGAGATAATGCACTCCAAAATAAGGGTACACTGGAGCGCATTTCCTTCACCCAAGGACCTTTTTTTGTTCAGTGACTTTCTCCGCACCAGCGACGAGATTGTGCAGGAGCTAGCTGTACTTTTGCAACAACTGAACCATGAAAAATAATTGTTTCCTTTTGATTCAGATTGGGGGTTGTACAAGTTCTTCAAAGCAAAGCACGTGTTGCAAACCATCGTTGTCAAGTTTACGTATGCAGTCCGGCGAAAATCGTGTTTGCACAGCGCAGTGGAACAGAGGAGGACCAAGTGCCGCACACCTAGTTGTTTTGAAATTTTTGCTATATGTGGCGTCTGCGACTGGTGCCACAGTGCATCCGCACGATGCTTTGGTTGTCTATACTGTTTTACGGAAATTTCTGCTCCACATTCATTGGGCATTTGTGGACTCGGTCTGTGAACTCCTCGGCTCATGGTGGCTGCTCTGTGCACAGACAACAAGCGGCTCGATGATTGGGTGACATTTGACCGCTTGGACCCAACGAAAATGCAGTTACCATGCCAGGAGAACAAAGGTCTGCCCTGCAGCCCTGGCCGGCTGTCTTCTTCTTCATCTTCGGTGAGTCTTCCAGCTGTTTCTCGTGCACTTTCTTTGATATGAACACAAAGTGATCTATTTGTCATGCCAGGCATTCAGTTGAACAGAGGTGCACTGAATATACAAAGGTCCCTGGACTCTGGCAGAAAATTGGTCCTAAATGAATTTTACTGTATTTTCCTTCAAAAATTATTGAGGGGGCTCCTCTGCTCAATCTGGCTGCTCAAATGTTTGTGGAGCTTACACACAGTCAGTGTCTTTTATATCTGGTACCCTTCTTGAAAACGTGTTTGCGGTGTGTTTTCAATAACTGCATGTTGTGCATCTGTATAGGTGTGTTTGTGGTGGTGCCATTGCATGTCTGCATGTAGTATGGTTGATCACCCATAGAAAGATAAAGGAGTGAGAAAGACATTTTAGCGTGTTTCAGTCTTGCAAGCAATCTACACCACCAACAACAACAAAAAAAAGAAGTACAGGAACGTAAATCATACTACCAACATGGCTGATCTTAAAATACATTGCAGAAGTGTCACACATAAAGAATGCTTGAGCAAAACGAGGACAAGGTGAAAGCAGGAGCCAACATTTCGACAAGTGGACTTGTCTTCTTCAAGGCCACTTGTCGAAACGTTGGCTCCTGCTTTCACCTTGTTCTCGTTTTGCTCATCGTCTTGAATTTCCATCTCCCGCCTTCCCCGTGTTTTGCATAAAGAATGCTTATAACAGTCATATTGTATGTTCATAATTGCACTGCTGAAAGCTATGGTCTTTTACCAATACATTCCCAATACGTCATGCTGTCGTGCACTTGGCAGTTACCTGGTTTTACCAGCAGGTTTTCATTTATGTGGTCGAATGCGTTGCATTATCTTCAGTCAGTCATCTGTGTGGCAAAAGCAGTTTTATTTATTAAGAGCAACCCACTTTAAGACTTCTAATTCAGCGGAGAGCAATTGGAAAATTAAGGTGTTTGTGAAAGCTAGTGCTTGCTTGCATTTAACTTCACGTGTCAAAATATTGCTGAGATGTCAGTTTTTACAGCTGAAAGTTGCAGCTTTTCTTGTTTTTTTAATTTTTCTTTGGTCATTCATGTGCTATTTTAGGGCTGCCCATTTTCAGCTGCTATGTCTAATGACTTCTGTTGAGATCTTGCATGCAGTGTGTGTTGTGTGACTTCTCAGCGTGCACTGTGCTGCGCCCATTCATGCATTAGGTGCAACAGACAAGGACTTGAGGGAGCAGACGCAGACAGGTATTGACTCATAACTTTAGCTTTTTCACAAAAAGATAGCATATTTATTACTGAAACACACCGATACAAACACACACATACTGGAGATCAGCAGAGGATCAAAAACAAGAATGTATAAAAAAGGGGTTAGCAATATTGGATGCTCAATTATTCTGAGTACATTTTTGTTTTAGTTGGTATTGGTGTTCTTGCATGCGTGTTTCTTTTGCAACTTTCCACTACAACTACTCTGGCTTTTCATGACAACATTGAGTTTTGTGTTGGCACTTCACTGCATGTGGTTTTGCTTGTGTTTAGCAGTTTCGTTATTTCAAAGTGTACCTGCCCATCTAGCTTTTCCTTCTACTGATTTTGAATGTTCTTCTGATTGAGTTTGGCTGTTACTTTCTTTCTTTATTTCTCTCTTTCTTTCCTTCCTTCTTTTTTTCTTCCTTTTTCTAGGACTGTCTTTCTTCCCCTGTAAGTAAATCATTAATATTACTTCTGGTCACATTCATACCCTGATTTTGCAGTTGATGTGTTATGTGCATCATATTTGTGTTTTAGTGTTGTGCAGCATGTTTCACAATTGTCTGGTTGCTTTATTGTCACCCTAGTACCTCCTTCATCCCAGCATGTTAGTGAATACACAATGCACCTTGGACTATGTAATTTGAATATTTGTCCACATTCTGCAATTCCTTGGTAGAGGTCTTCTGGTTTGCCTTCACTGCAGCTTCTGTCTGCTTGTAGGCACTTGGGTAGAAATTCTGCAAGCTTTTGGTTCTGCCAGTTTCTCATCGTTTTAGGGCACTACCACCCACTTTCTCACGACTAATATTTTCATGACTAATATAGTGCAGCATGCATAAAATGAAGGGCAAGGGCAGAATGTAATTAAAGGTGGGGCCTTACGTTCCACTAAACAACTAGAAAACTAGAATTAGGAACTTAGTAGCAGGGTCTTTCTACTAAAAAAAAAAAAAAAAGAAGTGACCATGTAACTGCTCTTTTTTCTTTCTTACAGGTCTGCTAATTTTGCCACCTTCTAGTGCTTGTTGATCAAAAATTGGGAAAGACCTGCGCAACCTTTAGCTTAACATTTCAGCTTAATGGCTTAACATCCTTCACATCATTACTTATTTACAACTGTCTCATGCATTGCGGCGTGGCCTTGCAAGCGGGAAAGGACTGTATTATGCAGCACTTCATGATTCGTAAAGAAGGCAAGCATCTAAAAGAAGGGATTAGGGTTTTAAGCATGAACACGAAAGGAAAGGATTGGTGCTGAATCTGGCAAATTCAGCTGCCCTGTGCAAAATGAAATGTATTGTTCTTTTTTCTTCGGTACATACAACAGGAACCAGCTTTTGAATGCAAACGTTGAGTAATGCAATTGGTGATCAAAAATCTTGCAACATGCATTGTCCTGAAAGAAAAACTCAAGAGCCATATTATCGATCAATCGCATTTTGGAATACTTCTGCTTTGCTGTGATGTAGTTGCCAGAGAAGCATATTGTCGTCGTGACAGGCATATCATTGGTGCATTTGTGCACTATTCTACCAGGTGAAAATAACCCTGAGAGGAACCGTGCCCACTCTTACATTTCTCTAATGGCATCTAGGTTTTATTCCTGTTCCTTATTCACCTACTTGTCTTTAATGAATGGTATTTTCTGGCCATTCATTCAAATTGTTCCTATGGCTATGTGAAGCACTTGTGCATTGTAAGTCGACTTCTGTTAATTCGACCCTGACAGGATCGACGAAATTGATTGAATTATCCACTCAGTGGGTTTGGTGATAAGAAATGAGAATTAGTGGAAGAGAATCCTAGAAGAATAGACATAAGATTATTTTTTCATGGCCATGCTTGCATTAGACACACGCTTTATAAGCAAGCAAATAAGTTTTGAATCAGTGTCAGGAATGAACACCTGTGGCACTTTTTATGGCCTCATATTTGAGCCTTTACAAAGTGTAATATTTGCAACACGAAAAAAAAAGCCCTGTAGCGAAGAAGACAGGCGTGTGCTTCAGGTGCATCGGCAATGCCTTGCTCGAGAACAGAGCTCGCGCGCTCGGTGCCGACGCTTGATAAACGGACCTGCCTGTGTATCATGTAACGTTCTCTGATCACAAGGCCGTCAGTGACTGTTCTCATGTCGAAGTCGAATTTTCGCCGCTTCCTGATGCCCAACTTGATGATGCTGATGATTCTGGCGTCAAGCTGCTCGTTCTTGATGACACATTACCTCCGCACTCATCTGTGACTGCAACTGCCTGCTCCAGCGGTGTTGCAGATACTACTGCTTTTTACACCGTCGCATATTTTTGTTCCTCGGTAATGTTCTCTTCCCTTCGCTGTCATCACTGTCAACGGGAGCTTCACTCATATGCTTGTCTCCAATGATTATGCCTCGCCCCTCACTTTGCATCACGGTGAGTGCCTTGGACGTCTTGAGCACATCAACTCTACAACCGTCTTCAACGCTCCTCTTGATGGCACCTGCTCCGAGATCAGTACATTGGCATGTTGCCTTGCTTGCCCTGCTCTGCTGGGCATCTTCGGCAGTTCTCTGGATACCAGCCTGAGCCCCTCTACATTCGATTGTCAACAAGCGACTTTGGGTCGCACATCGACGGTGTATCATGAGATCGATTCGGGCACCCTCGCTCCGCTGCGCCAGCGACTTCATCACGAGTCATCCACAGAGCACCGTGGTATTGAAGCCTAAGTCAGCAATATGGTTCAGTGCGGAGTTGTTCAACCTTCTAACAGTCCTGGGCGTCCCCTGTAGTCCTTGTGAGGAAAAGGATGGGTCCATCCGGTTTTCCGTGGACTATCGCCGTGTTAACAAGGTAATGTACAGAGACATATATCCTTTGCCTCGCATTGACAATGCCCTCGATTCTTTGCAAGGCACGGAGTACTTTTCCTCACTCGACTTCTGTTCCAGCTATTTGCAAGTGCCCATGGCACCAGCCGATCACCCAAAAACAGCTTTTGTAACACCAGACGGCCTGTATGAATTTAACATCATGCTGTTTGGTCTTTCCAATGTTTCTGCTATGTTTGAATGGATGACAATCTTCTCCGTTGTCTCAAATGGAAGACGTGCTTATGTTACCCTCATGACGTGGTCGTCTTTTCTCCTGACTTCGCATCTCATCTGCGCTGTCTCGAGCAGGTCTTGCAGTGCTTAACTAACGCAGGCCTCCAACTCAATATGAAGGAATGTCGCTTTAGAGCCAAGCAACTAACGGTACTCGGACATGTGTTTTCCAAAGACGGCATTTTACCGGATGCTTCTAAACTTCGCACTGTCACCGATTCTCCAAAACCAACGACCGTGAAGGAACTTCGAAGCTTCATCGGGCTCTGCTCATACTTTCGTCGTTTTATCAGAAATTTTGCTTCTATCATTGCTCCGCTAACCCAACTCCTGCGAGGCGACACCTGGTCCGCAGCTTGTGACGACACGTTTACAACATTGTGCCGTCTGCTCACATCGCTGCCCGTACTGCGCCATTTCGACCCCATGGCTCCCGCAGAAGTTCACACGGACACCAGTGGCATAGGACTTGGTGCTGTACTCGCTCAGCACAAAAGTGGATACGGCAAATATATAATAGCCTATGCTAGCAGGACACTAACCAAGGCTGAATCTAATTACTCCGTAACTGAAAAGGAGTGCTTAGCTATCATTTGGGCACTTCGAAAATTTTGACCATTCCTGCACAGCTGTCCCTTCGATGTCGTTACCAACCATCACGCCCATTGTTGGCTGTCGACATTGAAAGACCCATCAGGCCACCTTGCCCGCTAGGCCCACCGGTTACAAGACTCCGACATACATGTTGTCTGTTGGTCTGGCCGCAAACACGCCAACGTAGACGCTCTCTCTCGCTCCACCACGTCAAGTGACACGACTTTCCTTTCTACCATCGACTCGGTCTTTTTGTCACCAGCCCTCATCGATGTGGCTGCGGAACAGCGTAAAGATCCGTGGATCGCGGCTCTTTTGGATTGCCTATCTGACCCCCCGGCGACTCGCCCTTCCCGTGCTCTCCGCCGTCAAGCTTCTCACTTTATGGTAAGGGATGGACTGCTCTATCGTCGTGACTATGCTTCAAATGGTCACAAGTGGTTGTTCGTCGTCCCTTGCCACCTCCATGCAGATCTGTGCTCCGCTTTCCATGCAGACCCACAATGCGCCCATGCTGGCCTCTTCAAAACGTACACCAGGCTCCGTTGCGCTTTTATTGGCATGGGACGTACAGTTTTCTACAGCAGTACATCCGCTCATGTTCAGAATGCCATCGTCGCAAGTCTTCTGCTCGCTGTCCTTGTGGTCCCTTGCAGCCAATCCCATGCCCCTCTCGACCATTCGAACGCGTTGGCATCGACCTCTATGGCCCTCTACCCTACACACCTGCCGGGAATCACTGGATTGTTGTTGCCATAGATCACCTTAAGCGTTATGCTGGAACAGCTGCCCTACCAACTGCCACAGCCTGCGACGTTGCATCCTTCCTCTTGCAACACTGTGTACTTCGCCATGGTGCGCCCCGGGAACTTGTCAGTGACAGAGGTTGTGTCTTTCTTTCTGAGGTAGTTAACGCGCTTCTCACTGCATGCCGTACTGTCCATCGCACCACTACTGCCTATCACCTGCAGACTAATGGCATGACTGAGCGATTCAATCACACTTTGGGCAATGTGCTATCCATGTACATTGCGTCCGACCACACCAACTGGGACCTCGTTTTACCATATGTGACGTCGGCGCCTCATGTTTTACTCCACCTAATCAATGTGATACAATAATTGACCGACGATTCCTCTAAATGAGAATGCGACTTCTCGCGTCAAGTAGCCATCCAAGGACCAGCACCGCTTCGGTGACCTTACCCAAACTGTGACAACAAAAATGAATTTTATTTTCTTATAGGATATAGAAAGATGAAAAGGGGGAGGTGGAATTGCTGGCCAAATCAGTTGCTATGCCGGGCAGAGCACTTTCGTACATCGCGTAAAGCGCTCCATGCACCCCTACCAGCAACAATAACGCGTCAATAAGAGAGTCACGAAGCAGTGGATGTCACTTCCTAGTTGCTGTCGAAGTAATGTTATTGCCCTCCTTAATGGCAAAATCGATGTCAAACATGATGATGCATGATTGAACAATTGCTCTCTAACTTTCTGTGAAATTTATTGCGGGTCTCGGTCGTTTTTTTAGGTCAATTAAGCAAATTCATTCTAGCATCAAGACATGCTTGAAACGGAGCGCTAGGCTCATCACGGGATGACTCCAACCAAGAAGAGCATGCCTAATAGGTTTCTCGGTACGCACTACATCAAGTGCTGTGAGAGTAAAATAAAATGGCCCCAGCCTAATAAAGAGCACGAAAAATGACTGTATTTTTACCCTCATTACATATTAAAAAAATGCTAAGTGATTTATGTGGTGAGAAACTTGTTTCTGTTTATGCACATTGCCTAAGCAGGCTGTTCACAAGCTGTAGACAGAACCAGCTGGAAAATGCTCCAGCTAGTGCAGTGCGCTTTCCCGCAACGCTGCCTTGTGCGCTCAGTCACCTGGGTCTAGCGAAGTGTGCTTTACAGCAAAGCAAGAGGCGGCGCGCTCCAGCTCTGTAGCAGACGACGCGAACCACCTCTCCTAGGTCCGTGTACGCCTGCGCCGCTTCACTTCGATGCGCCGCCGCGCTGGACGCACTCGCGCTCCGGGGAGCGCGGCCACGGTGAGCCGTGTTCAGCCTAAGAGTGGACGACCCTGTACAAGAAGCCTGTTGAGAGCAATCAACCTTTTTAACTTAGTATATCCAACTTTTCATTTGCCATGCAATATTTGCCTAAGTTCAGACACACATGTTGCTCTTGGCATCTTCAGTTTCATTTCTTGACATCTTCAGGCATTCTTCACTGCTGTCTCTATTAGCTAGCGAAACACTGCCTTTGTGTAAAGTTTCGTCTGCTCTCTCTGTTACCTTTTTTTTTTTTTTTTTCCTTTTGAGCCTCTGGCATCGTCTGTCAGCTTTGCAATGGCGGACGTCTGAAGAACAATGTGTATGCGTCAAGTTCTGTTCCCTCTTGGGAAAATTTTTTTTCTATCAAACAGCTCATTCATTTTAAATTTGCATTGCAGATTTAAAAACAGCATCTTTTTGTTGTTGTTGAAGTGTCTGAGCTGTTGTGTGATTCAGTTAAAACAAAATGGCCTGATCTGTGGAGCTTAGTCGAGTGTCTTGTGCACCACGACAATGCTTCTGCTCACAGAACAATGAGCGTGTGGCACATTCTGAGGAGCATGAGATGACACTGCTCCCTCATTCTCCCTGTACTACCTGTATCTTGCACCCTTGTGAGCTATATACAAATGCGAAATGAGACCTAAAGGAGGGCATTTTTAAGATGTAGAGGAGGCAAAGGACAGAACAACCAAAGCATTGAGGGGAATCAATTTGCAGAAATTGTTGAATAGCTTTGAACAATCACTAAAGCAATGGGATGAGGTCATTGCCTTTCATGGAGAGTAGTAGGAACTTACTAATAGTCTACCAATGCCAACACTTCCACCTAGTGCACTTCTTGCTTATGTATGCCGCATTGCTTTTTTTTTTTTACTTTTCAAATTTTTTCAGCTGGTGCTTTAAGCTTGTAGGAGATGAGTTATATTTTTTGTGGTTCGCTTTTTTTTTTTTACTTTTCTTGTTTATTGCGATAGTAAATATATGATGGACCAGGCACATTTCTGCCTTCAGGGTTGCCGTGAGATTCCATAAAAAGTCCAAGGGCAATAAAATCGTTGCCGTGTGCTGTATGCTGTATGTGCGAGTGAAAGCGTGCAAGGGTGAGTCAGCGATCGTAGCTCAAACTTGTGCACGAAAAGGAGGAAAGTGGGGAGGAAGTGCATCACCTTCCATCGCACGCAAGGCTTTGGTGGGAGGGTAGGGAGGGGCCAGGGTGCGTTCTAATCCAGGCAGCTGTGCACTCCCTGTCCGGGCCGCTGTACATTGAAACCCATCTATGGCGGGTACAGAGTCCGTGCTGCACTGTATTTTCACAGCCTAGTTCGCATTGATGTCAGTGGCTGCACGAAGGTCAATTCGCTCGCTGCTGCTGCCGCGTTTCCTTGCTGCAGCGTTTTGACAGCGAGTTTCTGCAGTCATTGAATGAGACGTGTTCATGTTGGCTTGTGCACACATGAAACCACACTTGTTAATTTAGTTAGTATTCCTATATTTGCAGGTTTATACAGCCAATAAAACTATCTTTACATCACATAGCTGTCCACTAATTTGCTGCTGCAATCGATGCATCACCTTTCAGGTGAAACTGCGACTTTTTCTCTTTTGTTACCACTTGTGCTTGCATGCACGCCCCTCTTCCCTTATGTATTCTATGTGATAAATAAATAATGTTCAGGAACGTTCAAAGAAATATGTGAATGAGAAAAAAGACTGTCCTCGTCAGATCTGGGCTTCTCCCTCGTACGTGTCTTTTCCAGCCAGCTTCTTTGCACTCAAGTTTCTTCTAGATGTGCCAATTGACAATATTGTTACGGAAGAATGACAGAAGAGAGAGAGGAAGAAGATCGCGAGACGCTGGCTGCTGCGTGTTGTTGCTGGTCAGCCATCTTGACCACATTGGCTTTGCTTGTATATACACTGTAAATATATTGTCTATACTCCCAACATCCCCGTAAAATATTGGTGCGAGGTGCGAGGTACCATGGCTGGAAACGGAGCTCCGCAGTGGACGTTCCATCACCGTCCTCACCATGAATGACGGTGAGCACTCGAGATCAATGTCGTTGCCGCATCCAACGTCACCATCATCCGCTAAGACGCTGTCCCGTTCGGTTGTGGTTGTGCAACCCAAGGATCCCGGAACTTTCTGTGGGACTGATGGCGCCACTGTTGAAGAGTGGGTGGCTATGTATAAACATGTGAGTGGAATCAACAGATGGGACCCTACGCTCATGCTATCTAACCTGTTGTTCTACCTAAGAGGCACGGCAAAGGTGTGGTTCGAAAACCATGAAGAGGAGCTGACCAGCTGGGACCAATGCAAAGAGAAGTTAACAGAGTTGTTTGGCAAACCAGCTGGCCGTAAGATTGCTGCAAAGCAGGAACTGGCCTGTCGTGCCCAATCCCCCACGGAGTCCTATGTTTCGTATATCCAGGACGTGCTGGCGCTTTGTCGTAAAGCCGGTCACGACTTGACTGAAGCTGAGAAGGTAGGGCATGTGCTCAAGGGAATTGCTGACGACGCCTTTAATCTGCCCATGTACAAAAGCTGCACTACAGTTAATGCTATCATCAAAGAGTGCCGACAATTCGAGCAGACCAAAAGCTGACGCGTCTTGTAACCATTCACCAGACTTCCCAATACTGCCACAACGTCGACGTGTGAAGTTCAGCCCGCACAGCAGCATGCGTCGCCATCAGAGGACGTGGTGCGAATCGTTCGACGTGAACTGGACGCGATGGCGCCTGCAGCTTTGTTCCCGCAGCCCTGATGCTACCCCTATTTCAGTTCCCCTCGTGCAAGCCATCGTTCGACAGGAACTTGAAAACTTTGGCCTACTTTCTGTCTTTGCTGTCACCAACCCCAGAGCCAACAAACGCCCTTCTACTATTTTCGCTACTCCCTGACACTTCTCTCCGCGTTATCGTAACCCAACTGAGTGGAGAACTGCGGGCGACCAGCCGATATGTTTCACCTGTCACTGCATTGGTCATGTCACCGGATACTGTCGCAACTCGTGGCCCTTAGCACCTCGCCCGCTGACCAACCTGAGCCGTTTTAATGGAAATGCCCGCAGTGTTTTGCCCACCGCCAAGTCTAACAGCGCCGACAACTCTGCTAGGAACACGTGGTACAGTCGCTCACCATTGCCACGTGGACACCAGTCTCGCTCACCGCAAACACGTCGCCCATCTTCCCGTTCGCCGCAGCCACGTCGCCTTTCGTTCCCTGTGGCTTTTGGCCGCACCCTTTCGGGAAACTAAGAAATGCAGCCCTCGGGGGTGGTGCTGCATTGCCCACTACTGCAGCAAATCCTCTGTCTGTGCCCACAAAGAGAAGTGTAATTGACATTAAAATAGACGGCTTACCTGTCCAAGCACTCGTGGACACTGGAGCCCACATATCTGTGATGAGTGCTAGCCTACGTAGACGTTTAAAGAAGGTCCTCACCCCAGCAGCTGCCTGAGTGCTTCGTGTGGCCGACGGCGGCATGCTGGTTGTACTTGGAATCTGTACTGCACACATAAGTATAGCCGCCCGCCCTACTTTTGTTCTCTTTGCTGTGATTGACAACTGCTCTCACGGCATTATTCTTGGATTGGACTTTTTATCCCATCATTCCGCTGTCATCGACTGCGCAACTGGCGTTCTTCAGTTGGAACTGCCTAAAGTCACCAATGCTCCAAGCACCGCTCCACTGCACTTGTGTTTGCTTCAAGATGTGTGTCTGTCACCTGAGGCAGTCACTTACGTCTCTTTGACCGCACAGCCACACATTCCCGATGGTGAATATGTCCTTCACCCCATCATCGACATGCTTTTGAACCGGAACGTTGCCCTTCCGCATACACTGGTGACTATTGCTAATAACAACTTCGTTCTTACGCTTCTGAATTTCAGCCTGTGCCCTCAAGTGCTTCTAGCCGGCATGCTCTTGGCCAGCGTTTCTAGTACTTCCGAATTTGACATTGAAAGTCTGAATGCCGAGAGTGGTTTCTTAGCACCAATTGCAGCTCACAGCTCTGGTTCCCTAACGGATGCCTTGGCGAAGATGATTGCACCTGTCCTCACCTCTGCACAGGCCACGGACATACGTCTCCTCCTCGAATCGTACCTTGACATCTTTGATTTCGGCGACAAGCCTTTAGGACAAACATCTGTTGTTCACCACCGTATCAACACTGGAGACACGAATCCTATTCGTTGGCATCCCTATCGTGTATCGCATGCTGAACGTTGAGCCATCCAATCAGAAGTGGACAAAATGCTCCGCAAAGGAGTCATCAAACCATCGGCCAGCCCTTGGGCTTCGCCTGTCGTCCTTGTGAAAAAAAAAGATGGTACCTGGCGTTTCTGCGTCGATTATCGCCATTTAAACATCATCATCATCATCAGCCTGGTTATGCCCACTGCAGGGCAAAGGCCTCTCCCATACTTCTCCAACTACCCCGGTCATGTACTAATTGTGGCCATGTTGTCCCTGCAAACTTCTTAATCTCATCCGCCCACCTAACTTTCTGCCGCCCTCTGCTACGCTTTCCTTCCCTTGGAATCCATTCCGTAACTCTTAATGACCATCGGTTATCTTCCCTCCTCATTACGTGTCCTGCCCATGCCCATTTAATTTTCTTTATTTCAACTAAGATATCATTAACTCGCGTTTGTTCCCTCACCCAATCTGCTCTTTTCTTATCCCTTAACGTTATACCAATCATTCTTCTTTCCATAGCTCGTTGCATCGTCCTCAATTTAAGTAGACACTGGCAGCGGTGGCGTAGAGGTAGAACACCCGCCTCGCGTGCAAGAGGTCCGTGGTTCGAATCCCGGTGCCGCGCAATTTTCCACCGGATTAAAAAAAAAAAAATCCGCGTGTTGATAAAATTGCATAAACAGGCCTGGAGTGTGGCCTGATCCCGGTGACCAGAACCGGTAACGCACTCCCTCACCAGAGCAGGATTGGCCACCCTGGTGCAGTACTTGGCCACAACCTCCTATATGAACGCCATTTAAACAAGATCACCCAAAAAAACGTCTACCCACTACCACGTATCGATGCCGCCTTGGACTGCTTGCACGGAGCTAAATACTTCTTGTCCATCGATCTTCTATCTGGCTACTGGCAGATTTCAGTTGATGAAATGGACCGCGAGAAGACGGCCTTCATCACGCCGGATGGCTTATATCAGTTCAAAGTCATGCCCTTTGGCCTATGCAATGCCCCTGCGACATTTGAACGTATGATGGACTCTCTTCTGCGAGGCTACAAATGGACCACCTGTCTCTGTTACCCTGACGACGTTATCGTTTTTTCTCCCACATTCGCCAGCCACCTTACCCGACTCACTGTCATTCTTGCGGTCTTCCGAAAAGCTGGCCTCCAACTGAACTCCACGAAATGTCAATTCGGGCGCCGTCAAATTACGTTGTTGGGACACCTCGTTGACGCATCCGGTGTCCAACCAGGTCTGGAAAACGTTCGCGCCGTATGCAGTTTCCCTGCGCCACATTCTGCTTCTGACTTGCGCTGCTTCGTCGGCCTGTGTTCTTACTTTCGCCGTTTCGTCAAAAACTTCGGCAACGTTGTTCGGCCTTTGACAGATCTTCTAAAGAAGAATACGCCGTTCTCATGGGGCCCTGAGCAAGCTCACACGTTCGCCGCTCTCATCGGGTTTCTGACCACCCCTCCCATACTTGCCCACTTTGATCTATCTGCACCGCCCGAAGTCCACGCTGATGCAAGCGGCGACGGCATCGACGCTGTTCTTGCATAACAGCAGAATGGTACCGAGTGCGTGATAGCTTACACCAGCCGCCGGCTGTCACCTGCTGAGAGAAATTACTCCATGACCAAGCGGGAGTGCTTGGCTTTAGTTTGGGCTGTCACCAAGTTCCGGCCCTATTTGTACGGCCGCACGTTTTCAGTCGTTACAGACCACCAACACCCTCTGCTGACTGTCTTCCCTCCGGGACCCCACAGGACGGCTTGGTCGCTGGGCTTTGCGGCTCCAGGAATTTTCATTTGTTGTCAACTTTAAGTCTGGACGCCTGCACAAGGACGCTGACTGCCTCTCGCGTTACCCTGTGGATCCTCCCTATCCTGTTGTGCATGATCCAGTGACCTGCATGATGGCTTTGACTGGCATGACCGACATGTGTGCGTAACAACAACGCGACGCATCCTTACAGTCCATCATCGCCGGAGTGCAATCTGGCAGCACCGACGGCACACGCTGCATGTTCGTGCTGTCACAGTCGTGTTCGTGCTGTCATGCTCTACTGCCACAGTATCAACCCTGACGGCCCTGAGTTGCTCCTTGTCCTTCCTCGTCATCTGCGATCCGTCGTTCTCGAACAACTTCACGATGCACCGACGGCGGGACACCTTGGAATTTTGTGTACATACGGACGCGTACGACGCCGGTTCTTGTGGCCGGGTCTCTACTGCTCTGTGTGTCATTATGTCGCAACTTGCGAATTGTGTCAGCGCTGGAAGAAACCTCCTCTGCCACCTGTCGGCCGACTCCATCCCATTGAAGTTCCCTCTGAACAATTCTTTCGCGTTGGCCTTGACCTGCTTGGCCCTTTTCCGACGACGACTAGAGGGAATAAGTGGATCGCTGCTGCTACTGATTACGCGACACGCTACGCGATAAAAAAAGGCGTTGCCGACTAGTTGCGCAACTGACGCCGCCGTCATTCACGACGTCATTCATGCCGTCATTCACACGTTCACGACGTCATTCTCCAGCACGGTGCACCTCGACAGTTACTTACAGACCGCGGCCGCTCGTTCTTGTCTCAAGTTGTGGACAACCTCCTCCGCTCTTGTGCCACTGAGCACAAGCTGTCCACCGCCTACCACCCACAAACGAATGTTCTTACGAAATGTCTCAACTGAACACTCAGAGATGCTGTCGATGTACGTTTCCAACGATCACCGTGACTGGGACACCACGCTGACCTATGTGACATTCACGTATAACTCGTCCCAACATGACACTGCAGGATATTCACCCTTTTATCTTTTGTATGCTCGCAACCCCACTTTGCTCTTTGACACCATCCTACCTTCTGTGCCCCACGTTGCCACTGAGTACACCCGTGAAGTCATCAATCGCGCTCGTATGGCGCGTCAAGTCGCCCGATCTCTCCTATTAGCCTCGCAGCATCTGCAAAAAGAGTGTTACGACCAGTGCCATCGCAATGTTCAGTTCGCCCCAGGTGCTTGGGTGCTGCTTTGGTCACCATGTCGTCGGGTCGGCCTCTCCCAGAAGCTCCTCTCTCACTACACAGGGCCTTATGAAGTCCTACGTCAAGTTAACAACATCAATTACGAGATTGCGCCGTTACAGTTTCATCCATCCTCAAGTCCGCTGCCTGTTGATGTCATGCACGTTTCGCGGCTGAGGCCATACTTCACTCGCAGTTCTTCGCCTACCATGCGCCGAAACAGCGCTTCACCACCCGGGGGTCCTGTTACAGAAGGATGACAGAAGAGAGAGAGGAAGAAGAAGATTGCGAAATGCTGGCTGCTGCGTGTTGTTGCTTGTCAGCCACCTTGACCATATTGACTTTGCTTGTATATATACTGTATATATATTCAGTCTATACTCCCAACATCCCCGTGACAATATTGTTATGAGCTAGTTGTTCAGCAGATATAGAAGAAGACGCTGAAGTGTAGTGCGGACAAGAGGAGGACGAACTAGGGTCTATCGTCTGGCATCTTTGTTGTTGCTGCCCCACTTTTAGTCTCCTTGTACATAGTGTAAATAAATCCCCTTTTCTGTAGATCTCCCTGTAACATCTTGGTGGCGTTGCGGGGTACATCACGAGCCCATCACGGAACTACGCAGTGGACATCTTGCGGGCCATTCGACCATGCCGACGGAGAGGCCCGCTGCTTTGGCTTCAGCTACCACAACACTAATTGTTTTGACCCAACTTCAAGACCCTAGCTCCTTCTGACACCATGGACGTCGAATACTGGCTAATCAAATCCGAACAAGCCAGCAAGAACAACTAGTAGGACACGACTATAATGCTGGCAAACATTATTACCTCAAGGGAACGGCCCGTGTTTGGTTTCAAAAACATGAGGAGGAATTGACCAGTTGGGATATCTGCAAGCAAAAACTGCAGGGACTCTTTCGGAAGCCAGTTGAGTACCAGCGAGCCGCCAAGAAGGAACTTACATGCTGGTCCCAAACATCTACTGAACCACATGTTGTGTGCATTCAAGATGTATTTGCACTCTGTTGGCGGGTTGACGACAAGATGCCCAAAGCTGACAGTCAGCCACATTCTTAAAGGCATCGCCAACAACGCCTTTAATTTACTTGTGTACAAGGACTGCTCGACTGTCAGTGAAATTAGAAGAGAGTGTAAACGCTTTGAAGAAGCAAAGAGCTGTCATGTCTCGCAACAATTCGTTCGGCTCCCTAATATCGCCGCTACCTCATCATGTGAAGATGTCCAGCCGCCTGGTGCTGAAAACTTGCTGCGTCTTGTCAGGCACGAGATTGAGGCTGTGTCTCCATCGGTTGCTCAAGCTCGTTCTTGCCACGAGTCCCACCTGGAAGCATCTTAGATTCAACCAGTCGTACATGAAGAGCTGGCAAACGCAGGCATCTGTCCCTGTAAGTAGCCCTACGGTCAGCAATTTCTTTCGGTGTCCCTGCCCACAATCAACCTATCTCGGAAACCGCGACCCAAATTGGTGGTGCACACATGACAGCGGGCCGATATGCTTTAACTGCAATGGGACAGGTCATATTTCCTGCCATTGTTCCTATGGTTGGCTTTCGTCTCCTCGTCCCGCATACACTTACCCCCTGGAAGAGAGCCTTTCCTCACCTTTTTATGCCGGCAATGACCCGCTGCACTATAATGTTGCTGCTCCGACTCCATGCTGCGACCGCCCCTCGCCGTCCCCATAGAACCGGCGTTCTCGCTCACCAATTGCACGTCGCTCGCCGTTGCCATGCCCTCGCCATCCCACTTCAGAAAACTGACCAGAGCAGCTCCCGGAGGTGATGCTGCATTGGTTGACCAACCCGGAAATCCTCTGTTGACCCTGGCCACCTGACAAGACCTTTAGGACATAGAAGTGGACAGCGTGCCTCTTTCGGCACTCATAGACACGAGGGCGCAATTATTAGTTATGAGCGCTCGCCTTTTTCGTCATGCCTGCAAGGTTCTGATGCCTGCGGCGTCACCTATCATTTGTGTCGCCTACAGTGGTACATCTTGCTTCATTGGCATGTGTACTGCGCGTGTGAGCTTCGCTAGCCACCAGACGTTGGTTCTGTTTGTTGTTCTGCACCAGTATCCACACGAAGTCATCCTCGCACATGACTTTGAGTACACATCCGCCTGCCCTTGTTGACTGCTCTTCTGGCCTTCTGCAGTAGGAACTTCCTTCTATACCCGATCTCACCAGCGAGTCACCACTGCGCTTGTGTCGCGGAGTTTGTTCGCCTTCAACCAGCTTCTGTGACGTATGTCACACTGACCTCAGATCCCATGGTTTGTGATGGCGACTACGTGGCCTCTTCTTCCCTAGGCGCTCTTTTGACAAGGTGTGTAGCTCTCCCTCACTCCGCTGTGGCTGCTACTGCGAACCGGCATGTATTCCTATTCTGAACTTTGGACGCACACAATTGCTTCCCGAGGGTATCATGCTGGGCAGCATAGTGCCTTTAAATGTACACGACCTTCTGGCCCACATTATCGATGCCCTGACACTAGCACTTCATTTGACACCCATTTTGACGCAATGATTGCCCCAGACCTTTCAACTGCTCAGTCTGACAACCTTCGTCGCTTGCTAGTTGCTTACAGCAACGTTTTCGATTTTGCTTTGCCCCATCTGAGCCAGATAATGGTAGTGACTCATCTCACTGACATCGTGAATGCCAATGCCATCCATAGGCATCCTTACCGCATGTCTGCGACTGAATGCCGAGTAATCCAAACGGAAGTCAAGAAAATGCTTACCAAGGACATTATCAAACCATTTACGAGTCCTTGGGCATCCCCTGTGGTGCTTGTCAGAAAAAAAAAAGCACCTGGTGATTCTGTGTCGACTATTGGCTTCTAAACAAGATTACTAAAGACGTGTACCCTTTGCCGTGAATTGACAGCGCCCTTGACTCTCTGCGCGGCGCACAGTACTTTTCTTCTATAGGCTTTTGATCCAGCTACTGGCAAATCGCCATTGATGAAAAAGACATGGAGGAGACCGCCTTTATGCACCCAATGGGCTCCACCAGTTCAAGGTTATGCCATTTGGCTTGTGAATGCCCCAGAAACATTCGAGCAAATGATGGATTCCCTTCTTTGCAGTTTCAAGTGGTCTACCTTGCCTGTGCTATCTCAATGACGTCATTTTCTCGCCTACATTCTCCAGTCATCTACATAGACTCTCGGCTATTCTGTGCGTCCTTCGCAATGCTGGTCTTCAAGTTAACTGTGCCAAGTGCTGCTTTAGGCGCTGAGAGATCACTGTACTTGGCCGTCTTGTCGATGCTACAGGTATACAGCCTGACCCTACCCAAGTTAGCGCCGTTACCAACTTTCCGACACCTCGTTCTACTTGGGACGTTCATGCCTTTTTTGGTCTTTGTTCTTATTTTCTGCATTTTGTGAAAAATTTTGCAGAAATAGCACAACCCCTAACCAGCCCTCTTAATAAAGAGGTGACTTTTTCCTGGAGTCCTGAACAAGTGTCCGCCTTCTCACAGCTGATGGGACTACTAACATCACCACTAGTGTTTGCTCACTTCAATGACTCTGCAGCTACAGAAATCCATACCGATGCCAGTGGCCATGGTATTGGCACAGTTCTAGCCCAACGCCAGCATGGTCAGGACTGCGAAACTATTCGATCACAGAGAGAGAGTGCCTCGCTCTTGTCTCGGCCATCACCAGATTTCACCCTTACCTCGGTGGCCGACCCTTCACTGTCATTACTGGCCACCATGCTCTCTGCTGACTGTCTGCTCTCAAAGATCCAACTGGTCGCCTTGGTCATTGCACACTGCGACTTCGAGAATATTCATGTACCGTCGTTTACAAATCTGGCTGCTTGCACCAGGATGCCTACTGCCTCTCCAGGTACCCCATAGATCCACCGGACACTGCCCTAAGCGACTCCAGCCCTTTTGTCTTTTCATTTCTCAACTCTTCAACATCGCTGCTGAACAATGCCTTGACACGTCTCTATGCAAGATCATCGAAAATTTGTACTCCCACACTCCTGATCCTTCTCTCCGTCTTTTTGTACTCCAAAATGACACGATACATCATTGCAGTTTACTCCACAACGGTCCTGACCTGTTGCTTGTCATCCCGACTCACTACCGTTTACTGTCCTGGCGCAGCTGCACGACGCACCAAAGGTGAGCCATCTGGGTGTGTCACACACATATGACCGTGCACGCCGCCCTTTTTATTGGCCTGGGATGTCCCACTCAGTGCACTGTTACATGGGCTCGTGCGACCTTTGCCAGCGCAGGAAAAGGTTGACACTGCCACCTGCAGGCCATGTTTAGCCTCTGGACATTCCGCATGAGCCATTTCACCATGTCGGCCTCAATTTACTTGGTCCATTTTCCTTATCCGCCTCTGGAAACATGTAGGTCACCGTTGCCACAGATTATGCAATGTGGTTTGCCATTATGCATGCACTCCCCACTAGCTGTGCCGCCGACATTGCATACTTCTTGCTGCATAACATCATGCTCCAGCACGGGGCCCCTCGGCAGCTGCTAACTGAACAGGGCAGACAGTTCCTGTCGAGGGTGATTGATGGCATTCTAAAATCCTGCGCGACACAACATAAATTGACTGCAGCCTACCATCCACAGACAAATGACTTGACAGAATGCCTGAACAGCACACTTACCGACATGTTGGCCACGTATGTGTCGGACCACCACCAGGACTGGAACGCTGCATTATCCTTTGTGACATTTGCGTACAACACTTCCAAGCATGAGGCTGCTGGTTATTCGCCTTTTTTTCTTTTATATGGTCACAATCTTACATTACCCATGGACACCCTGGTGCCTTCTTCTGGGTGCTCACCCACTGAATATGCTCGAGATCCTATAGCCCGTGCTGACCAAGCATGTCAAGTTGCTTGCACTCGATTTTCTGAGTCCCAAATCCACCAGCAGTCTCACTACAACAGCTACCATAGGACCACCTACTTTGTCCCTGGATCGCTAGTCCTCCTGTAGTCCCCAGCATGACGTGTCAGAGTACACGAAAAACTGCTTTTCCAGTACACCAGTCAATATTGCGTGTGCCGCCAAGTGGCTGATGTCACTTATGAAATTGCTCCACTGCTGCCTTCATCATCATCTGCTCATCCCTGCATGAACATTGTACACGTTGTCCATCTCAAGACCTATTGTGCCTCGGACATCCCTTAATACCTTGTGCGCTTGTTCTTTCATGTAGCTTTGATCACCTGCACAGAATCGGTGATTTCGCTGCCGGAGGGCTAGTGTTATAAGCCAGTGGTCCTGCGGATATAGAAGATGCTGAATTGTAGAGCCAACAAGAGGAGGACCGAGTGAGGTCTATCATTCAGCATCTTTGTTGTTGCTGCCCCACTTTTAGTCTCCTTGCATAGTGTAAGTAAATCCCCTTTTCTGTAGATCTCCCCGTAATGATATCTTTTGCTTCTATATGTCAGTGCATTACTTGCCTACTCTTTCCAGTATTGTTGCTGACATCATCAGCAGCAGCAGCAGCCATCATCACTGTCTTGTGCCAGCTGACTCCATCCTGTGGCTGTGCATTTCCTCATTTCATTGCACCACCTAATTTTCTGGTGTTTTCAATTGTGCGTCTATTTCTTAGCACCCATTCTATATCTCCAATGGACCATTGGTTATTTGCCCTACACATTACATAACCTGCCCACCTCTTTCTTTTATTTTTTTTATGCCAACTAGAATATCTGCTACCCCTGTTTGCTGTCTAGTCCACACTGCTCTCTTTTAAGGTTACACATAACCTTTTTAATTTGAAAGCTTGTTGCATAGTTCTTCAATTCTTCTCTAGCTTTCTTGTTGAGCTCAAGTGTCTGCCCAAATGTTAGTACCAGTAAAACACATTGACAGTGCACTTACCGGGCATATTTGAGACATTTCCATCTAGGATCACTATAGCCCACATATGCTTCTGATTCATCCTATATGGATAAGGCACTGCTGCGTTTAAATGTGGTATAACAATGTGCAGTATGGAATACATCCTCTGCGCAATATTTGAGCACAATTGAGTCAGCTATTAAACTGGAAGAACTACTTACAAAAGGCTGCCCTTATTTACACAGTGTGTGTGTGTGTGTGTGTGTGTGTGTGTGTGTGTGTGTGTGTGTGTTTTTCTCATTCAAGGAAAAGTTCTGTAGGTCCGGTGCATAGGTAGTTAAAGAAATGAAAGGACACACTTACGAAAGTTGAATTTTTTGTTTTACCGTTTCGGCCGTGGCACGGCCTTTGTCAGAATAAACACAAATACAAGTGCGCATTCGCTTTTATGGGCATGCACACGTGGGCATAATGAGCAGTATGTGCACGTGTACACTTGCAAAAAATAAAAGAAAAAAAGTGCAGCAGTAAGTATAACTTATGATCATGACCGCACCATGATCGGGAAGTACAAGAATCCTTTCTCATTCATAAATTTAACACTGTGTCATCCAGTATCAACAAGAGGGTAGGAAAAATGTTGTGCCTTTCTGCCATATCTTGGTGTGTATGTTCTTGTACAGAATTGACAAAGCATGCCAAATCAATTTGTTCCTAGTTTTGCCATGTCGCAGTTGATATCATTCTGTAACTTCATGTACAATCATCGTGATACCATAATGATATTTCATACATATCATTTATCGTGCTTAAGTTGTACACACTGCTGCACTTTTTTCCTTTATTATTTGCAAGTGCACACGTGCATGTACTGTGAAGGCCGTGCCACGGCCGAAACGTTAAAACATTAAAAAAGCAATTTTCATAAGTGCGCTATATATATCCTGTTGCTGCTCTGTCTGAATTTCTTTTAATGTGCAGGTGAAGTCATCGCCACTCGAGTCACCAACGGGCGTAATGATTTCACCCAAGAAGGTAATGATAGTCTTTAGCTCTTAAATATTTCTTTCTTGTGCCAGTATCTCATGTTCTCATTGTCGCTTTTTTGTGTGTCATTGTAGTTATGTGTCGCTGTATTGTGGTCCTTGGCTGTTTATAAGGAAAATGGCGAGAAGTGGTTGGCAGCCTGGCAGCACTGCAGAAGGCCAAGTCTCAGTAGGGCCTGGCTGTCATTTCTCACCCAGGGTACCCGCGGGCCCAAATGAAAGTGCCAGCTGTATGTTGAAATTGAATTTGCATAAACTTGGAGTGCAATGCCAGTCACGTGGCTCTGAAGCCTTGTGCAAGTAATATTCCTGTATGTAATATTTCAGACAGAATGACAGTTGGGAACAAATTTCTTCAGCAGGCAGCAATGCAGCCAAGATGCTGCTATCACTAAAGAAAAAGTTAACACTTGCCTCCCCAATTGTATTTAAGAATTATTTTCCGTCATCAAATGGGTCCAAGAATGAACATGTTTCCAGCTGGTATAATGGAATGCCTGCTGTGCTTCCCTATTGTGTCACCGCTGCATAAATATTTGTCATTGTATGCCAGCATTGTATTCTTGCTGTCTCCTGCAGTTTGGTCTACAGAAGAGGATGTGCTGGCTGTAAGAAATATAATCAGACTTCTTGCCTCTCTAAAGTAAACCAGAAGAAAATCCAGGAGCAAGACAAGACCCATTATTGTATAGAACTTTGGCAAGGATGTTTGTAGTAGACACGTAAATAATAAAAATTTTGAAAGATCCCTCACCAGGTTTTTGCATAGCAAACAGACAAGTGCGGTGTATAAATCGTGTTTCAACGATCATGTCTCCGAGCCACTCCACAGCACGAAAACGGTTCAGATTTAAAAAGAAAGCTTGTGCACCCTACCTTTGAAACCATCCAGTGCAGAATGTGCAATACCACCAGTGAAAGTATGCTACACTGCGAAAAATGAAAAGGAGAAAAAAAGAAGAGGCTGTGCTCATGAATTCGATGCTATGTAGTCACTCAGTTCGTTATAGGAGAAGGCAAGGAAGGAAGGAATGTCGCTTACGTATGCTAGTTGAGGCAAAGGAAGAGAGCGTTTATGCTTGCAATCAACTCAACTCCTGGCAGCATATCAATGCTACATTTCAATTCCTTGTATATCCTCTAATCTTCAACAGTTTGAAAATTTTTTTGCTGTAAGATGCTCCCTGGACAGCACCTTACACATTCCAGTGTATCAGGGGTGGAGCCAGTGAGTGGGGGGCACACCAGGCACACGTTCCGCCCCCCTCCTTTTAAATTTTGGTGTACCAAGATTCCACCTGGCCAGCCCCCCCTCCCCCTGCGCGTGCTTAGCACATCATCTAGCCAGAAAGGCCATGCGCGCGTGCTGCCAAAAGCCCCCCTCCGAGAAAAAGTTCCTGGCTATTCCTTCGGTGTATAACTACGATTTGCAATGGGACCTGGTGAAGAGTCCTTTAGTGTAGTGTATAATGCATTGCATTGCTTATTCTTTAAGTAGAATTGTTTCATGGTCACCATCCTAAATATTGTCCTTCAACCTAAGAAGTTGGGGAAGGAAGGGGGATGGTGGACTTGACTTGTACAGGATAAAGAGTAGAGCATTCTATGCATAAATTTTCCTTCCTTTATTGGCTCTGTCAGTCTTAAATGTTCTGTGAAGTTGTGCCTCAAGCTTTCCTCCAAAAGCTAGCTTGTTGCCCTGCTTTGTTCAAGACCACTGTCCACTCCCTTCTTACATAGGCTTTTCTAATGGTAATGAGCCCAAAAAGATGGAACAAAGATCTAATACATACTTTCTTTTACTTCCAGTATCTAAAATAATTATGCTAGTACCAGGGCCCTGGTTTGAAACTCCATGCATTCTTTTTTTTAGATTGTGTTAATGCAGTCAGGTTGTGTTAAATTACTGCCCTATATTTGTGCTAACTTTTCCTCATTTTCAGCGTGTTCACAGCATTTCAAACAAGGCTTGCTGTGCAGGAACGTTAGGGCTTTATCTACTGTATCGTAGACACCACATGGAAATCTTCTCAGCATGTCATATATAGTAAAAGAATGCATGCCATACATGTTCTGCTTTTGTGCGAGGCCATGTGTGTGTTGAGCAATGAGGCTATTTATATGTGTTTCAACAACACTTCAGCTCATATTGAGACACTAGCAAAACACGTTATCTGCCACTTGGCAATGGCACATACTTTGTGCTAGCTGGTTTTTCTTTACAGGCTGTTTTATATGGGTAGGCACTATGGCCGAGAGTCGTTTTTGGCATCTGAGCAGTTTACCACTAATAGGGCTGCTTGAACTGTTGGAATGCCTTAGAGGAAATTTGTTCTGAACCATTAGAATATGTCCTTGGAGGGCAAAGACAGGTCAAGCTTTGATGTTGCTTATAGCTTTAAAAAAAACTGCAGTTGTATTGGCTCCAGTGTTTAAAGATAGGGGCTGTTCTGGCACTCTGTACCTTGTACAAAATGAATTGAAAAAATTCTTGGAGCCCAAGAGTAGTTGGGTTGTAGTGCATTTAAATGTCTTCATTGGAGAAAAACCTATGAAGTTACCTGCTGAGAATACTAGAAGCAAATCTGGTGCTCCGTTGTTCAACCACAGTAGGAATTATGATACTACAGGGATATCTTTACAGTTTAGTGGGAGTGCATTAATAAATCTCATAGCAGTTTCTTTCGATGCTCTTCGAGGTTCAGTTTCGTTGTGTGCTACCTTCGCAACATTGCTGAATGAGGCTAGTGGGCGACATAAAATGAATTTCAAATGACAAGTATATTCAAGAAGGTCGCTTGAGTCTAGAAGCACAAACTTCAGGCAAATCTGGGAGCAGTTCGTCATTCCTCTGCTGGCCTATCTCCCACAGTGGTAGTATGTAACATACACTGATTCCAGGTTTTTTACCCTGAGTTCGACACCGAATAGAAATTTTGTATACTGCAATGACACAATTCTCACTAGAAAAAATGGTAAGTTGATAATGACCATGGTGGAAATACATGCCGTCCTAGTTTCTTATTTTTTTCTTGTTGTCTCCCCCTGCAGTAGCTCAGTGACTAATGCCATTTTGTTTGCTGCTAAGCACGTGGTTTGGGGTTGAATCCTGGCCGCAGCTGCTGAATTCCAGTGGGGATGGTGTGCAGAAACAGTGAGCACTAGTGTGCTATGATTTGGCTGCACGTTATAGAACCCCAGGTGGTTAATAGTCGGTGTCCCCCAACTATGCCGTTCCTCATGACGCACTGAGCAGTCTCTGGAAGGTAAACAGCACATTTTTTGTTGTTGTATTGTTGCTTGCCATGCTTTAATTATGTGGTGCTTTGCCCTTCATCCTCACAACCATGACTAGGTTGATATTGCTGCTGTTCTCTACAGTTTTCCTTTTTCTTTGTGTCTTTTTTTTTTCTTGTATCTTTAAAGGCCCTTCCTTCAACCAGTAGGGAATCTTCAACTAAGAGATCTCCTGGCAGGCCACCCGCTCTCGGGGCTATGAAAGATGCTCAGGAGGTATGGCAGTAGCATTTTGAATGATTATTAGTTGCCTTTTTTTCTTTGCCATTTCTCTGCTTTCTTTTATGGTGGTACGAGATGTTAGAAAATTTGATAAAATGGTGAGCCCCCAATGGACTGTTATCTAGCTTCTAAAACAATAAATTTGAAAATAAAATTTTAAACATGCTTCACTGGGGATTTTTTAAAATATTTATCATATCACATAGGTGAGATGGAATTTTCAAGTGCACTACCTACGTTGTACATTCATGTTGACATGAAATAACAGACATTTTCATAAGTCTGTTATAGCCAGTTGAATGTGGGAAAATGTTTGGTGTAAGAATCTTGAAGCACTGAACAAAAGAACACCCTCTGGCCTTCTTTGTATATATATATTACTTCGCAGTTTTTCTAGCCTGTTCAAAGATTTCTTTTAAAGGATGTTGTGTAACGTCGATGATGCACAATATACAGGAGGCCTAAATAGACCCCGTTGAAAGCTTTGATGTGCAGCAATATGCAAGTAGACACAGTGTCCAATGTGTATAATACACCACCAAAAATTATATCATCATAATAACCATGCAACAATATACTAAATCTATGCAATTTTTAACAGTTACAGACAGTAATGTAACATGCTGCATAGGAAAAGGCCCAGTCTATAGGTGAATGTCAGCAGCAAACAAACATTCACATGATGTCGTCAAACACTAACCAATGCATTTAACCCCATATTTTTCTAATCAGTTCTTTGAAAAATAATGTTCCTAAAACAACTCTTTTTTTGTGCTCAGTAAAGTTTATATACAAAAGAATGTCCGGAAATGCATTTAAAACAATCTTCTGTTTGAAGACCACTGAAAAAAAGTCAGTTTCGCCCACAAGGCAAAAAATCGATTGCGATAGCAAATTAGTGCACAGCTACACAAAGTAAGGATAGTATTTTTATCGGCTGTATAAACTTGGAAACATTCGCTTACTAACTGAATTAGCCAGCATATGGTGTCAGCACGCACGAGCAAACATGAACATATTACACTCAATGAGCACGGACACTCCCTGTCAAAATGCTGGTGTGAGAAAGCACAGCAGCAGCGAGCGAAGTGACCTTGGCGCGGTTTACCGCTTCAACACAAGAGCGGCAAGCACACAGCATGCACAAAGGTATGAGCCGTCCGCAGATCATTTTCAAGATATGGCACACGCTACTGCACGACTTCAGAGTCGAAGTCGCCCCAAAGCTGCCGCCCCGCCCCCTCTCCCGTGCTGCCTTCCCACTTGCCTCCATATATGGCGCACGAGAATGAGCCGCGATTATCAGTTCCCCTTGCACCCGGTCACGAAATGCGCAGTTGCTGCTAGGGCATGCCACCTCTGCTCCTTCCTATCTCTCCACGGCCTTTTGCACAATGGAAAATGGTGCATTTGCTCTTCGCTTTCTTCGTTTGCGCATGCCAGATTGAGCCGCGATCGTTGGCTTCCCTCACGCGCTTTCACTCGCACATACAGCATACAACATGCGGTGACGGTGTTATCGCCCTTGGGCTTTTATACAGAACATCACGGTGACAGCCAAAATCCGCTTGGAGTATCCATACAATTGCTATCGCAATAAAAGTGTTATTCAGAACTAAAGGAATGTTTGCCTCAACATAGTAGAGAGCTAGCTGGGCTAGTTGATACACATTGTGAAGGAATACAAAGCAATGGACACAGAAAACCTATGACACCACAAGCACTTGTGGTGCCTAGGTGTTCTGTGTCCGTTTCTATGCATTTCTTCACAATGAATGTCAGCCTCTGTACAACATGCAGTGGATATAATAAATGTTCTTGATATAAAGCAAGCATAATAAATCTCCAAATGTCTGGCATTGCAACAACTTAGAAGCTTGGGAAACTTGATTTACTTGCATTCACTTGCATCCATTGCCTTCTCAGCGAGATGTCCTCTTTATCAGGCAACTTAGGACCATCATTGGGCAGCTGTTTCATTGCTATCACTCTCAGACTTTAAAGTTACTTCTTCCTAGTTGAAAAGGACATATTTCAATGTTTGCTTTTTGCAGTTGTGCAAACATGTAGCAAAACATGCAGCACAAGAAGTAGTGCTTGATGAGGAGAACACCATTTCTCTTGTTATCAGTCTTAACAGTGTCCACATATCTGTGCTGTATTGCAAGTTACGTGCAAGTGAATAAGTGTGGTGGTGCTACGTCAATGCGCTGCAAGCAAAAAAAATTTATTATGTATCTTTTACATTGGCATTGTGAAAAGAGAGAAAAGTTTGATGATATGAAAAGCAGAGAGATCAGTCTGAGGTACATTCTTGAGGCCAGCTAGATTGCACTGGGGTGAGAGGAAATAAAGAGACAATATGGCTGACGACGACAGAGAAGAGGCAAAGCATAAAATGGATGGGTCTACTCATAGCCTACAGTTCAGGCCATACTTAAAAAAACAAATCAAAATAAAGCCTGAATGGCCTACAAGTGAGCTGTCAGACTACTTTGACACTTTTATATTCGAATAAGGTTCTGGGTCGATAAAAATTTAAAGCTGGACAGCTACACATCTGACTTGAAGCAAAGACACCTGGACACTGCACACAGAGCTGAACTCATAATTCAATAAATGTCTTTGAAAGTAGTTATCAGCAAACTCGAATGAGTGGCACTGATGACCTACTCTGTTATTGTGAGAAGCAACATTAGGATCACCACTTGTACTTTCTTGTGCAAGATGACAGGTACAAGTGGCTGCACTAGCTTTGGATAATGTGTGTTAGCTCTCCTCTGCGGTAATGCTAGAGCGTCGCACTTTATCAGCTTCCTGTAGTTTTTGTAAGCATGTTCTGTCAGCGCTGCCTGCACAGGTACTGCAGCTTTGATGGGTCAGGCAGCGATGACGAGTGAACACCAATGGCAAGCACGCAAAATAAGCAGGCTGAGCACCATTGCACGTGTTGGTTCTTCCCAGTTCGCAGCAAGCGATGGCCGCCACCTGCAAGCACTACAAATTATGGTTATTGTTCTGAAAGTGCTAGAGGATGAATGAGCTGAGGGCTAGGTAAACGAATTAGGGGGATTGTGAAAGATTGAGAGGATGTACATGACTGCAGTGAGAGCAGGGCAGGGAAATGGAGGAGTAATCGCACATCTAAATCTGCACACGGCAACACATATCTATATGTATAGATAGGGATTGTCACAGACAGTGTTAGCTTCTTTGAAAGTCGGCTGGAATTTTGTTGAGTTGTGGCTTCAACATGCAAATTTCTCTTACTCCTCTCACCGCATTCCTCCTCTCACCACATCCCTTATAATTTCTTCACATGGGATAGGCCCAGTTTTTATTACTTTATCTCTGGAATTGGCCCGCTTTAGTTAATGAGAAACAAACCGAGCAGGCTTGCCAAAACCCAGGCAGGAAGGCAAAAAAAGCTGCACTTCCATGAAAGAATCATTCACTTAAAGACATATGGTATTTGTTCCACTGTTTGTATTTAGGTACCATTTGTTGTTTCCTTCCTTGCTTTTTATTTATGCAGCTGATAAAGCTTTACTACAGAAAAGGATTGCACCCAGCAAAGCATATGTATGTAAATACTCATTGCGAGTTCCATCTGTATGCAAACTGGTGAAACGTAGATTAAAAAAAACTGAAGAACTTCAATAAAAATAAATTCTTGAAAATTCAAGTTCAATAAAACAAAAATAATCAGAAAAGGGTGTTAACATTTCAGTCACAGTGCCACAATTATATTTAAAAATATTAAAACTAATTAGTAGGAGGTAATGATATCGCATACTAATAAATGACCAAAAGTGCATGGCCTGCATGCCAGCACCTGCTTCTGGTGCCACAAGGTTCAAGGTGGAAATCCAGTACTTTCCAGCATTCTGTAAAAATGTATACGAAAAGAAAATCCACACAAGCAGAATGCCGAGATGAAATGTTCATCTTGATAGGCAACTTGCTCGAGCGGCTTGTCACCCACGAAAGTGCCAAACACATAACACTGCCAGATACTTAGAAATAAGCATTGTAAATGAGAAATATCTCGGGTGGCAGATATGGAACGCCCTTTGAACAACTGACCATTAAACCCTCGTTTGGTCAGTTGCTCCCAAGTTTTCAAGTACTGCATGGTGCCTGTGGTTAAAAAAGGTTTTCCACATCTGCCACCTTGGTCGTGAAAGGTGCTGGGCTGGCTGACACTGCCAGCGCTAATCTTGTACACATACACAAATACCAAGAAAGTGGGCAACCACCAGAGTAGTTTGATTTTGTATGGCATTGCTCGTTTAATGCAAGAGATGTAGGCTTGGCTCCCACCTGTGACAAAATTTCTCATCCACTTTCATTTCCCTCATCTTTGTTTTAGCAGTCCGGGTAAAATATCTAGCTAGCCACAGGACATAACTTCGGTAAGATGGGTGGTGTCTACCATTTAATCTTCTTGTTCTCCTTCCTTCGAATTCTGGCACAAACACATGAGGGGGTTATTGGCCATGGTTCAGTGGAAGCATAATATGAACTTCTTGCTTCCTGTAAACTTATTGGTCTGTACTAGCCATATTTAATTAATAGTGAATGTAAATAATTTTCTGTTTCTGTTTCTTGAATAATGGTCATGCCAATTTTGACGAAGATGCTATATTACGAAAATAATAGGATTCAGTGTTAATATTGAGGAAACTGGGCTTAACATGAGTCTCCCAGTCACAATGACGTACTCATGTACAATCTGACAAACTTCCTTTAGGGCTCGGCCAAGGGTATTTGCCCCAAAAGATAAAATGTTAATCACTGAGAGAGGAAGGCTCATACGCGATAGGGCTTGCTCTAAGTAGATCTTTCTTTTGGAATTATATTTTTGCAGAAGAGGAGGAAATGGCCGTGTTTCTATATCCCCACATTATGCACAAAGGTTCGATGGTGCGAATCCACACCTAGCCGTGTACAGATTTAGTTGAGGTATTCGACTTCATAATAGTGCAATGGAAACATTGCATTGCTGAGAGGGACAAGCCCAGACATTCCAGGGGAACGCTAAATGTTTGTAATACAGTGCAGCAAGGAGGGGACTTTTTCTACCTAGGACTAGTTGTCACCTTCGGAATCTTGTTACCGCCAGCAAAGTAAGGTTGGGTATAAAGAAATTTAGTGGCCCGCCAAGCGCTGTGTTTGCTAAACTGTCTGCAGTCTCATTAAGTGCTAGTCCACAATGTCCATGTATCCACAAAAAAATGGATTTCTTTAACATGATGTGGAATAAAAAGTGTAGCGATCGGTGCAGTAAAGTATTTGTGCTTTCTAGCGACATAAGAACTGACAGGCAGTCTCCGAGCAATATTATGTGTGACACATTTTTCTGAATTTTGCATACGACCAAGCATATGGCCATGAATTCGGCCACATAACTTGGTGGGTAATCGGGAAGACAAATAGCAAAGCTCCATGATAGTGTTTGAGAGCAAATGCCTATCACTGATTTCTCATCTTCTTGTGAAGTGTCCGTGGATACTGCATTGTATGAGGGAAAATCTTCCAGATTCAAGAGTCCGACTAGTGCCTGTTTGGCTATGAATTTAGCATTCTTTGGTGAGACATTATCAAACTTGCAAGTATATGCTTTTATAAAAGTGACACATTGAACTCATCGTAGGTTAATGTTAATAGTATTTGCTAAGACTGCGTAAACACAACTTGGGGGAGCTTGTATCTTGGCCACATAGAATAAAAAAGATAGTGCCAGTTGTGCGACAAACAACGGGTAACTTGTCCTGAAAACATGTTTGTATGCTCTAAGAAAAGTTTTTACTGTTAGCAGCTCAAATCTTGATGCAAAATCTGGCATGATCTGGTGCGATTTGCACCACAGTTGCGACAACACGTCGCAGATTTGCAGGCTCTGCCGCTGTATCCGAAATGCCAACAGATCTTCCACTGGACAGGGCGTGTTTCCAAACGATCTACCCTATAGATAATAGGCCTTACCTTTAGCTCCGTAGGAAACGACGTTCCAGCAAATGTTGCTATTATGGACTCTGCCAGCACTTGAGTGCCGTCAACCGCCCTGTGGCAGCGGTACACTGAAACAATCCCCGCATCAGCTTTTTGGAAGTCCTCTAGTACTTCCCAGGGAGACCAAGGTGGGTCCACACCACGAACAGTACCCTTTGTACTTGCCAGTTTCTCTGGGATGTAGGCCTTTACCGGTAACAATGCGAAGGTTGTGCATCAGAGAAAGTCGAGACACACAAACCAGATCTGAAGATTTGCAAATGATTCCCCTTCTGCCAAACGATTTGACCTCTGAAATTTCAGACTCATCAAACCGCCCTTTCTCGCAGCTGCTCTGCTCTGGAAGCAACTGGGCTTTTGCGTGACCACTACAGCGCCATTTGTGAGGCAATACAAGCTTCGTTTGAAAAGTCTGGTATCTATTGCATTAACAAAAAAATGGTATTTGCACTCTCTGCTATTTACATTTTCACAGTACTGCTTAGCATCTCTGCTTCATGCTCTAGTTTGGTGAAGCAATCGCTCATGGCAAGTGCATGGAACAGTCACCTCTAAACAAAGGCAGTATGCCACAGCTTGCTTCACATCTGTTCAGGTGCTTGCTCATATTGACAGTGCCAGTCAATAGAAAAAAAAAAAAACACAAACTGCATTGAATATTCTGTGCCCATTTCTGTGTCTCATGCACAAGCTTCCACAGCATTGAATTGACTTTCTTTTATGTTGTTGATAGATGGCATGCCTGCCTTTACATAATCATAGAAACAAAAGTGTCAATCTTGCAGTCACACAAACAAATGCATACAGTTGAAAACATGTGAAGCGTAAAAAATCTGTGCGTTTAAGGAAACCAATGAAAATAAGCAATACGGAGCTACAAAGAAAGTCTCCAAGTCATAAATTAACTTGTCACATCTTATCCTGAAACACCCAGTCAGACCATGACAACTGAGTGACTTCGTGGCATCAGCAAATGGTGTGTGACCCGCCGTGGTGGCTTAGTGGCTGTGGTGTCGAGCTGCTAGGCACGAGGTGATGAGATCACATCCCGGCCACTGCGGCCGCATTTCGATGGGGGCAAAAAGCAAAAGCACCCATGTTCCATGCATTGGGGGCATGTTAAAGATCCCCTGGTGGTCAAAATTAATCCAGAGTCCCCCACTAAGGTGTGCTTCATAATCAAATTGTGGTTTTGGCATGTAAAAGCCCAGCATTCAATTCAATTCAAATCTGTGCTGGTATATCGTTGCCCAGAGCTTATTTTTGAGCCAACGATGCATGCGATTGGGGACATTACTTAGTAATAACTGTAACCAAAGCATCTGTCACTCTTGAAATTTAAGAAACTTGTTTAAAGTCTAGCACAGCTCTTTGTGCCACTTTCATAAAAGAGCATGCAAATGATGGGAACACACTTGTCATGCTATGCAAAAATAATATATTTCCTCCTCACCTGGCAGCGGCGCTGTTGGCCTGTCTAAGCATGATAGCTCTGACTGACACGATCCTCTCCTAAGGGATACATCTTTTTTTTTTTTTTTTTTGCAATTCAGTTTGACTCTGAGGAGCCTTTTATTACATACTGTTACTTTTGTGTAGGTATGTAATTTATTGGACTGGCTTTTTAACATGGAGAGTCAAATGGGCTGTTATGGGCAAAAGAAACATGAGCAAGTTTGGGCTAACTAGGACACTCAATAATTTCCGCTTTCATCACTTAGTATGATGTTGTCATTATGCCAGCTTGCATGCCTGATAAGGACTACACTACATATTTGGCAGCCTGATAGTATGCAGTGGTGGGAAATCTATATATCTTATAATTCAATAGGTTTAGATCTTTTTTTTAATTTGAATGAGCAATTTTAGTGTCCTTGGGAGGCCATAGATGTAGGAAATAGCAAGGTGTTACCAAAACATTTTTACAGCACTGGTTGCTGTTGTTTACATAAGGCACATTTATCTGGAAACATTACAGGATGTTTTGAATTTGTCTTGCAGGGGGAAGTGTCTTCAAAGAAGACTGTCGGAAGAAAGAGGAAAGCCCCTGCCAAAGAAGTTGAGGTAGGTTTATTTTTCAGTTTATGGCTTAATTGAGTTGTTCTTGGACAGCACTCTTGGTTCTTGGCTGATTTCGTTTTTTGCTTGTGTTCTGTATTTGCGTTTCTTTGTTTCTTTATTTGCGCTCAAATTGGCCTCATTATTCTTGGCAGTGCCATGGTAACTTCACATACATGCACGTGCAAAAGTGACTGTAGACCCCCAGCCTTTTTCAAACTGCAATGGGGCATCACCTGACATAAGAGTTGCGTAAGTGTCTTGTGGGGCCTGTGCAACAACCTAAAGTAGAAAAGACGTTTTTGCTTGCTGATGCATAACTGGGGGTCAAAACTAGAATGGTGGGACTGTTACTTTTGCACACAAGTATAGATGGCTGCAAGATTGTTGGCAAAATTATGACAGGTGCATCCTTCCTGCACCTAGGTGATGTCAGTCAGAAATTGCTAGTAATGTTCACAAAGTAGCAATAAAATAATGTATAAACTGGAAAAACATGCCCCACCTGTGTAAAAAAAAATGGCTTAGCCTGCTGCAAGTGTAACAGGCACAAGATCGTTACTTTGTGGCAACGCTGCAGTTGCAGACACCAGCCTGTTCTGGTACTCTTAAATGCCTGGAGGGAAGAAAGGCCTTCACAACCCCCAAGCAGTACAATGTGGTGCCGAGAACTGAAGTGCTCTCACAAGGCCTAAGAACACCTTTAGTTTTATAACTGTATATACCGTATTTTCTTGCATAATAAACACACTTTCTTCCCCAAAAATATGCACAAAGTTGGGGGATGCATCCATTACACGCGTTGAAATTTTTTTTTCTGCTGCCACTTCTAAAAATGTAAATTTCGCCCGAAATGCGAACCATTGATGGTGGTAGCAAATGTGTTGGCAGCTACACGAAGTAAGAATAGTAGTTTTATCGGCCGTGTAAACTTGTAAAGATTCGCTTCAATGCAAACTTAGTGGCGAGAATGCAGCACGCACAAAGGCATGAGCCACCATTGACTCAGCCCCAACGCAGATCACTTTGAAGATAGGGTACACCACGGCATGCAATGTGCAGTTGCTGCCGGAGTAAACTCCCCTACCCGGCGCCATGCGCGCAACGGGTAGGGGAGTTTGTACTCCCTTGCACGCGGGAGATTGAGCCAAGATTGTCGGTGCCCCTCAGGCACAGTTGTGCAATACGCAGTTGCCAGAGTACAACGCCTCCACCCCTCCCCCTCACAGGGCCTTTTGCATGACGAAAGATGGCGCACAAGATTGAGCCGTGATCATCGGCTTCCCTCGCGTGCTTTCACTCGCACCTACACCATGCAGCGCGCGGTGACGATGTCAGCAAAAATGCACCTGGAATGTCCATATAATTGCTATCGCAATAAGAGTAGGAGACACGGTAGGAATTCGGCGTTCGACACGGCCACACCCGCCGTGTCGAACCCGCCGGACACCATAAAAGACACACTTCTTGATTGGAAAAGTGAGGGCTGTGTTCATTACGCAAGTAAATACGGCGTGTGTGCGTGTGTGTGTGCGTGTGTGAGAGCGTGCAGAATTATGTTTTACATACCATTCTCCATAAATGCTTATGGGGTAACAGAGGTTGGGAACACTTTAATTTCTTCACAGTGCAGGTATGCAGTTTGGATTTGACAGGTGTATGACTACGGTAGTCTGCTCCATTACAGGCTGCATGTCTGCCTAGACCGTGAGAAGATTTACTTTTCCGTTGTATAAATCTTCATGGTTGGTAGTACTCACATGTGCATCAGTTATACCCTTTTTTTTACATTACAACCTGAAGTTGGCTATGTAGATTTTTGTTGGTCAGTCACATTGAATTGGAATGAAAGGTACAGGGACCTGGACAACAGCACTGTGCGTCTGTCATTCCTTCTTATGTCTGTGTCCCCATGTTCTTCTACACTTCATTCCTATACAACCTAAAGGCTTGCATAGATATTGCATTTCAACCTGTAAGTAGATATGCTGGTCAAATACAGTTAAACCTCGATATGACGAAGTCGGCAATTTCCTTCACTATATCGAAATTTCATTATATTGGAATTCTCCCTTTTGTGCAAATAAGTACTGTCGTCGATGGATTTTTCTTACACAGAAGGGGCCGCAAACGTTTCCGAATTATCAGTCAAATAATGAAAGTGAACTCGGGGATGTATTCTGCGACGATCACTTAAGTGATACTATCGCCTTCGCATGACGTAGTGCTCAGCCAGCCAATCAGTGCATGCCTGACGGCATTACTATCGTCAGAAGTGATTGTTGCAGAATAAGTCTCTTAAATGAGAAAAAATTCATTTTGGTAAATATAAAAGATACCCTATCTTTCTTCGCTGACCCTCAAATTCAACAAAGCTATTATTGACGTGGCATGAAATCCTATCACACAGTTTCATGCCACGTCGACGATATCTTCACATTGGCGATATGAAGCGAAGCCAGCCATGCTTTTGCGATCACTGCTGATAGTGTCGCCCACAGTGGGACGGCGCTATCATGAAAAGCGTTGGCAGCAGAAATGAATGCTTCGTCTGCCTATCGCTTCAACGCATCTCCCAAACTCATTACGCAACCTCCAGCACTAGACATGCGGGAAGGCAGCACACAAGGCCACGCCATCTCAGCTCGCCCAGTGTTTGCACGTACGGCAGATTACCTGTAAAACAGGGCACGCAGGCTGCTTAAGTGCTCGGGCACGCTGACAGCCATGAGCAGCCACAGCCGCACTACAAAAGAAGACGTCTGCCAACCTGCCACCCTCACACGCGTTTTATCACTTTAATGAGAGCTCACTCCCCTTCTTCTTTCTCCTTGCTCACATGGGAAGACAACTCTCACCAAGCCACCATCCTTTTCAGCTCATCCTTGCACGATTTCACTCCCATCTAAAGCACTCAGCGCACGGGGTGCAGTAGGATTCTATCGCACTTGGACTTTATACAGAACATGACGCTGCTCCACTTTGGCAGTTGCTCTCGCTCGTATGGCACATAATTTAAGAGGTGTGTTCACAAGAAGCTGCATGTAATTCAACCATTTGACCATCTGTGTCCACGAAAGTTTCCATTTATTGTCTCTGGATTCCTTTGGGTAGCAGTGAAATTTCTTTGTATTTAAATCATGTATAAACACACTTTCCCTCATTGCTGTTCATAATACATGTTCTGTGGCCAAGAAGTCATAACCAACTAAATGCTTTGTTATATTGAGAGTTTTGTTCTGCACTTGAACCTCATCATAACAAAACACAATGTAACGCAATAATTGATTTAGTGAAGTAAATGCAATTCCCCTTGAAATTTCCCTAGAGATCTGTTTATTTTAAACCTCATTTTAACGAAGTGAAATTGTTTTGTCAATGGATATAACGAAGTAGATTTGTCTCTGAAACCAAAAATGCTGACCGTTGCGCTCCGAGCACATCACTTTCCGCAGAGTTCTGCACTCGTTCGGCGTGGCAGTTCAAAATTCCCATGTCGAATATGCCGTCAAGTAGCACTGGTCTTTCTCACCGACGCGTGTAGCTGCACGCAGGGTGGCCACCCACAAGCAGCACTTCTTTTTATATTGCACCTCTCTCTCGCTGCAGCAGGTAGCTGGTGAAGCTAGGTGCACCCTCCAAGATTGCCATCTCTGCGGCCACGCCTAGGTGCACTGCAGTACGTATTCATGATGATGATTGCACATGGTATGGTAAAAACTAGTACCCTCTACAGGGAGAGAGAAGTTGAGGTTTTGAGGCCACCACAACAACATCTCTCTCCCTGCGACGTGCCGCGCTGTGCTGACGCAGCTAGGCATGACCACCGAGATTGCATGAAGCCGGCACGAGCCAGCCAAGGTAAGCTGGTGCGCTCACACAGTGGAGCTGCAGGACCATGGGAAAACAAAGGATCAGATAGTTTGGCTTTCAAAGTCTCAACGCTTCTGCGTATATGTCCGTGTTTCTGACCCTGTGCCAGGCTTTGTTGGCCATATACTTCGAAGTGTTTTACGACAATATGAGGCAGCCAAGTGGACAGCAGTAGCGAAAGATCGTCACATTAGAACATAAGGGCGCTATCGTGACGGCTGTCGCGTCAGGTGCTAAAAAGTCATGTGTTGCACATGCTGAGGAGTCTT